>NW_028270184.1:53514361-53823215 GCF_037043375.1 Chiloscyllium plagiosum | reverse complement strand
TTTTTCAGCCATTCACACATTTCATCAGGATCCCTTTGTAATCTCAGAAAACCTTCTTCACTGTCCACAATGCCACCCTCCAGTCTAACAGCCTATCACACATAGCTCTCTATGGTAGAAATATCTCTGCTGGGGGTCCTACAATTTCTTCACCAGCTTCCCCCAATGTCCTGAGATACATTTGATCAGGTCCTGGAGACTTATCTACATTTGTGTTTTAAAAACTCCAGCACCACCTTTTCTATAATGTGTACTCATTTCAAGACATTGAGTCATAGAGATGTACAGCACGGAAACAGGCCCTTCGGACCAACTCCTGCATTACGTTTCTAGTCACATTTGCCACAATTTTGCCAATATCCCTCTAAATCCTTCCTGTTCATACACCCATCCACATGCCTTTTAAATGTATTTCTAATAGCCTCCACTATTTCCTCTGGCAGCTTATTCCATACACTCTGCAGGAACCAATTGTCATTTAGGTCCCTTTAAAAAGTTCCCCTCGCACTTTAAAGCTGTGTCTTGTCGGTTGGGAAACCCCCAGCCTGGGGAAAAGACCTTGTCTATTGACCCTATCAATCATCATCATAATTTTAAACACCTTTATCAGTTAACTTCTCAGCTTCCCATATTCAAGTGAATTCAGCCCCAGCTTATTCAGCATTTCCCTGTAGCACAAACCTTCCAACCGTGGCAACATCCTTGTTCATTTTTCTGAACTCTTTCATGTTCCACGCCATCCTTCCGATGGCATTGAGACCAGAATTGCACACAGTACTCCAACAGTAGTCAGGCCAAACACTGTTTAGTTCCCTGAGTGCCCCAGTCTTTGTCCACAGTAAGATTCAAAGTGAAATATTTGTTTCGGATCTTATAATTTCACACAATGAATTGGCTTCATTGATCATTAAGGATACCGGTTTTGTCCCTTGCTCTTCTTTTGCTCTTAATACACTTGTAGAATCTCTTTCAATTCTCCTTAACTTTCGCTGCCAAATCTATCTCGTGTCCCCTTTTTACATTCCTGATTTCCATCCAAAGTGTATTTCTACAGCCCCGATGCTCCTGAAGGGATTCCCTTGAGTCATCCAGTTATATCTGACATGTGCCCCCTTTTGTCTTGACCAGAGCCTTGAAACTCAGCCAGTGTTTCCTAATTCAGTCAGCATTGAGCTGCACACTAACAGGAACACGCTGGCGCTGAACGCTCCTTTTATCTCGGTTTTAAAATATTCCTACTTGCCAGCCTTCCCCTTATCTGCAAATAGCCTCCCCAGATCTACTTTAAAAATTCATGTCTAATACTATCTTGCTCCATTGAATAACTTTAACTTGTGGACCAGGCCTGTCCTTTTCCATAGCTATTTTCAAGCTAATACAATTGTGGTGACTTTCCAAAGTGCTCCCCCACTAACACCCCAGTCCCGTTCCCTACCTTATTCCCCAAGGGGAGGTGAGGTTTAGCCTCATTCTCCAGTTAGGCCATTTACATAATGACTGGGAATTTTCGGAACACACTTAACAAATTCCTTCCATCCAAATGCTTAACTCAGTAGCAATCCCAGTCCAGGTTTGGAAAGGTTAAGATCCCCTACCCTAACAACTTTATTATTCCAACAGGTATCTGAGATTTCCTGACACATTTGCTCCTTCATCTCTCATTGCCTATTGCTGTAGTACGAACGTAGCAAACTGATGACCAATTTCTATTTCTCAGTTCCACCAATATCACTTAACTGGGCGATCCTGCATGAATACTCTCTCTAGGTACTGCTGGGATGTTTCCCCCAATCAAAACCATCAGCTCTCCTCCTGTTTTGCCTCCTGTTCTATCCTTCCTGTAGCATCTGTCCCCTGGAACATTGAGCTGCTGGTCCTATCACTCCCTCAGCTGTGTTTCTGTAATACATACAACATCCCAGTCCCATGTTCCCATCCATGCTCTGGGTTCATCTGCCTTATCTGTCCGGCCCTTTGCATTGAAATAAATGCAGTTTAATCCACCAGTTTTCCCTCACTGTCTGCTATGTTCTTGCCTGCCTTGTCTATTTATATTCCTCTCTTGAACATCTGTACCAGCCTCAAATTTCTTTCTGTCCTTACGATTGTTATGGGTCACACAGCCCTGCCAGACGAGTTTAAATCCTCTCAAGCAGCTCCAGCAACTCTCCCCACCAGGATATGGGTTCCCCTCCTGGTCCCAGTTCAGGTGTCTTCCCCACCCTGTCTACTTGTGCTGACACCGTCCGACATCCAGGGACTTGTCCACCTGTGTTCCTCAGTACTCCAGGAGGACCTACAATTCATGATGGATATCGTTTACTTATTAGACTTCCAACAGTGATCAGAAGTAAACTCCATCTGCCATTACTCTGCTCAGTTTATCATCTGATCGATATCAGACTGCAGCCTGAGACCATGCTCCTCACTGTGGGCAACACCCTCACCTTTCATGTCATCTGCAAACCTACTAATGATACCTTCTCGTTTCATATCTGAGATATTTGTGTACATAATAACCAGCAATGGTTCCTGTACAGATCCCTGTGGTTCACCCGCTGCGCAAAGGCTTCCAATCGTGAAAGACACTCTTCACCAATTGTGGATCCAATTTGCCAACTTGCGTTGTATCCCATGGGCCTTTTCCTTTTGGACCAGCCTTCCATGTGGGACCTTGTCAAAGACCTTAATAAACTCCATGTAAACCACATCATCTGCACTGCCCTCATCAATATCAGAGGACAGTCCTCACCAAATCCATACAGACAATCCCGAATATTTTCCTGTCATTTCGAATATTGATTCATTGTGTCCCTCAGAATTGTTTCCAATAATTTCCTTCCCAATGCTGTTAGACTATCTGCTATGTAATTACCTGGCCTATCCCTGCTGCTCTTGAACAAAGGAACCACATTAGCTATCGTCCAGTCATTCGGCACTTCACCTGTGGCCAGCAAAGTATTAAATATATCCACCAGGGCCCTAGCAATCTGCTCCCTTCCCTCCCATTACAGCCTGGGATATACTTTATTGTTACTGAGAATTGCTCCACTTTTTTTGCCTGTGAATCCATTTAACACCTCCTTCTCATTGATCTTAATATGTTCCAGAACCTCACCATTCCGACTGAAATCCCCGGCTACAATGTATTTCTCCTGTGTGAATACAGATGGGAAGTATTCATTGAAGACCTCACCTGCTTCCTCTGGCTCCATGCACTGATTGTCAGTTTGGTTTCTAACAGGCCCCACTGCTTAGTTAGGGATCCTCTTACTCTAACTGTACTTATTAAATATCTTGTGCCTTATCCTTAACATTATCTGCTAAGGATATTTTGTGACCATTGTTTGCCTGTTCATATTTAAGGAACCCCCCCCCCTCCCCCCCCCCCCCCCCCCCCCCCCCCCCGCTTTCTATCTAATGCCTTTGTTACCCATCATTGTTAGCGTCGTCCATTTTGCCTGAATTTCCACAAGGTTGTGAATCCTTGAATATTTGTTCACCCTGTAATCACATCTCTCTGGTGTCTAAATCTCTTTCACCTGTGTCACAAATCCAGCTACCTTATTGAAGAGACTTTGTCTATGCGGAAAAAAAAGTTCTGTACTCTTTCCCACAATTTCCTATCAGAAACCAAATCGCTAAGGTAGAGTTTTAGTTAAACCTTAACCCATCCTGTTCCTTTCTGCTGGTCTTCAGCCACATCCCTATGCTGTTCCCTTGCGACACCTTTTCTATTTGGATTTGTAAAACACTCTGCTGTGGGTATGTCGTGCAGACCACGTGAGGATTGGCAAGTCGTTCTCGAAAGGACAAGTGTTTGGGTTTTTTTGTACATCCGCAATGGTCTCATACATATTTAGGGAATGTTAATTATAATATTTGAATTTATTGATTTCAATTTCTGCCATTTCATACGGTGGGATTCAAACCTGTTTCCCCTGAACATTAGCTGAGGTTTTGGATACATGCTCTAGCAATAATACCACTAGGCCATCACTTCGCCTGCTCACAGGCTGCTCACTCCTTGACCAGTTATAGCAGTGCATCATGAAGCTAAACCTATTCTTTTGTCACAATTGTTTGATCCTGATACTTTCCAGCACTCTGGTGACATCACTCAGACTCTCCCCATGTCGTATCCCTAACTGTGTGGGTCTCATTGCTGCCTCTGTCAGTGTGTCTCGCTCATGCAGCTTCTCCAGATCCTGAGCCAACAGAATTCTCCACTCCAGAGAGACGTGACAGCACAGGCCAGGAATGGAGACTGGGATTTTCCAGACCTCTGTGGGACTCAGTGCCATTCTACATGTATAACCTTCACTACATCAGTGTAATTTTCCATTTTGTCTATTTGTCTGTCTCCTGTAGGTACTCAGGGAGGTCTTGACTCAGTAGACTTCCCAACTACTGGGTGTCTCGTCCATCACCACATTGAAGATGGTTGTTCAGCCAGAGAGACAAAGGGCAGGGAAATTTGGAGCCTTCAATAAATCCTGCAGTGAGGTAAGATCACTCACAGTGCACAGAGCAGAGAGCAATGAGAGAGATCCAAACAATGGCTAACAAGACATGACACAGATACAGTGCGGGAGGGGGAGCACAGTACAGACACACCTCCAGCTCAATCACCACGTCTACTTGAACTTACTTTGTACTGAGACAGCATAGAGAGTTCACAGTTATTAATCCAGGCCTGTGCTCTCTTAGTGAACATCAGTACAACAAAGGGGAAAGCAGGCCTCCCACGAGAGGGTGGGAATGCTGCCTGGGATCTTTCTGTTCTGTGTTCTCCCTCCAACACTGTACCTATGGTATGTCTTGTGGTTCAGTGTCTTCAATAATTTTTAACTCCTATGACAGTTCGTATCTCTGGAACAACCTCCTTTCCATATAGGCCCTCTGCATATTTGAAATGTACCGCATTCCAGACTACCATCCCTCTGGCTATAGCTTGCTTCAATGTCTACAACATGCCTTATCTCACTATTCTCATCCTCTTTAACTGGGTACAGGGTCATACAGTATGAAAACAGAACCTTCAGTCCAAGTCATCAGTGCTGACCAGGTTTCCAAAACTGAACGAGTTGCATTTGCCTCTGTTTGGCCCATATCCCTTCAAACCTTCTCCTCTCCATGTACCTCCCTAAATTTCGTTTCTATGTTGTAATTGTTCTTGTTCCTCCATGTGGCCCTGGCAGTCCGTTCTGTCTGTGCACCATCCTCTGTGTATAATGTTGCCGCTCAGCTCCCTTTTTAAATATTTGCTCTCTCACCTCCCGTTTATACCCTCTAGTTTTGGACTCACGTACCATTGGCTATTCACCATTCTTACTCCCCCGCATGGTTTTAAAAACCTGTATAAGGTCACCCCTTATAAGCCTCCTCTGTCCAAGGGAAATATTGAAGACGATGTTACAAATATCTCCAACTCATATATCAAAGAGCTGGCCAATGACGGCAAGTGTGCCAAATGCCGCTTTCCCCACCCTGTCCACCTATGATGCCACTTCCAAAGAACAATGTAACTGCACCCCTTGGTCTGCATCTGTTCGACAACACTACCCAGGGCTGTACCATTAACTGTGTTAGTCCAAAACTCAACACCTGAATTAAAATCCAGCTTTCATGCCTTGGCCCACTGGCCCAGTTGGTCGAGACCCCCTTTGATAACCGTATTCACTGCCCACTACGCCATTAACTTGATCATCCACAAAATTGCTAACAATGACTCTGATATTCTCAACCAAATCCTTTGTCGATGATGCACACCAGTAGACCCAGCACCGATCCTTCTAGCACGCCGCTGGTCACAGGCCTCCAGTCTGAACAACAATCCTCTTCCACCACCCTCTGTCTCCTACTGTCAAGTCAATTTTGTATCCAGTTGGCTAACTCCCCCTGATCACATGTGATCTAATCTTACAAACCAGGATATCATGCTAAATCCCGTTAAAGGTCCTGCTGATATGAGTGTAGACAATGTACGGTCAACACTTCAACAAAAACAATCAAGTTAGTGAGCCCTGATTTTGTCGGCACAAAGCCCTGCTGACGATCTTTCATCAATCCTTGCCTTTCCAAATGCATGTGACTCCTGTCTGGCAGAATCACTTCCACAACTTACCCACCACTGACATCGTGCTAATTGGTCTTTAGTTCCCTGGCTTTCCATCGCAGTCTTTCTTAAATAATGGAACAAAACCATGTTGTTGTCAGAGCTGTACAGCATGGAAACGCCCTTCAGTTGATACCAACCATAATCTCAAACTAAACTAATCCCAGCTGCTTGTTGCTGCCTATATCCCTCCAAACCCTTTCCTATCCATGGACTTAACTAAATGTATTTTTAACATTGTAATTGTACTGACCTCTACCTCAGGAAGTTCATTCCATACCTAAACCATCCTCTGTGTAACAATTTGCACCTTATATCCTTTTTCTTTAACATCTCTCTCTTCTAACCTTAAAAATGTGGCCCGTCCACTTTGACTCCCTCATCCTAAGGAAAAGGCAATGACCATTAACTCTATCTATATCCCAACTTTTTTTCTTAAACTTCTGTAAGGTCACCTCTCAACCTCCAGGCTCCACTGAAAAAAAAACTCTGCGTATCCAGCCATTTTTCAGAACTCGAGCATTTCATACCCAGCAAGGTCTTGGTAAGTTTCTTCTGAACGCCCTTCAGATCAATAATATCCTCCCTATAACTGGGCAACCAGAACTGGACAGAGTATTGCAGAAGAGTCCTCACCAATGTCTGTACAATATCATAATGACATCCCAAATCCTCCACTCAATGGACTGAGCAATAGTCAGGCATGCCAAGCACTGTCTTATCCATCCTTTGATGCAAGCTCCAAGAATTTTGTACCTGAACCCAGAGGTCCCTCTGCTCTAAAACACTAACCGAGACCCGAACATTAATTGTATAATCTCTATCCTTGTTTGTTTTACCAAATGCATTACCTCGCATTTATTCAGATTGAATACTATCTACAGTTTTCAGCCCATTCACCCATTTCATCAAGATCCCTTTGTAACATTAGAAAACCTCCTTCACTGCCCACTATGCCACCCTCCAGCCTTCCAGCCCATCACACATGGCTGTCAATGGTCCAAATACCCTTGCTCGTAGCTCCTCAATTTCTTCCCTAGCATTCCACAATGTCCTGTGATACATTTAATCGGGTCCTGGGGCTTTCCATACCTTTGTGTTTTAAAACCACAAGCATCACCTCTTCTATAGCATGCACTCTTTTCAAGTCATAGAGATGTACAGCATGGAAACAGAGCCTTCAGTCCAACTCATCCATGCTGACCAGAAGATTTAAATAAATTCATCCTATTTACCAGCATTTGGCCCATGTACCTCTGAACCCTTACTCATATACCCATCTAGATACCCTTTAAATGTTTTTTTTTAGATTAGATTACATTAGATTAGATTACATTACAGTGTGGAAACAGGCCCTTCGGCCCAACAAGTCCACACCGCCCCGCTGAAGCACAAACCACCCATACCCCTACATTTACCCCTTACCTAACACTACGGGCAATTTAGCATGGCCAATTCACCTGGCCTGCACATCTTTGGTCTGTGGGAGGAAACCGGAGCACCCGGAGGAAACCCACGCAGACACGGGGAGAATGTGCAAACTCCACACAGTCAGTCACCCAAGGCGGGAATTGAACTCGGGTCTCTGGCGCTGTGAGGCAGCAGTGCTAACCACTGTGCCACCGTGCTGCCCACGGTGGCACAGTGTTGTAATTGTATCAATCTCCGTTACTTTTTCTCTCAGCTCATTCCATACTCACATCACCATGTGCATGAAAAGGCTGTCCCTTCGGTCCCTTTTTAAACCTTTCCCCTCTAAACTTAAACCGACGCCCTCTAGTTTTGGACTTCCCAACCCCTGGGAAAAGACCTTGAATGTTTACCCAATCCATGCCCCTCATGTTTATATAAACCTCTTTTAGGCCTCTGATGCTCCAGGGAAAATAACTCCAGCTTATTCAGCAACAACCCTGGTAACATCTTGTAAATATTTTCTGAGCCCTTTCAAGTTTCACAACATCCTTCCTAGAGCAGGGAGACTGGAATTGCAGAGAACTCCAATTGTGGTCTAACGTATTACTCTTGTTCCCTGAGTTCCCCAGTCTTTGTCCACAATAAGTTCTGGAGTGAAAAATTTGTTTAGGGTCGTAGCCATATCTGCTAATGAAAGCCAACACACCATACGCATTCTTAACACCTTCTCAAATTGAGTGGAAACTTCAGGGACACAGGATCCCTCTGTTTTTGTACACTGCTAAGAAACCTGCCTTTAACCATGTAAAGTTTTTTCTGCAGAATCCTCCAATCTGAAATCATCCCAATCTTTGTAACTTCCTACAGTCGCGACAACACTCATAAACTGTGAAACCTCCTCAAGTCCCTATATTGCTAATGCCTGCAAAATCCTCCAGTCCCGGAAGCGGCAGGGACAGGCCACTATAAATGCCGGAGGAAACACCACAGAAGCGCTTCACAGGAGGCTCCCAAGCACTGAGGATGTCATCTAGACAGGGGACGAAACGTTTGCAACAAAAACTTCCAGCTCGGTGAACAGAACCACAGCAACGAGCACCCGAGCTACAAATCTTCTCACAAACTTTGAATCCTCCAGTCCCAATATCCCTCCTTAACTCCACTGGCCACTGGCCACTGGCCACTGTAAATGCCACTGGCCTCCACTGCCCTTATGGGGAACATTGCAGAGGAGGGAAGGGTTGTAGAGCCCGGGCCATGTTACAGAGGTAGGAACGGCTACAGAACCTGGAGGATGGTGCTAATGTAGGAAGGGACGTGGTTCCTGCAGGAGGTTAGAGGGACTGGGACTCATAGAACCTGCAGGATCGAACCAAGTATGGGTTGTGGAACATGAAGGATGTTATGATTTGAACCACAGATCATTGCTGATTGAACCATTCAGCCTTTCTTAGAGTCAAAGAAATTTACAGCATGGAAACAGACCCTTCTGTCCAACCTGTCCATGCCGACCAGATATCCCAACCCAATCTAGTCCCACCTACCAGCATCTGGCCCATATTCTTGCAAACCCTTCCTATTCATATACCCATCCAGATGTCTTTGTATCAGCCTTCACTACTTCCTCTGGCAGCTCATTCCATACATGTACCACCCTCTGCATGAAAAAAATTGCCCCTTAAGTCTCTTATATCTTCCCCTCTAACCATAAACCTATGTCCTCCAGTTATGGACTCCCACACCCGAGGGTAAAGACTTTGTCTCTTTCTCCTCCCCTCATGATTTTATAATACTCTGTAAGGTCACCCCTCAGCCTTCGCTGCTCCAGGGAAAACAGCCCCAGTCTATTCAACTTCTCTCCTTAGCTCAAACCCTCCAACCCTGGCAACATCCTTGTAAATCTTTTCTGAACCCTTTCAAGTTTCACAACATCTTTCCGATAGGAAGGTGACCAGAATTGCACACAATATTCCAAAAGTGACCTAACCAATGTCCTGTACAGCCATAACATGACCTCCCAACTCCTGTACTCAATAGTCTGAACAATAAAAGAAAGCATACCAAATGCCTCCTTCCCTATCCTACCTATCTGCGACTCTGCTTTCAAGGAGCAATGAACCTGCACTCCAATATCTCTATGTTCAGCAACACTCAGTCAGACCTTATTATCAGGTGTATATGTCCAGCAAAGATTTGCTTTGGCAAAATGCAGCACCTCGCATATATCTGAATTAATCTCAATCTGCCATTTCTCAGCCCATTGGCCCATCTGATCAAGATTCCATTGTAATTGGAAGTAACCTCTTTCGCTGGCCACTACACCTCCAATTTTGTTGTCATCTGCAAACCTACTAAGTATACCTCTTATGCTCACATCCAAATAATTTATGTAAATAATGCAAAATATTGGACCCATCACTGATCCTTGTGGCACTCCACTGGTCATAGGCCTACAGTTTGAAAACCAACCCTCCACCACCACTCTTTGTCTTCTACCTTTGAGCCAGTTCTGTACCAATTGGCTGGTTCTCCCTGTATTCTGTGAGATCTAACCTTGCGAACCAATCTCCAATGGGGAACTTTGTTGTACGCCTTACTGAAGTCCATATAGATCACATCCAACGCTCTACCCTCATCAATCCTCTATGTTATTTCTTCAAAAAACTCAATAAATTTTGTGAGACATGATTTCCCACTCTCAAAGCAATGTTGACGATCCCTAATCAGTCCTTGCATTTCCTTGATCCTGACTCATGCATGTACATCCTATCCCTCACAAATCCCTCCAACAACGTGGCCACCGACGTCAGGCTCACTAGTCGATAGTTCCCTGGCTTTTCATTAATGCCTTCCTTAAATAATAGCAACACGATAGTCAACCTCCAGTCTTCTGGTTCTGATGTCCTGTTTCTAGAGATCTTTACTGGAATGACTGTGCACAGTTTCAGGTTCCCTGGCTGCGAGATGTGAGTTCAGATGTGAACCTATTTGCCCATTCTCTCTGTGTGCCTGAGGTAGACCTGGTCACGCTCTGGTAGAAAGTGCTCTCAATGTATCTGGTAACATCCAGATCTACAGGACTCACCACAGCTCACCTCATCAAAACCTTCGTTTAGAATGTTCTTTATTTTAATATTTTTAAATGACAGTTGTGTGAGATGCAGGAATTGAGGAGTTGTCATTTTTGAAAGAATGAAACTTTTATCATTGACCCTGACCCATGCAATGGGGATTTGTGGATTCTGTTGTTCTCTGCAGACTATCACTCAGAGGGTTGTATCACCAGGGAATCTGAGTGCAGATGGTCTTTGCCTGGTAGAGTGTGAATTTACCAGTTTATGTCGGCTCGGACACAATGTTTCTGGCGAATGTGTAACTGTGTAAATACCTCACCCCTGGTTCAGGGATGAGTGCACTGGACCCTGAGCACCAGCAGCTGGGAAAGCTCATGCTGTTTGTTTGTGGCAAAAGTGAGAATTGCAGATGCAGATCAGAGTCTAGATTAGAGTGGTGCTGGAAAAGCATAGCAGGTCAGGCAGTATCCGAGGAACGGGAAAATCGACGTTTTGCCCGATGTCGATGTTCCCGCTCCTCGGATGCTGCCTGACCTGCTGTGCATTTCCAGCACCACTCTCACCTAGACTCTATTTGTATGTGGGGCTTGGCACCAGACTGGGTGACAGCAGCTCCCTGACTAGATACCTGGTATGGAGTTTGGAATCCTCCTCCTGTGTTTGACCTTGTGCCATTTCGTTATCTCCCTCTCATGAGTGAGCGTGTCATGTTCTCTAGTCCTGATAGTGTCCGCTCCCTGTAAACCCTTCCAGCTGTTGAACATCTCCCTTCTCTCTCATTCCCTCCAGCCCTTCCAACCTGGCCTTGGTCTCGTATCTCCTGCAATCCTAAATTACCAATGTTATCGCATTGCATTCCTTTGAGCTGTGTGGGAACAAACCTGCAGTAGGTTTGGGCCATTGGAAGAAAAAGACAATTCCCCCTTCTCCACCTTTGCCAAACAGAGTCTGCTTGAATGTCTCACTCCCATAAGTTGAAGGAACAATCCTTTCAGCATCCACCCTGTCCATTCCCCTGAGGATCTGTACATTTTAATGAGGACAACTGTCCTCCTGATGACCCTCAGTGGCACAGCACCGAAGTGACATGTTTATGTTCCTCGATTTTCTGCAACTGCTTCCTTTTGCTCTATCCCTCCATCATTCTGAAACTTCCCCCAGTCTGGACAGTGCTCCAAACCACTAATTACTTAGAATGCTCCAAACTCCCTACCTCTGAAAACTCCCCACATTCCTACAATTCTCCTTGTCATGTGAACGCCTCCAGCTTCTACAGTCCTTCTAAATTATTGCATCTCCTACAGCCCTCACCACTCTGTATGCTCCAGTCACTACATTTCTCCATGCATCTGTAAACCCCTCCAGCCCCCTTCAAATCTGCCTATCTCTCCAAGATCCTGCAGTTCCACAAAACATCCCTCTACGTAGAACTTCCACGACAGACCACGAGCCTCCAGATCTCAGTAATCCCCTGCAGTTCTCTCTCTTTCTATTCCCACCTTCAGTCCCGACCACCCTACTTCCACATACAATATCATCAGGACCCTGCAATCCTCCCGAACTGTGTTACCCCCCAAAAGACCTTACAATTCTATCTCGATCACTGACTGCCTGCAGTGATTTGAAACTTCAGCAATTAGAGTCAGGGAATCATAGAGATGTACAACATAGAAACAAACCCTTCCAACTTGTCCACGCCAATCCAGTCGCACCAACCGGAACCTGGCCCATCTCCCTCAAAACCCTTCCTATTCATATACCCATCCAGATGCCTTTCAACTGTTGCAATTGTCCCAGCCTCCTCCACTTCTTCTGGCAGTTCATTCCAAGCGTGTGCCACCCTCTCTGTGAAATATTTGCTCCTGATCTCTCTTTTATGTCTTTCCCCTCTCAACTTAAAGCTATGCCTGAAAGTTCTGGACTCAGCGACCCCAGGGAAAACACTTTGTCTATTTATCCAATCCAAGCCCCTCATAATTTTGTAAACCTCTGTAAGGTCTCCCCTCAGCTTCCGACGCTCCAGGGAATACAGCCCCAGCCTGTTCAGCCTCTCCCTATAGCTCAAATCCTCCAACCTTGGCAACACCCTTGTAAATCATTTCTGAACCGTTCAAGTTTCACAACATCCTTCGGATAGGAAGGAGACCAGAAGTGCACACGGTATTCCAAAAGTGGCCTAACCATGTCCTGTACAGCCGCAACATGACCTCCCAACTCCTGTGCTCAATACACTGAACAATAAAGGAATGCATACCAAGCGCATTCTTTGCTATCCTATCGACCTGTGACTACTTTCAAGGACCTCTGTACTTCATTTGAAAAATTGGAGAGACAGATGGAGTGGCCTGAGGTCTTGTGGGTAAAGCTAGTTCAGTCTAAGCGGTTAGGCAGAGCCAGTGAGGTATTTGCAGCGCTGTCTCATGAGTGGCCAGGATATTATGCATATGTTGAACAGGCTATTTTAAGTGCTTATGGATTAGTACCAGAAGCGTAACGACAGCTGTTCAGAAACATAAAGAAAGAACCAGGACAGACTTATGTGGAGTTCTATAGAATTAAACATAGTAATCTTTCTGCAACATCTCCAGTCTCATTGCGTCTCTCTGTCATGGTGAGCTGCTCCAATCCACATAACCTTTCCTGCCTGTGTACACCATCAAGTTGATACAACCTTTCTGATTTCTGTCCTGTCCTGCAGACCCGTTTGTGTGAATTCTGCCGACCACTAATACTCTCCCTATCTGTGTAAATGCCCCCAGCCACTACAATTCCCTGTGCTGTGCAGCCCCCACCAGACCCGAAAGCCATCGCTGTCTATGAAAGCTCCTTCAGGTCTATATCCTCCACCGTGCTGAAACCTGCTCTCACCATTGCAACCCCCACTATTTCCTAACGTTGTTGAGTCTCTAAAACCATCCCTATCAGTTTAATCTACTCCACTGCATACAACACTCCCAGTCTGTGTAATCTCTTCAATTCCTTCAATTCCTTCAGTTCCTGTATACCTATGTATAGGTGTGACTGCTTTGTGTCCATTGTATCCTCGTTTATATCTGCAAAAGTCTGTGTTCACTGTAGCACATCCGATGCTCATAAATGAATATGGTCTCTCACAAGCCTCTCTATGACTCTCTCCTCCAGTCTCTACAAGCTTCCCTATCCCTGTTGTATCTTGCAGCATGCACACCACTCACTCTCTCTGACATGACTGCCAGTGCATAAAATCATCTCTCCTTCTAACTTTATCCAGTCTACAACTTCATCCCTCTCCCTGCAACATTCTCCAGTCTATTTCATCTTCTATGTGCTTGCAACATTCTCCAGCCCATACCACCCTCCCTTTCCCTGTAATATTCACCAGTCCATACCACCCTCCCTATCACTGTGATGTTCTCATGTAACGATCCACAGCCCTACACACATCCCTTTCTCTGAAGTCTAATCAAAGATGCTTTATCTCTCTAACTTCCTCCAAACAATAAAATGCTTTCTCCTGCGAACATTCTGTCGCAACTGTAACTATGTTTAACCCTGCAACATTGTCGCACCCCCAAAGATCTCTCCCACTCTGTGACCTCTATCCATCCCTCAAAGGTCCTCACTCGGTGACACGCGCCATGCATTTGCAACAAGGCAAATGGAATTATAGCATTAACTGAAGAGAACAGATATGATCGAAATGTTATTGTGGAGGGGTGGCTGCAGAATGATCATGGCAGCAATGTGATTATTGAGGGGTTGTCGGGTTTCAGGCAGGATCAGCAAAAAAACCAAACAAGGATTTTGTTGTGAAGAAAGGATGCAGTCAGTGCATTAGTGAGACAGGAGAAAGTGAGGTCTGCAGATGCTGGAGATCAGAGATGGAAATGTGTTGCTGGAAAAGCGCAGCAGGTCAGGCAGCATCTAGTGAACAGGAGAATCGACGTTTCGGGCATTAGCCCTTCCTGAAGAAGGGCTAATGCCTGAAACGTCGATTCTCCTGTTCCCTAGATGCTGCCTGACCTGCTGCGCTTTTCCAGCAACACATTTCCATTAGTGAGACAGCCAATTTAATCTGGGAATCAAAATATAGAGTCATGTTGAATAGACAGCTTCCAACTAGCAAGGGGGATCTGGAAGATCAAACCACAATCCATGCTCGTTGTTAAGTTTGATACAATATTTTCTTGGTGACAGTAGACAGAGGCATGTGGAGTGGTCAATTTCTGATTGGACGTCTGTGGCCAATGCTGTTTCACAAGGATCAGTGCTGCGATGTCTGTGTGTCATTTATATCTGTGATTCAGACGAATAGGTCAGCAGTTTGATTAGTATTTTGCAGACGACATTTGGAAAGGCATGTAATGATTAGAGATAGTTAGGGGAATTGTGGATAGTGAGGAAGAGTGCTAAAGGTTGCAGCACTATGTAGATCAGCTGGAACGCTGTGCAGAGAAATCGCAAATCGAATTTCATCGGGACAAGTGTGAAGTGATGCATTTATTAAGTCAAATGGAAGAGAGAAGTGCACTAATTGACTAATTGGAAATATTGATAAACAGATGACCTTGGATGCAAATCCGTAGCTGACTGAAAATAACAAAACAATAGGATGTGGTGGTAGAGGGGGAGTATGGTATGCTTACCTTCATTGGTCACAGTATTGAGTACAGACGTTTGCATGTCATGATGTGGCTGAATGAAACTTCATTCGGCCGTGTTTGGAATGTTGCGTGTCGTTCTCATCGCCACACTACAGAAAGGGTGTGGAGATTTTGGGGAGGTTGCAAGAGAGGGTTGGCAGAATGTTGCCTGGATGAGAATGTGTTGACTGTAAGGAGGTTGGACGCAGTTGGATTGTTTTGCGAGAACATCAGAGACTGAGAAGTGACTGGGTACAGGTACATAGAATTGGGAAAGGTGTGAATAGTGTGGATGGTTGGAATCCTTCTTCCAATGTCGAAATATCAAAGATGAGGGCGCCTGGGTTTAAGGTGAGCGTGAGAAGTTTTAAGTGAGATGAATGAAGCTAGTTTTCTTTACCGAGAGGGTGGGAGCTGCTCATGAGGTGGGAGAAGTGGCAACGAGAGCAACGTTTTGAAGTGGCATTTAGACAGAAACATGAACAGACAGAGAATAGAGGGATATGGACCATGTGCAGGCAGATGGAATTAGTTTAGAATAGCATCATGGTCAGCACAGCCATGGTGGGCCGAAGGGCCTATTACTCTGCTGTATTATTTAGTTTATAACTTCACGGCATCTACCCTGTCAAAGTCCCTCCGAATCCTGGATGTTTCATTCAATTTCTCTCCCATTCTCCAAAACCCCAATGGGTTCAAGGTCAATCTACTCCACCTCTTCACATTGGAAAATCCCTCCATCTCCAGGATCAGCCGAGTGAACCTTTCCTGGCATGCCTCCAGTACAAGAATGTCTTTCCTTTGGCACTCATACTGTTCGTTATAATCTAAGTGTGGTCCGACTTGTACCTTGCATCGTTGTAGCTTGCCCTCCCTAATTTTAGACTCCATTCCCTCTGTAATAAATGGCAGCATTTGATTTGCCTTCTCGATTCCCTGCTGACACTGTGAGCTACCTTTTTCAGATGGATACACAAGGATTCCCAAAATCCATTCTGCAGTCAGTCTGAAACCAAACGGTGTTAGCCTGACAGTAAGTCGGGAACGTGCTGGAATGTGTCATAAAGGATATGGCAATAAATGATAATTGGATGCTTAGAAACAATGGGAGACGCATGATTTTATAAAAGGGGAATATTTTTAAATCTGTTGGATTCTATATTTTGGTGTGATCATAAATGGCAGAATAGATAAGGGTGGGGAAGGCTAGTTGCGGTAGAGGGATATTTGAATTTTCAGAGGCAATTTGACAAGTTCCAACCAGGGCAAAATTATGACGAGGGAGAGAATAGGGCCCCTGAAAGATCAATGAGGCTGTCTGTATGGAATTACTGCTGATGGGAGAGATACTGAACAAATATTTTGCATTAGGGTTTACTGTGGAGAAAGACATGGCAGTTCAGGAACTTGGTAAAATACATCGTGATGTCTTGAAAAGAATGCACATTGGAGAACAGGAGGTGCTGGATGTCTTAAAATGATAAAGGTTAGATAAAACCTTGGGACATGATCAGATGTATCCCAGCGCCTTGTGAGAAGCGAGCGAGGAAATTGCAGGGCCCCTCCCAGAGATATTTGTGTTATCAACTACAGACAAACGAGACTGATGGCAGGGGTGGTAAGTTGTTGGAGGAGATTCTGAGGGAAAAGATCATCATGCTTTTGGAAAGGTAAGGACATATTAACGATCGTCAGTATGGCTTTGTGTACAGGAAACCATGCCTCAAACCTGAGTGTGGAGGTAGACAAGTGACAGCTCAAAGCAGAGCAGTACACGATGTCCACGTGAACGTTAGCAAGACCTTTGACAAGGTTCTGCATGGCAGACTGGTTAGTAAGTTTAGATCACTCATAACCAGGGAGCACTCACCAACCGGATACAAAACAGGATTGACGGTAGGAGACGGAGCATGGTCATAGAGGCTTACTGCTCAAACTGCAGGCCTGTGACCAACAGTGTGCCATGGGGTTCGGTGCTGGGTCACTGTTGTGCATCATTTATATAAACAGTTTGGATGATAACATAGGAGTCACGGTTAGCAAGTGTGTGAGTGAGACTGAAATTCGTGATAAATTGGACAGTGAAGAGGGTTATCAAAGGGTACAATGGGATCAACAGTACTGGTGGGCCAGTGAGACGAACAGGTGGCGAAATACAAGATGTTGTATTGTGGTAAAGCAGTCCAGGCTGGACTTGTACTGGGCCCTGGGTAGTGTTGTCAGTCAGTGACCCAGGGATGCAGGTACACAGTATTTTGAAAATAGCGTCACGGATAGACAGGCTGGTGAATCAGGCGTTTGGGATGGTTACCTTCATTGGGTAGAGCATTGAGAGTAGGAGTTGGGATGTCATGGTGTGTCTGTACAAGACATTAGTGAGACCACAGGATTAGCATTATTGATTATCTGGTAAATATCAACTTGTTCACGTATGTCCATTAGAGAGGGACATCTGACATTCTTACATGGTCTGGCTCACATGTGACTCCAGTCCCACAGCAATGTGGCTGACTCTGAGCTGCCTCTGGGCAATTAGCAGGAGGGCAATGTATGCTGGTCCAATCGGTGGCATCCTCAGGCCATGAATGAATCAATGAAAATACATATGTCCATCCCTACCTTTGCAAACAGCTCTAGTTGCAGCAATTTGTCCAGGTTTTGTAACATTGTTCAGACCTTTGCCCCTCTCTGTAACACCCTCACCACCTCCAGCACCTTCAATTCTCCCTGTTCCGATCATCTGATTAAACGCTGACAATGTTTCCTCTTCCGTCTGCACTCCTCCCTCTAGGAGACTCCCTAGCGATCTCTTTAACAAATGCGTCCACATTTCTAAACGTTAGCTTCTTCAGAATTGACCGTCCGAAGTGTGGGAGGAGCATTGGGAAGGTGTCGAGAACCTCAAGACTTTCTGTGGGGAAAATGGGAACCAGGAGAAAACAGCACAAAGAGTGTGCTGCCTCCCCAATGCCTCACCCACCCCCTTCCCATGGTCACCTTCTGCCCCAAGTGTAACAGAGTTCGTGAAAGGCCACATCGGTCTGTACAGCCAACGACAGACACCCCCACCCCCAAGAGTGGGAGAGAGTCAGCCTCGTCTGTGACCCACCGCCAAAGAGATGATGAGATAGGAAGGTTGACTCCCCTCACAATTACCCCAGTGCCTTTTTTACAAATTCAAACAATTCCCTGTTAATACAGTGTCTAATAATGTGACATCACTCAGTATCTCTCCATGTGGTATCCCTCGCTGTGGCGGTCTATTTGCTGCCTCTGTCAGCATTTCTCCCTCTTACAGATGGTCTGAGATCCTGAGTCAACAGAATTCTCCACTCCAGAGATATGCGACAGCACAGGCAAGGGATGGAGATTGGGATTTTCGAGATCTCTGCTGGACTCAGTGCAACTCTGCATGAGTTATCCTCATTGCATCAGTCTAATTTCCCATTCTGTCTCATACAGGTAATCAGGATGTTCCTAACTCCTGTCTCATCCATCGCCTCATTGAAGCTGGTTAGTCAGTTAGAGAGAGAGGGAGATCTGGAGCCTTCAGTAAATCCTGCAGCCGGTAAGATCACTCACAGTAAACAGCACAGGGTGGAGGTAGTTGACTTCTATATTCAGACCTGGAAGACCGGACATAGATACAGAGCTGGGCAAGGAACAGCAACATTCTAGTTTCATTCCCACCATCTTGTAAGGGTCCTGCCTTCACCTCTGCTGTACTGGTCCTCAATGCGACAGCACAGGGGATCGCAGGCATCAATCCTGGCCCATGCTGTGTTAGTGATCTCTGTAATATCCTCCAGTCCCGATAATCCTTCCTCTGTTTCGAATCTCCTCTAGTCCACACCACTCTCCCTGTCTCTGTCTCTGTCAGGTTCTCCAGTCCCTAACACACTAATTCCTAAGCTTCTCCAGTAGATACTAAATTCCTTCATACCGGTAAACCCTGACAGCCTTGTCTATCCTTGTAAGCTTCTCCCACCAATACCACCCTCCATGTCAATGTATTTGCCTTTAACCTCTCCATCCGTCCCTACCTATGTAATCTTCTCCAGCTCATACAACCCTTCCTTAGCTGTGAAAAAATTGTAATCTCCTTATCCTTCTCCAATTCTTTGATCTTTATCTTGTTAAATTTCACACTCATTCCCAACACCATACCCCTCGCGACCACAGGAACCTCTTTCAGTTTGTGCAACCCTCCCCATTTGTGTAACTGTCTCCAACTCGCAACCTGGCATTCTCCATTGCTTTCCTATCTATGTAGCCTCCAGAGCCTAGAAGCCTTCTTATATCTGTAAATGTCTTCAGTCACGACAACCTTCCATATCTCTGTTACTATACACAATACTCTCCTAGATAAAACAGCCCCCTCTCTGTGCCTCTTCCTTTCTCCATCCCTATCCCTATCTCCCGAATCTAATCCAGCTCCCTCTATCTTTGTAATTTCCTCCAATCCTCAAACCCCTTTGGCCCACTGACATTCCTGACCAGATGTAACTCTGTTAAACCTAACATCCTCGAGCCTCTGTAACCTGTACCCATCTGTTCAGCCCCCCACCCCTGAGGAGTGACTCATGAACATCTGCGGGAGGTTACAGAACAGTTGGAGAGATAGACAGAAATGGCAAATTGAGTTTAATCTGTACAAGTCTGAGATGATGTCAAATTCAAGACGAACGTTAGGATACTGAGGGATATTGATATACAGAAGGATCATGGTGCAAGTCAGTGACTCCCAGAAAATGGCAACAGAAGTGTTTCAGATGGGAAAGAAAGCAAATGGAACACTAGCCTTCATCAGTCACAATGTTGGGTATAGTGGTTCGCATCTGATGCTGTGATTCTATAAAACGTTTGTTTGGCCACATTTGGAGTATTGTGTGCAGATCTCATCTCCATACAATAGGAAGGATGGGGAGGCTTTGGAGAGAATGCAAAACTGGTTTATCAGAACATTGCCTGTATCAGGGTTTTTAAGGGTGTGTTAGATGCAAGAGGAAATTAAACAAAGTTGGATTGTTTAGTGAGAGTGTCAGAGGCTGACAGGCGAATAGGCACAGAAATATAACATTTGGAACAGGGATAGATAATGTAGATAGTCAGAATCTCTTTTCCAATGTGCAAGTTTCAAATTATAGAGCGCATAGGTTTAAGGTGAGAAAGAGGAAGTTTAAACGAGATGTGTGAGGCAAGTTTTTTTTTTACGTAGAATGGATGTTACTGAAGGAGGACGTAGAAGTAGAAATGTGAGTAAAGTTTTGAAGTGGAATTTAGACAGAAACATAAACAGACAGAGAATAGAGGGATATGGACCCATGTGCAGGAAGAAGGTATGAGTTAGAATATTATCTTGGACAGCATAGACGTGGTGGGCCGAAGGGCCTGTTGCTGTGCTCTACTGTTCTATTTTCTAACTTCCCAGCATCTGCCCATCAGAGCCCCTCAGAATCTTGGATGTTTCATTCCATTTCTCTCTCATTATCTAAACGTCAATGGATTCAACCTCCACGTCCTCCACCTCTTCTCATTAGAAAATCCCTCCATTCCAAGGATCAGCCGAGTGACCCTTCTCTGGACTGCCTCCACTGCGACAATATCTTTCCTTCGGGCACTCACACTGTTCACAATATTCGAGGTTTGTCTGACTTGTACCTTGCATAGTTTTAGCTAGACCTGCCTATTTTTAGACTCCATTCCCTCTGTAATAAATGCCAGCATTTGATTTGCATTCTTCATTACCTGCTGACCCTGTGAGCTAACTTTTTCAGATTGATAAACAACATCTCCCTCAACCCTTTCTGCTGTCAGTCTGAAACCAAATAGTGTTAGCCTGTAGGTTTGCTAGCACTCTTCGGGGGGGGGGGAGGGGGGGGGGTTAAACTAATTTGGCAGTGGGATGGGATCCGGACTTGTAGCAAAGCAAGTAGGCTAGCTGTTTGTCAGGATGTCCAAGAATGTAGGGAGGCTGTGGAGAATGTAGCACTGACAGGGAGTACTTGCGGACACAGAGATGTGCTCAAGTGTGTATACTTCAATGCAAGGAGTATCAGAAATAAGGTGGGTGAACTTAAGGCGTGGATCGGTACCTGGGACTACGATGTTGTGGCCATCACGGAAACGTAGATAGAAGAGGGACAGGAATGGTTGTTGGAGGTTCCTGGTTACAGATGTTTCAGTAAGATTAGGGAGGGTGGTAAAAAGGAGGGGGGTGGGTTGGCGTTGCTAATTAGAAATGGTATAACGGCTGCAGAAAGGCAGTTCGAGGGGGATCTGCCTTTGGAGGTAATATGGGCTGAAGTCAGAAATAGGAAAGGTGCAGTCACCGTGTTGGGTGTTTACTATAGGCCCCCCAATAGCAGCAGAGATGTGGAGAAACAGATTGGGAAACAGATTTTGGACAGGTGCAGAAGCCACAGAGTAGTAGTCAAGGGTGATTTCAACTTCCAAAACATTGATTGGAAGCTCTTTAGATAAGGAAGATTGGATGGGGCGGTATTTGTGCAGTGTGTACAGGAAGCTTTTCTAACTCAGTATGGAGATTGCCCGACCAGAAGGGAGGCCATATTGGATTTGGTACTTGGTATCGAACCGGGACAAGTGATGGGCTTGTTAGTGGGTGAACATTTTGGTGATGGTGACCACAATTCTGTGACTTTCACCTTGGTTATGGAGAGAGATAGGTGCGTGCAACAGGGTAGGTTTTACAATTGGAGGAAGGGTAAATATGATGCTGTAAGACAGGATCTGAGGAGCATAAGTTAGGAGCATAGGCTGTCGTGGAAGCATGTCGTGGAAATTTGGAACTTTTTCAAGGAACGGATACGACGTGTCCTTGATATGTATGTACCTGTCAGGCAGGTAAGAGATGGTCGTGCGAGGGAACCTTGGTTGACGAGGGAGTTTGAATGTCTTGTAAAGAGGAAGAAGGGGGCTTACATAAGGTTGAGGAAACAAGGTTCAGATAGAGCATTGGAGGGATACAGGATTGCCAGAAGGGAGCTGAAGAAAGGGATTAGGAGAGCTAAGAGAGGGCATGAAAAATCTTTGGATAGGATCAACGATAACCCCAAGGCATTTTATGCGTATGTGAGAAACATGAGAATGATGAGAACGAGGATAGGTCCGATCAAGGACAGTAGTGGGAGACTGTGTATTGAGTCGGAAGACATAGAAGAGGTCTTGAATGAGTACTTTTCTTCAGTATTTACAAACGAGAGGGACCGCATTTTTGAAGAGGAGAGTGTGAAACGGACTGGTAAGCTAGAGGAGATACTTGTTACGAAGGAGGATGTGTTGGACATTTTGAATAACTTGAGGATAGCCAAGTCCCCTGGGCCTGATGGGAAAAAACCTAGGATTATGTGGGAAGCAAGAGAGGAAATTGCAGAGCCGTTGGCAATGATCTTTTCGTCTTCATTGTCAACAGGGTTGGTACCAGGGGACTGGAGAGTGGCGAATGTTGTGCCCCTGTTCAAAAAAGGGAATAGGGATAACCCCGGGAATTACAGGCAAGTTAGTCTTACTTTGGTGTTAGGCAAAGTAATGGAAAGGGTTCTGAGGGATAGGATTTATGAGTATCTGGAAAGACACTGCTGGATTAGAGATAGCCAGCACGGATTTGTGAAGGGTAGGTCTTGCCTTACAAGTCTTATTGAATTCTTTGAGGATGTGACCAAGCATGTGGATGAGGGTAGAGCAGTGGATGTAGTATACATAGATTTTAGTAAGGCATTTGATAAGGTTCCCCATGGTAGGCTTATGCGGAAGGTCAGGAGGCATGGGATAGAGGGACATTTGGCCAGTTGGATAGAGAACTGGCTAACCGGTCGAAGTCAGAGAGTGGTGGTAGATGGTAAATATTCAGCCTGGATCCCAGTTACAAGTGGAGTTCCGCAGGGATCAGTTCTGGGTCCTCTGCTGTTTGTAATTTTTCTTCATGAGTTGGAAGCGCGAGTCGAAGGGTGGATCAGTAAATTTGCAAATGATACAAAGATTGGTGGAGTTGTGGATAGTGAGGAGGGCTCTTGTCGGCTGCAAAGGGACTTAGATGTGATGCAGATCTGGGCTGAGGAATGGCAGATGGAGTTCAACCCTGCCAAGTGTGAGGTTGTCCATTTTGGAAGGACAAATAAGAATGCGGAAAACAGGGTTAACGGTAGGGTTCTTAGTAAGGTGGAGGAGCAGAGGGATCTTGGGGTCTATGTTCATAGATCTTTGAAAGTTGCCATTCAGGTGGATAGAGCTTGTAAGAAGACCTATGGTGTATTAGCGTTCATTAGCAGAGGGATTGAATTCAAGAGTCGTGAAGTGATGTTACAGCTGTACAGGACTTTGGTTAGGCCACATTTGGAGTACTGTGTGCAGTTCTGGTCGCCTCACTTTAGTAAAGATGTGGAAAAAGTGAGGACTGCAGATGCTGGAGATCAGAGCTGAAAATGTGTTGCTGGAAAAGCGCAGCAGGTCAGGCAGCATCCAGGGAACAGGAGAATCGACGTTTCGGGCATAAGCCTGGGGAAGGGCTTATGCCCAAAACGTCGATTCTCCTGTTCCCTGGATGCTGCCTGACCTGCTGCGCTTTTCCAGCAACACATTTTCAGCTAAAGATGTGGAAGCTTTGGAGAGGGTGCAGAGAAGATTTACCAGGATGTTGCCTGGAATGGAGATTAGGTTGTACAAGGATAGGTTGAGAGTGCTAGGCCTTTTCTCATTGGAACTGAGAAGGATGAGGGGTGACTTGATAGAGGATTATAATATGATCAGGGGAATAGATAGAGTAGAGAATCAGAAACTTTTTCCCCGGGTACAACAGAGTGTTACAGGGGGACATAAATTTAAGGTGAAGGGTGGAAGGTACAGGGGAAATGTCAGGGGTTGGTTCTTTACCCAGAGAGTGGTGGGGGCATGGAATGCGCTGCCTGTGGGAGTGGTAGAGTCAGAATCATTGGTGACCTTTAATCGGCAATTGGATAGCTACATGGATGGGTGCTTAAGCTAGGACAAATGTTCGGCACAACATCGTGTGCCGAAGGGTCTTTTCTGTGCTGTATTGTTCTATGTGCTATGTTCTATAACAGACTGAAATTGTTTGAAAGGATATGCCAATACACAATAACTGGCCACTTAGAACCACATTTGATAAAAGATAATTTGTTTTTGAGCCTGTTGGATTTAATTTATTGGTGTGAATATAAATGGCAGAATTGAAAGGGTGTAGGAATGGTGTAGTGGTATTGGGGATATGGTGTATTTGAATTATCAGAAGCCTTTACACAAGTTTCAATAAGGGCTAAAAAGTGACTTGGTAGAGAATAGGGCCCCTTAAAAATCAATAAGGTCACCCATGTGTGGAACCAGAGGAGATGGGTGAGATATTAGACAAAATAGTCTTGTCAGTATTTACTGTGGCGAAAGACATGGTAGCTCGGGAACTTGGAAATAAATAGCGATGTCTTGGAAAGAATCCTCACCAGAGAAGAGCAAGTGCTGGAATATTAAAACGAATAAAGGTAGATCAATCCTCAGTAGCTCATTAGGTCTATCCTAGAATATTGTGGGAAGCTAGGGAAGAGATTGCAATGTCCCTAACAGAGATATGTATATTATGAACAGACACAGTGAGATGTTGGAAGACTGGAGGGCGGCTAATGCTGTTCCATCGCTTAAGGACTGCAGGGAAAAGCCAGGAAATTACAGCCCAGTGAGCCCAGTGAAGTTGTTGGAGGAGATTCTGAGAGAAAGGAGCTCCTTACATTTACAAAGGCAAGAGCTGATTCGAGATGGTCAGCATGGCTTTGTGAGTGGAAAACCATTTTTTCACAAACCGGATAGACTCTTCGAGGAGGTGGCCAAAGATAGATGAAGGCAGAACAGTCAGCGTTGTCCACATGGACTTTAGCATCTAGTCAAGAGGAAGAAGGAAGCTTACTTAAGGTTGAGGAAGCAAGGATCAGACAGGGCTCCAGAGAGTTACATTGGGTGGCACGGTGTCTCAGTGGTTAGCACTGCTACCTCATAGCATCACGGACTCCATTTCGATTACAGCCTCAGGCGACTGTCTGTGGGGAGTTTGCGCATTCTCCTCGTGTCTGCATGGGTTTCCTCCAGGTGCTCCAGTTTCTGCAAAGATGTGCAGATTAGGTGACTTAGCCATGCTAAAGTAACCATAGTGTTCACGGATGTGTAAGTTTGGCGCATTAGTCAGGGCAAATGGAGAGTAATAGGGTGGGGGAATGGGGCTGGGTTGAATACTGTTTGGAGGGTTGGTATGGAGGTGTTGTGCCAAATGGCCTGATTCCACACTGTAGGAATTCTCTGAAGGTACCAGGAAAGAAGCGTGGAATGTACTTAGGGCAACGAGAAGGTGGCATGATAAAGCATTGTTGGGAAGGATTAAGGAAAACCCGTAAGGCAATCTCCACTTATGTGAGGAACAAGAGGATGGCCAGAGTGGGAGTTGGGCCGGTCAGGGATAGTGGAGGGAACTTGTGCCTGGAGTCACAGGAGGTAGGGAATTTCCTTAATGCATGCTGTGCTTCAGTATTCACTACTGAGAGGGGCCTTGTCATTTGTGAGGACAGCGTAAAAATGACTGATATATGTGAACAGGTTGATGTTAAGAAGGAAGATGTGCTGAGTATTTTATAAACATAAGGATAGGCAAGTCTGTTGGACCAGACGGGATATACCCAAAGTTACTGGATGAATCGTGGAAAGGGATATCTGCTGCTTTGGCGATGACCTTTGCACCCTCACTGTCCACTGGAGTCGTACCAGATGATTGGAGGGTGGTAAATGTTACTCCCTTGTTCAAGAATTGGAATAGGGATAATCCTGGGAATTACAGACATCATGTTCTTATGTCTATGGTGTGCAGATTATTGGAGAGGACTGTGAGAGACTAGATTTATGACTCCTTGGAAAACCATAGTTTGATAAGAGACAGTCAGCATGGCTTTGGTAGGGTCAGATCATGCCTCACAAATCTTATTGAATCCTTTGAGAATGTGATAAAAACACATTTATGGCTCATTCAGAAAGTACAGAGGCATGGGATACAGGGAAACCTGTCTGTCTGGATACAGAATTCCTGGCTCGTAGAAGACAGAGGGTGACGATAGATGGGAAGCATTCAGCCTGGAGCTCGGTGACCAGTGGTTTTCTGCAGGGATCGGTTCCAGACCTCCTGCTCTTTGTGATTTTTTTTTTAAATAAATGACTTGGATGTGGATGTGGAAGAGTGGGTTAGTAATTTTGCCGATGACCTGGAGGTTGGTGGAGTGGTGGATAGTGTGGAGGGATGTTGTTGGTTGCAGCAGGATATTGACAAGGTGCAGAGCTGGGCTGAGAAGTGGCAGATGGAGTTCAATCTGGAGAAGTGTGAAATCATGCGTTGTGGAAGGTCAAACTTGAATGAGTTAAATGCAGAATATTTAGCAGTGTTGTGGAACAGAGGGATCTTGGGTTCCACGTCTATCGAACCCTCATAGTTGCCACCCAAGCATATGGGGTTGTTAAGAAGGAATATGTTGCGTTGACTTTCATTAGCTGGGGGATTGAGTTTTAAAGCTGTGAGGTTATGCTGCAGATCTATAGAGCCCTGGTTTGACCCCATTTGGGATATTATGTTCAGTTCTGATCCCCTCATTACAGGAAGACAATGGAAGCTTTAGGGAGGGAAAATTGGAGATTTACCAGGATGCTGCCTGTTCTGGAGGGCATGTCTTATGAAGAAAGTTTGAGGGAGGTAAGGCTTTTCTCATTGGAGTGAAGAAGGGTGAGGGGTGACTTAGTAGAGGTACCATAGCATAAATGGCTACTATGAGTGGGCATAATTTTAAGGTGATTGATGGATGGTTAAGGAGAGAGAGGTTCTTTACACAAAGGCTGTTAGGTGGGTGGAATGCTCTGCCAGCAGTGGAAGGAGAGTCAGATACATTCGGAACATTTAATACAATCTTGGATAGACATATGGATGGCAGTAAAATGAAGGGTATGCAGGTTATTTTGATCTTACAGTGGATTAAAAGTTGGCATGGCATCATGGCTTAGGGGTCTTGTGCTGTACTGTTCTGTGTTCTACGTTCGTATGGTAAACTGAGTAATAAGCTCAGATCAATGTAAAAGGATATGGCATTCAGGGGGTGCTAGTCAACTGCATACAAAATTGGCTTGATGGTGGGA
This sequence comes from Chiloscyllium plagiosum, assembly GCF_037043375.1. Lineage (NCBI taxonomy): Eukaryota > Metazoa > Chordata > Chondrichthyes > Orectolobiformes > Hemiscylliidae > Chiloscyllium > Chiloscyllium plagiosum. The sequence goes on along the minus strand of NW_028270184.1, from coordinate 53,795,799 downwards.
GGCAGAACGTGGTGACAGACATGTTGTTTTTCCGAGTGGAGGCATGTGACCAGCGGTGTATTGGCTTCAGAGTTGTTGTCATTTGGATAAATGGTTTGGATTGGATATTGGTTTCCTGGTAAGTTTTTTGGGTGATACTGAAATTGGTGGTAAAGTAGACAGTGAAGGAGGTTATCTGTGGTTCAACAGGATGAACAGTACTTATGGGATAGTGGGCTGAAGAATAGCAGATGGAGTTTAATTAGATAAATGTGAGGTGTTCCATTTTGGTGAAACAAACCAGGGTGGGACTTGTACAGTTAATGTTCGGGCCCTGAGTAGTGTTGTCAGTCAGAGACCCAGGGATGCAGGTACACAGTTCTTTGAAAGTAGTGTCACAGGTAGACAGGTTGATGAAGCAGGCCTTTGGGTTGGTTACCTTGACTGGGCAGAGCATTGAGAGTAGGAGTTGGGATGTCATGTTGTGGCTGTTCAAGACGTTGGTGAGGCCACTATAAAAGCATTGTAGATCAGTCTGAAGAACTCATCTCGTTCACTTACCTCCTTGAGGGAAGGACATCTGACATTCTAACCTGGTCTGGCTGACATGTGCATCCAGTCCACAGCAATATGGCTGCCTCTTAACTGCCATCTGGACAATTAGCTGTGGGGCAAAGAATGCTGGTCCAATCAGTGACACCCTCATCCCATGAATGAATAAATGAAAATGCATATGCCCCTCACTACCTCTGCAAACACCTCCAGTGCAGCAATCCGTACTGGCTTTGAGACACCGTTCAGGGCCTGATCACTCTCTGTAACACTCTCACCACCTCCAGCACCTTCACCTCTCCCTGTTCATATCGTGTCATTAACTCCTGACAATGATTCCCCTTCCCACTGCCCTCCTCCTGCTAGCAGACCCTTTGCAATACCTTTAACACTTAATGGTTAAACCCGCTCTCATTTGAGGATTTTAAGTACTTTGTGGTGATCTGTTAAGCCTCATCATCTAATATGATCCATTTTGTCTCAAGTGAGGGACTGGTGGGAATTTCTTGCTGAGGATTTTCTGTTTCAATAGGATGTCCTTTTGTTGAGTGTTTTACACTGTTCCTTCAAATGTTTTCCACTGTTCATTTACAGACACATGTTTCAGTCTGTTTAGCCTGTTTACCTTGGCCAGTTCTCCTCTCAAACTCATGTAATTGGATGTTTTTGTTTCTAGTTGTCGCTTGTCCTATTTGTGATTCATTTTAAAACTTTATATTTCTTTAAACTGCACCTCTCCAGGTGTCATTACTCATTCACTAAGTTTCATGACACAACTGTCGATCTGAGATAATTATGTCTCTCGCCAGTTGCACAATGTGTTATTCAAAGGAACACTGAAAAAAAATTCTACAATCTCCTCTACGAATATCACTCTTGTCAGTGTGCTTGTCAAGATTATGTGAATATTGAAGTTGCACTAAATTATCACAATGCCTTTATTAAAATTCCAATGTGTTCCTGTTTAATGAAGTGATGACCAATGAAATGCTGTTCGGTGGCTAAAACTGTTCTGCTTGTGTCCTTGGCAAGTAGCAGTCAGCATTACATGCAGACTGACTCTACTTCATGATCTGAGACCAAATGCTTTCGCTGTAATGCCATTGTTATCCATTATTGTTAGCGTTGCCCATTTTGACTGAGTTTCCACAAGCTTGTGAACGATTGAATATTTATGTTACAACTTTTGTTCGCCCTGTAACCATGCCTCCCTGGTGTCTAAATCTCTGTGTCACAAATCAGTCTACCTTATTGCAGACAATTTGTCCATTCAAATAAAGCAAATCATTTACACTTTCCCAAAATCTCCTGTCACAAATCTATTCACTGATGTATGGATGTAGTTAAACTTTGTCCCATCCTGTTACTTTCTGCTTGTCTTCAGCCACATTCCCATGCTGTTCCAATGCGTCACCTTTTCTATTTGGATTTGTAAAGCTCCTTTCACCTGAACACTGTCCCTGCATCCTCTCTGTCAGTTTCAAGCCCTGTCTATAAACCTACTGACATGACTGGTCAGGACACTGGTCCCAGCACTGTTCCAGTGAGACCATCCGAATGGATTATTGTTGTAAATCAAGTATGGCATGTGGATGTCTCTGGCTGACAGCCTTTCTTGCCCAGCACTAGCTGCCCTTGAGCTGAGTAACTTGCTCGGTCATTTCAGAGGGTAATTGAGAGGCAAACACTTTGCTGTGGGTACGTCGTGCAGACCACGTCAGGATGGGCAGATGTCCATCTCGAAAGGAGAAGTGTTTGGATCTATTGTACATCAGTAATGGTATTTGTGGATTGTCAATTACTATGTTCAAAATTATTTATTTCAAATTCGACCATTTCAGCTGGTGGGGTTCAAACCTGCTTCCCCTGAACATTAGCTGAGGTTTTGGATACATGCTCTAGCAATAATACCACTAGGCCATCACTTCGTCTGCTCAAAGGGTGCTCATCCCTGAGCACTGATACCAGTGTATCATGAAACTAAACCTGTTTTTCCTTCATGATTGTTTGATCCTGTTACCTTCCAGCACTCTGGTGATATCACTCAGTATCTCTCCATGTGGTATCCCTCACTATGAGGGTCTAATTGCTGCCTCTGTTAACATCTCTCACTCTTGCAGCTAATCCAGATCCTGAGACAGCAGAATTCTCTACGCTAGACAGCCGAGGCCGCACAAGCCGGGGATGGACACTGGGATTTCCCAGATCTCTGTGATAGTAAGGACCATTCTGCATGTATAACCTTCACTGCATCAGTCAAGTTTCCCATTTTGTTTATTTCTCTGTCTCCTGTAGGTACTCAGGAAGGTCCTGACTCAATAGACTTTCCAACTGCTGGGTGCCTCGTCCATCACCTCATTGAAGATGGTTGGTCAGCCAGAGAGACAAAGGGCAGGGAGATCTGGCGCCTTCAATAAATCCAACAGTGAGGTAAGATCACTCACAGTGCACAGAGCAGAGAAGAATGAGAGGGCTCCAAACATCAGCTAACAGGACATGACACAGATACAGTGCTGGAGGGGGAGCACAGTACACACACACCCCAGGTCAATCACCACCCCTACTGTCAGTTTTGTTGTACTGAGACAGCATCGGGAGTGTCACAGTTATCAATCCTGGCTTGTGAGTCTTAGTGGGGAAAGCAGGCTTCCAATGAGTATGTGGGATCTTTCTGTTCTGTGTTCCCCCTCCAACATTGCACATATACCATCTCTCATGGACCAGTGTCTTCAATAATTTTTAACTCCTATGACAGGTCCTGTCCCCGTAACCTCCTCCCGTCCCGATAGTCCCTCCACATATTTGAAATATACACATTCCAGACTACCATCTCTATCGCTGTAACTTGCTTCAGTGCCTACAACATGCCTTATCTCAGTAGTCTCCTCCAATAAATGGAGAAAGAGCCATGCAAAACAGAAACGGTTCTTTTGATCCAACTAGTCCATGCTGACCACTGACCCTGAACGAGTCACACTTGCCTGCGTTTGGCCCATATCCCGTCAAACCTTCTCCACTCCATGTACCTGCCCAAATGTCTTTCCCATGATGGAAGTGTACTTTTCTCTACCACATCAGCAGCAGCTCATGCAATATGTGCACCATTCTCTGTGTGGAAATGTGCTCTTTTGGTCGCTTTTAAGTATTTCCTCTCCCACCTCATATTTATGCTCTCTAGTTATGGATTCCCCTCCACTGGGGTAGAGACCTTCACTATTCACCCTATGTATACCCCTCATGTTTTTATAAACCTTTAGAAGGTCACCCCTCAGCCAACTACACCCAATGGAAATACGAAGGATAATGATACAAATATCTCTGCCACGGTCCCCACTGCGACATTGCCACAATGTTCTGGGATACACTTGTTCAGGACCTAGGGCTTTCTCTACCTTTGTGTGCTAAGATCTCCAGCATCACCTCTTCTGTAATGGGGGCTCTTTACAAGACATGACTGTTTCTTTCCTTTTGTTTCCTAGTCTTTGTCCACAGTACGTTCTGACATGAAATATTCATTTCGGGTCGCGCCCATTTCCTGTGGTTCCAGGCATGGATGGTCTTATTGATCTTTGAGGGGCTCTATTGTCTCTCTTGTAGATTTTTTGCACTTGTGTGCTGTAGAATCTCTTTGGATTCTCCTAAATCTTATCTGACAACTCTATCTCATTCCCCCCATGTTGCTTTCCAGCTTCTCCAGCCTCTCTGTTTCTGTAAAACCCTCCAGTATCTGTGACATCTTTGTCAATCTATGCTCCATTTGCAGTTTCAGAAAATGCTTCCTGAAGCAGGAGGATCAGAATACTAAACAGTACTCCAACTGGTGTCCCAGCAATGTCTTGTACAGCCGTATCATGATGCACCAACCCATTTACTCAATGCTCTGACCCATGAGGGCAAGTGTGACTAATCCGCTTTCACCGCCCTGTCCACCTGCGATGCCACTTCCAAGGAACAATGTAACTGCACCCCTTGGTCTATGTCTGTTCGACGACACTGTCCAGAGTCCAACTATTAACTGTATTATTCCTCCCTGGTTTATCTTAACAAAACCCAACACCTGAATTCAACTCTCATCTTTCATTTCTTGGCTCAGTTGATTAAGATCACCTTTGTTAACTGTATTTACTGCCAACTATAACATGTATTTTACTATCCACAAACCTACAAACAATAATTCATATATTCTCGATTATGTCAATAATGCACGTGTGGATCCTGCACCCATCCTTATGGCACACTGCTGGTTAGAGGCCCCCAGTCTGCACAACAACCCTCTCCCACTACCCTTTGTCTCCTACTGTCAAGCTCATTTGTGTTTGTTTGTCTTGCTCTCCCTGATCCCATGTGATCTAACCTTACTAACCAGTGCACCACGCGAAACCCTGTCAAAGGCCTTGCTGAAGTCAGGATAGACAACGTCTACTGCTCTGCTTGCATCCATCTCCTTGGTCACCTCTTTAACAAACTCTATCAAGTTTGAGAGACACTCATTTGTACGCACAAAGCGGTGCTGACTATCCCTCATCAATCGTTGCCTTTCTAAATGCATGTAACACCTGTCCCACAGAATCGCTTCCAACAACATTGGCACCACTGACACCAAGTTAATTGGTGTTTATGTCCCTGGCTTTCCCTCGCAGCCTTTCCTAAATACTGGCACAACATTAGCCACCCTCCAGGCTCCCAGCTCACCACCTGTGGCTGTCAGTGATAGAAATATCTTTGTAAGTTTCTTCCCTAACTTACCCCAATGTCCTGGGATATACTTGAGTAGTTCCCAGGGAGTTGTCTAATTTTAATGTGTTCGAAAACCTTTGGCACCCTCTGTTCTCCAATATGGAGTCTTTTGAATACATCACTGTTTATTTCCCTGCTTCCCGAGTGTGTCTTCCACAGTAAGTTCTGTCGTGAAATTTTTGTTTCGGATCTCACTCATTTCCTGTGGGTTCACACACGGATAGCTTCATTCATCTTTAAGGGGTCACATTCTGTCCCGAGTTAATCTTCTGTTGTTAATATACTTGTAGAATCTCTTTGAATTTCCCTGAACCTTCTCTGCCAAAGCTCTGTCAGTTCCCGTTTAGGCCCTCATGGTTTCCCTCTAAACCCACAATGTTCTTCAAGGGATTGACTTAATCCAGCTGGCTATATAGGACATGTGCCCCTTTTTGTCTTGACCATAGCCTCAATATCCCGAGTCATCCAGTGTTTCCCACTTGTGTTAGCATTGTCCTTCACACTATCAGGAATATGCTGTCCCTGAAATATTAATTTATCTCTCTTTTAAAAGAATCCCACTTGCCCAACGTCCCTTTATCTGCAAATAGCCTTCACGAATCAACTTTTGGACAGTCTTGTCTAATACCTTCTAGATTGCTGGCAAGTCCAGTTTTGACCTTTAACTTGTGGACCAGGCCTGTCCTTTTCCATTGCTATTTTCAAACTAATAGAATTGTGGTGACTTTTCAAAAGTGCTCCCCCACAAACTCTTCAGCCCCTATCACTACCTTGTTTCCCAAGGGGAGGTCAGGTTTTATCCCTTTCTCCAGTCGGACCAGTTACATACTGATTGAGTCAGTTTTCTTGAACACACTGAACAAATCCCTCCCATCCAACCTGTGGACACTCTCTGGCAGTCCCAGTCTTGGTTTGGAAAGTTAAAATCCCCCACCATTACAACCCTCTCCTTCTTACAGGTATCTGAGATCTCTGACATATTTGCTGCTCAATTTCCCGCCGACTACTGCGGGCCTGTAGTACCGTCATATCAAACTGATCATTCATTCTTATTTCTCAGTTCCATAACAGCTTTACTGGGCGATCCCCAGGAATATACTCTCTCAGTGCTGCAGTGATGTTTTCACTGATCAAAAACTCCACTCCCCCTACTCCCTTGCCTCCCCATCTATCCTTCCTGTTGAATCTGTCCTCTGGAACAATGATCTGCGAGTCCTGTCCCTCCCTCAGCTGTACCTCTGTAATTTCTGCCATTTCCCAGATCCATGTTCCCATCCATGCCGTGCGTTCATCTGCCTTACATGTCAGGCATTTTACATCAAAGTAAATGCAGTTTAAATGATGAGTATTCCCTCATTGCCTGCTGTGCTCTTGCCTGGTTATCAATTGAAATTACTCTGTTGAAATTCTGTCCCAGCCTCAACCTTCAGACTGCAGCCTGAGTCCATCCCCCTCACTGTGCACAATACCCTCATCTTTCCTGTCTTTTGCAAACCTGCTAATGATATCTTCTGTTTTCATATCCGTGTGATTAATGTCCATAATGAACAGCAATAGCTCCTGCACAGATTCCTGTGGGACACCCGCTGGGCAAAGGCTTTCAGTCACAAAACCAACCCTCCACCAATTGTTGATCCAAATTGCCAACATGCCTTGGATCCCATGGGCTCTTCCCTTCTGGACCAGCCTTCCTTGTGGGACCTTGTCGAAGGCCTTAATGAACTACATGGAACCCACATCATCTGCACTGCCCTCATCAATATTTTCAGACACCATTTCATCAGACAAGATCTTCCTGTATTAAATCCGTGCTGACTATCCCTAATTAATCCCTACCTTTCCAGTTATTAATTCAAACTGTCCCTCAGAATTGTTCCCAATAATTTCCCTCCCACTGCTGTCAGACTATCTGCTCTGTAATTACCTGGCCTATCCCTGCCGCCCTTCCTGAACAAAGGAGACACATGAGCGATCCTCCAGTCATTCGGCACTTCACCTGTGGCAAGCAAAGTATTAAATATATCCACCAATCTCCTTCCTTACCTCCCATCGTAGCCTGGGATAATGTCATTGGGCACTGGGGAGTTCTCCAACTTTTTATGCCTGTGAAAATATTTAATACCTCCTCCTTATTGATCTTACCATGTTCTAGAACCTCACCGTCCCAACTCAAATCTCTGGCGACAATGCCTTTCTCCTGTGTGAATATAATGGGAAGAATTCATTGAAGACCTCACCTACTTCCTCTGGCTCCATGCACAGATTGTCCCATTGGTTTCTAACAGGCCTCGCTCTTTAGCTGGGAAGCCTCTTATACTAACGGTGGTGATGAAATATCTTGTGGCTTTCCCTCAGTTATATCTGCCAAATATATTTTATGACTATTGTTTGTCCCTCATTTTCTCAATTCCCCTTGCCCTCTCTATACATGTGAATGGTTTCACCTGATATTATTGAACTGTATTTCATTATCAAACTCACGATATCACTTGATCAGTATTCGCTAGACTTGCTGCCTTTAATATTCACTCTTCAAGTAACATGCTGGCCCCAAGTTTTCACAGCATCACTTTTAAATGCTCCCACTTTCCTAATATCGACACAACTGCAGGTCGTTCCTCCCAGTCTGTTTGCCAGATCCTCTCTAATGATCATGATACTGGTCGGAGACTCAGTTGTGACGGGGACTGTGTGGCTGCAGAAGAGACCCCAGGTTGGTGTGCTGCCCCCCGAGTACCAAGGTCAAGGATGTCGCTGAGTCATTCTTGAATATTCTGAAGGGGAGGGTGAACATCCAGAGGTCATTGTGCACATCGGCTCACATGACAGAGGTAGACAAAGGCATAGACCCCTGTGAAATGAGTACAGGGAGTTAGGTAAGAATTTAAAAAAACAGGATATTGAGGTTAATGATCTCCAGATAACTCCCAGTATCACGTGCCAGTCAGGATAGAAATAGAAAGATAGGCCAGATGGATGTGTGGCTGAGGCGCTGGTGTAGGGGGCAGAGTTTTCTGTTCTTAGGTCATTGGGATCTCTTCTTGGGTAGAGGTGACCTGTACCAGGGGGATGGATGGCACTGGATGCAGAGGGGCACCAGTATCCCTGTGAGGAGATTTGCTTGTATTACCTGGCAGGATTTAAACTATTTTGGCAGAGAGTTGAGACTATGAATAAGAGAGGGGCCATCAACTAGTCAGGGAAAAATACATCAGCCAATCGAGAGCAAGTTTCCTATCCAGGATATCCGGGGCACAGAATAGGGATGGAAAAGACATTTGGTTTTCAGGGCATTAATTTCAATGCACGAAGCCTGACTGGTAATGCAGACAAGTTCAGACCATGGATTAGCTCTGGGTACTGGGATATTATAGCCATAACAGAAACATGGCTGAGAGAAGGGCAGGACTGGCAGCTCAGTGTTCCAGGATACAAAAGCTACAGGCATGACAGAAGGGCAAGAAAGTGAGGAGGGGGAGTTGTCCCTTTGATTAGGGAGGACATAACAACAATGCTGAGAGACAATATTGTTAAGCAGTCATCAAATGAGGCCATATTTTTAAAAGTTAGAAACAAAAAGGTGATGGTCAGTCTGCTGGGATGGTAGCCAGCGGTTACGAGAGGAGAAAATGTGCAGTGGGTTTACAGGTACCTATAAAAATAATAGAGTAGTATTGGTGGGAGATTTTAACTTCCCATGGATTGACTGGGTAACCCAGAGTGCAAAAGAACCGTACGGGGTGGAATTTTGTCAAATATGTCTAAGAAAGTTTCCTAAATCAAGATGTATAGGGCTCTACGCTACTCAGGCGGGTGCAACACTGGGCGTCCCCTCAGAAAAAGAGGTCGGGCAAGTGACTGAAGTGTCAGTCAGAGAGACTTTGCGTCCAGTGACCACAACTGTCTTCGTTTTAACAACGTTATGGAAAAAGATCAGACAGGTCCACAGATTCAGGTCTTAAACTGGAACAGGGCCAATATTGGGGCCATTCAGAAGGATCGAGCAAGCGTTGATTGGGTGAAGGTAAAAATCACACAACACCAGGTTAACATCCAGCTGTTTACACAGGAACCTTGATTATCTGAACGAGATGGGCGGGCAATAGTATATTCAGATAAATGGTTATTCGATTAATCGATTCCATGCCATTCCTCCAGGGCTCAGAGTTTTCGGTAATGCCTAGTTCCCATTGAGGTGACTGGGCAGCAGCAAACCATGGGTTAGGCCTCACGTCCTATCAGACCCCAAAAACGCCCCACTGCTCGCCCCCAAACTCTTCAAACACTGCCCCCACCCACCGTCAACATCGCCCCCCCACATGTTCCCAAACCCTTCCAACACCAACCCACGCCAGCCCCATCACCAAACCCGTCCAACGCTACCCGCCCCGCCACGTTCCCAAACCCATCCAACATCACCCTCCGCCCACCTCCAACAGAGCACCCCACCCACCCCAATCCAATGCAACATCACCCACCACCAGCCTCCAAAAGAGCACCCCGCCTGCTCCCAAACCCATCCAACATCACCCTCCGCCCACCTCCAACAGAGCACCCCGCCCACCCCCAAACCCATCCATCATCACCCTCCACCAGCCTCCAACAGTTCACCCCACCCCCAAACCCATCCAACACCGACCCACCTCACCCATCCCCAAACCCATCCAACATCACCCTCCGCCCACCTCCAACAGAGCACCCCACCCGCCCCAATCCAATGCAACATCACCCACCACCAGCCTCCAATAGAGCACCCCGCCTGCCTCCAAGCCCATCCAACACCGACCCATGCCAGTCCCCCGCCACCAAAACCGTCCAGTGCCACCCTCCACTAGCCATCCGCATCGTTCCCAAAACCATCCAACCTCCCCCTCAGCCCGCCCCCAAACCTGTCAAACACTGCCCCTGCCCGCCTCCAATAGTGCCCCTCCACCCGGTCCCCAACCCTTCCAACACTGACCCCGCCCCCGACCGCCCCATCCACCGTTTGTGCCCATACCCCAGTCTGCCCCACCCCCTGTGCGCCCCTGCCCCGTCATCTCCTCCCCCTCCTGGGCAGCCGGAGTGGACACCAACAGTAAGACAGCTGCTGCCTTTGGAGGGGTAAATCTCCAAATAGCGCCCGCACACACACATGCACACACACACGCACACATAGCCTCACACACAACTTCTTACTGCAACATTTCAAAAAGTTCCACCTCTGCCATGTACGGGACAATGTTCAAGAGAATATCTGGGGTAGTGGGGGTTACGGTTCATCCCTGTGTAGAAATTCAGGCAAAGTGTGGGGAGCTGGAGAGAGAGTGGGAGGTCACTCATTTGGAGATGGTACCTGGGCTCGATGTCCAGGACTGTTCTCGGCTGCATTTCAGTCAGCCGCAATCTATTTTAATCAGTGTAAACAAAAAAAAAAACACAATCAGAGTTGAAACAGCTCTTTGATGTAATGTTTATATCGGGACCTCGAGATCTCCTTTGGATAATCCGATATTCGGATAATTGATATTTGGATAATCGAGGACCCTCTGTGTTTGGAAGCACTAGATTTGGAAGTGCTGGTGATCATTCTAAAAAAATGAAAGACTTAATCAAAACTTGTTTAATATTTCCTTCCATGACACTGCCATCCTGTTGCTATAAATTCTGTATCTTATGACTGTGCTCCACAACCACCTGATGAAGAAGCAGCACTTCGAAAGCTCGTGACTCCAAATAGACCTGGTGCACCTGTAAGCTGGTGTTGTGCCATTTTTAACTTTGCCCAACCCAGTCCAACCCCGGCACGTCCAAATCATGGGTCAGTCTGTTTGAAGGAAAAGGAATTACTGGCAAATGGGAGGCTTTTAAAAGTGTGATCTCAAGAATGCAGTATGTCCCTGTTAGTGTGAAGGGAAAATCCCCAACAACCCTTCCCACTTTGAAACTGTCTCCAATCAAAATTACTGCCCTTCTGGAAAATCTGTCACTCTCCACACTCTCCCTATCTTGCTAATCTGCAGAACCTAAACCTTCCTGTATCTATAAACATCTTGAGCCATGAGTACTGTCCATATCTCTGTTTGTTCCTTCAGCCTTTTCAAACCACCTTATCTTTGTAATCTGCTCGATTTGCCTAAAACAGTCCTGACTGTGTAAACCGCTCCATCCCACCAACATCCTTATCCCTGTCATCTGGCCCATCTCTCCCAACCTCCCCATCTCCATGAACTCCTGCAGGCCATACAGCTCTCCACATTTCTGTTGCCTCTTGTGGCTCTATGGTCCTCTCTCCCTGTGAAACCACCTCACACTGTCTCTTGTCATGGGATGGAGTCATACAGCAAAGAAACATGCCTTTCGGTCCAACTTGTTTGTGCCAATGTCTTGAATGCTTGTAATTCCCAGCAAATTTCCTATTTCTGTCACCTCCACCCCTCCCATATTCCCGCTGTATATTTGAAACCTACTCCAATGCTGACAACTCTCCCTATGTGTAAATTGCTCCAGGTTCGATAACATGCCCAATCCCAATAATCTCATCCTACACTCAGTACAATCCCTATTTCTGTAGTTTTGAACAATACTTACAGTGCCCCCCGTCCCTGTAAAAACCTCCAGTCTGGACCAAAATAAACATCTGTGTACCTTCCTCAAGCCCCATGATACCGCTGTAACCTTCTGCAGGCCCGATCACACTCCTGCCTCCTGGCCTATAGCACCACACGACCACAGTAATCTTCTCCCATCCCGACCGAGCTCCTTCCGATATAAACACCTCCAGACCCTTTTCAAGCCACAACAGCACTCCACATCTCTGTTTGCTCGTCCACTCCCTACAGCCCTCCCAGCACCTCAAACAATCTCTCTTTGTGTAATTCTGCAATTTGGGGCAGCACAGTGGCTCAGTGGTGAGCAATGGTGCCTCACAGCGCCAGGGGCCCTGGTTCGATTCCAGCGTTGGGTGACTGTCTGTGTGGAGTTTGCACATCCCCTCCCCGTGTCTGTGTGGGTTTCCTCTGGTGCCCTGGTTTCCTCCCACAGTCCAAAGATGTGCAGGTCAGGTGAATTGGCCATGCTAAATTGCTCATCGTGTTAGGTGCATTGTCGGAGAGAAGTGGGTCTGGGTGGGTTACCCTTTGGAGGGTCAGTGTGGAGTTGTTGGGCCGAAGTACCTGTTCCTGTCCTGTAGGGAATCTAATCTAAACTCTCCCTCTGCGTTCCATATTACTGTTCCTAAATATATCCCTCTATCCACAAACAGCCCTAAACCCTTCAAACCTCCGAGTCTCTGTGAACTCCCACAGCTCCAACATCCCTCCTTAACTGTGTCACCTTTTCCAGTCCTGAATCACTCTGAAAATGTGAACATCCTACAATCCTCGCTATCTGCATAATCCTCTCAGGTCCCTGCAACACCCCCAATCTATGGAACCATCTCCAATGCTTGTGACTCTCCCGATAAGTTTCTACAAGACTTATTATCTATGTAACATTCTCCCGTCGCTATCACCAGCCCTGTCAATGTAAACTCCTCCGGTCTCCCCACCAATCTAATCATCTCCATAACCTCCTCCAGCTCTTACACCCCTATCTGTGTAAACGTTACCCTCCTCTACAACCATCCCTAAAAGAGAAACCTCCTCCAGTGTGTGCAATGCTGTGTTAGGGTCTCCAGGCTCTATTGCTGTTCCTGTCTCTGTAAGCTCTGACAGGTTGTCCAGCTTTCCGGTCCATATAATTTCCAGAACCTCAGCATCCGACATCAACAAATGTCTTCATTAGCTACAGCCTTCCATATCTCTGTTCGTCCCTCAATTCTATACAACTTCATAATCTCTGTAAATAACACCATTCCATAAAATATTCCCGGTCTCTGTAAACTGCCCCAATCCTACACTGAGAAGTCTCACTGTCCTTTTGACCACCTGTAGTCCCTTCAGATCTCCCTGTATCTTTCCTGACTCCATTGAATACAGCTCATCTCATGGTATAACTCCTCTAACTCATATGTTACTCCACAGCTCTGTGATATTCTTCAGTTACTGCAATTCTCATTCTTTATCTCCAGAGCTTCCAATCCCCCTGATCGATGTAAGGTTATTGATCCCTTGCAGCATGTTTAACACCTGCAGCAGCCTCCAACTCCTCAATGCATCTGGTCGCTGTAAACCCCTCAAATACTACAGCTCACTGTCTTTGTCATATCTTCCAGTATCTGCAACCCTGTTGATTTCTGTATCCTCCTCCAGAACAGCACTCCACATCTCTGTGTAACTGATGGGAATGCTGCAAACCTGCCTTCACAGTCCTCACTAACTCTCTGAACTCCTGCAGCCCTCCAACCCTCAGTATCTCTGGCTCGTCCAATCCCTACAATTTTCCTTGGTTGTGTGAATTGAACCAGCCCCTTCAACCCTCCCTATCTCACTCTCTCCTGCAGCTCCACTATTGTCCGTGTCAATGTAATTCCCAGCACCAACAATCCTCCATTAACTCCTGCAGCTCCAACTACCACCCCAATCCGTGTAATCTCAAGTCTGTCCAATCCACTCTTTCTCAATAAACTCCTGCAGCTCCAACTAACACCCCAATCGGTGTAAACTCCAGTCCCTCCATCCTCCCTTTCTCCATAAACTCCTGCAGCTCCAATTTCATCCCTATCTGTGTAATCTCCAGTCCCGACAACCCTCCCTTCCTGAGCCCCTGCACCAATCGTTGGAACTGTTGTTACCTGTATCCCCTCCAGCAGGCGCTACAACACTCCTCATGCCTGTAACTGCATACAGACAATGCAGCTCTCCCTTTTATATCTGACATCTTCCCCAACTTATAACTCTTATAGTTCCTCACAATATCTCACCTCCTCCACTCCCATCTGTGCTAGAGAGCTCTAAAATGTATTTATTCTCTTTTAAACTTCTGATCACCTAAAACCTCTCCCTTTTTAAATTTGTAACCCCTTCAGTTTCTGTAACTCTCCATATAACTGTAACCAATGACAGCACAGATTCCCTTCCTTAAATCTCTCTAATTACCATGGTTTTATGTTTTAAATTGGCACTTTTCATTCTCCTTATCCATCTCAGGACTTCCAATCCCTGCAATCCCACTATTTGGAATGCGCCCATTCTCTGCACCTCTTCATGTCCTGGGGGACCTTGAACACTACCAGTGCACCAAAAGTTTATAGTCCCTCACCCAGTTACTGCGAGTCTTCTAACTCTGTGACATCCAACAGTCTCCAGTACCATACAACACTTGCTGGGCTGTTAATTTGCATTTGTTGAAGTCTACACGTCTATGTAAGCAGCTCGGAAAAAGCCCGTTAGACTATACAAAGCTCCATCGTGTACAAGCCAACATCTCTCTATTTCTTTTGCCTTTTTCAGTGTCTGCAACTTTCGCTGTATGTTCCAGTAACCTGCTTTAGTTGCTGCAGGTCTGACTAGCTCCTCGTATAATCTGTTCTATCCCCTACAGCTCCCTCAATCACTGTAACACCCTCTGCTCTGTCTAATCCTCCTCTTTTCCACTGTCTTCCAGGCACAACGGCGATCCGGTAAGAGAGAGTGCGGAATGGGATGTTATAAATCTCAGCTGAGGCTCGAGACCTACCATTACGTGGGAGTCACAAGGGGAGAGAACCTGAGACAGAGCAGCACAAAGCGGGAGAATATAAACCAGCAGGGAGGATCGAGAGCGACTGGGAGTTGGGTTTGGAGAAACAGCAGTGCAGGAGGCTGTAAATCAGCACCGAGTCACAGAGGGAGTGACCATGTGAGGGAGCAACTTGGAGCAGGAGCATGAGGCTAACATACCTGGGAGGCAGCAAAGTTGGAGGATATAAATCTGCACTGAGGATCGAGGCATAATCGTGAATGGGAGTCACAGAGATGGTGACCCTGTGGCAGATGGATTGGGAGCTGGAGGATTACACGTACCTGGGAGTCACAGAGACGGTGACCCTGTGAGGGAAAAGATGGAGTGGGAGCTGGAGGATTAGACGTACCTGAGTGTCACAGAGACGGTGACCCTGTGAGAGAGCAGAGTGGAGTGAGAGCTGGAGGATTACACGTTGCTGGGAGTCACAGAGATAACTTTCTGCTGCTGGGACGGGCCTGCACTGAGTTTGAAGGAAGTACAAGAGCCATCACAGAAAAGGCTGTAACTTCATTGGCCGATAATACACCGTTATTAGTGACTGTCAGTAAATTGATAGAAGTTAGCAAATTTATTTTTTCAACATGTGAAGTAAGGATTGAACTCAGAAGTAAGATGGAGATGTGAAATTCTGACCCAATATAATACATTATCCTCATTAAGCCACAGTTGAATAAGGGAGTTAACCATATTGTTATTTCCCTGATGGTAACTTCATTCTAAGTAATTAATTAAGTTACTCTAGACATGTTGCATTTTAAGACATGGCAAGACATGTTTGGCAGATGGAAAATGTGTTCTGTTACATTGGGATGCCATAGCCCCCTGCCGGAGCTCAGACAGTGAGTCGAGGCTCCATGGGCCATCTGTAATGCTGAGAGTTAGGGGGATAGCACACACACAGAGCAGATCACCCTTCAGACATGACAGCCGAGAAGAAGAAAGGGAATAGAGGACTAGACAATCGAAGAGAAACAATTAGGGAAGGAAGAATATCCTGAATTCACCTCCCAATTCAGTTTTCCAGTTTGGAAGCTGATGAAGTTGCGGACTGCTCAGGGGAGTGCAGTCGGAGCCATGTCTGTGGCACCAGCAGCAGCCTGACTGTACAGGGAGGGGAGGGAGATAGAAGGAGGAGCAATAGGCACAGGGGAGTCAGGAAATTGAATAAGGTGTCGGTGTTTCTGTAATTCCAGGATAGTGGGGTTAAGAATGTCACGATGTCTGCAGGACATTCGTCTGGGGAGTGAGGGGTGCAGTGAGCAGTGAAAGGTCATGTCCATGTTGGTAGGAATGACCTGGGTAGGAAGGGTATAGTGGTCTGGGTTTCAGAATTTAGGGAGCTAGGTGGATGGACCTCAAATGTAGCAATCCCTTGGTTACTGCCAGTGCCTTGTCCAAGTGAGAAGAGAACTCTGGGTTTTAGGTATATCAGAGTATGACTGGAACGATGGTGCAGCACGAAGGGCTTCAGATTCCTGGGACATTGGGACTGGTTCTGGTGAAGGCAGCACTGTACAAGCCGGATGGGCTAACGTGACAGAGCTGGGACTGAATTTCTTACGGCGTGTTTGGGATGGATTGAAAATAACTTGGTGTGTGCTTCGGATCCAAAAAGGAATAGTAGCGGAGAATGCCAGGATTCTCAAAATAATGGGAGATACAGTTGTTACTAATTTACAACAACACGTTTATCAGTGGAATTTGGAGAAGAAAGAAAGCCTTAATCTGAGGTACTCTGCATGGACATGAATACTCGGGGTGTGGGGAGTTCCAGATGCAGATTGGTGTGTGGAAACCTTATGCACTGAACCCCAAGAGCTGGCTTAAGGAATAGCAGGACGGGGTGGTAAATATTGCTGGATATAAAGGATTCCAAAATGCTAGAAGGGAAGGGAAAGGATGAAGGTAGAAGTATTGGTTTTGATTTGCGTTAGTTAAGGAGTCCAAGAGAAAGAGGATCCATCCAAGGACAAAATTAATTTGGTTGGAGCTACAGAACAAAAAAATGTACAATTACACTGTGATGTACAGTCTGTTGGCCAGCAATCATTGGAAAGGATGGAGATGGCTATTTGAGAGCGAAAACAATACTACAGAGTAGTTACATTGAGAAACATAATTTATTGACTGGGTTACTGTTGGTGGACGGTCATGAGGGGTGAGTGTAACTGGATTACACGGAGGAGAGCTTATAGCAGGAGTATGTGTTCAGCCCAAGACAGCATGTACTGTTGGACCTGGTCCTTGGGAAAGAGGTGGGGATAGTGGATCCAGTATCAGTACGGGAACATTTTGCGGCACAGTGATCATTTTATTGTAAAGTTCAGGATGATGGTAGAGAATGATATGCAATTATTGAGAGTGAGAAACATTAGTTGACTCAGAGCAACCTTTAATGGGGAAAGAATGAAGCTGGGAAGGTTTGACTGGAACACCAAGTTGGTCAGAAAAAGATAAACTGAAAAATGGGCTCCCTTCAAAGAGGAGATGGCTTGGGTCCATTTGAGGAATTGTCCCTCAAATGGGAAAGGGAGGATGGTGATGGAGAATAACAACAGAATTGGTATCAGATCGAGAATATGATTGGGGACCAGGAGGAATGCTGAAGGTTCAGAGGAAGATAGTAGAGCGGGGGGACGGGAATTATGGGAAAACTGAGAGCCAAAACCGAGCTGTCCCTGAATCCTCTGCGGGAGCCTCATAATGAGCTTATAAAAAGATGGAGTAAGGCTGGTTCGAAACTAGAAAGAGGATTTATACCTG
The DNA here is from genome assembly GCF_037043375.1 of Chiloscyllium plagiosum. NCBI lineage: Eukaryota > Metazoa > Chordata > Chondrichthyes > Orectolobiformes > Hemiscylliidae > Chiloscyllium > Chiloscyllium plagiosum. The sequence goes on along the minus strand of NW_028270184.1, from coordinate 53,778,123 downwards.
GAAAAAGATCTCCGCAAGTAGTTTGGATACACTTAGATCCATTGTCGCTAAATGTTTGACTGAAACATTCAGGAGGAGTTTGGATGATTTTTGATACAAAATAAATGTGTAACAATGTGAGGGAAAGAGGAGATCATTACTCAGCAGAGAGTTCAGTTGAATAGCTGTTGTAACGACGATCGGCCAAATAACCCCCTTCTGTGTCATAAGGCATCTGTGTCATTCAGTGTGATGTCTTGAGAGTCCTCCAAATCCAAAAAATCCTGTCTTTGTAACCTCGTCGATCCTGTTTGATATATTCTAACCTCCATCAGCCAATGTAGCCCTCCTGATCCCTGTAATTCAGACAGGCCATACAAACCTTCTTTCTCTGGTGTCTCCTCCAGCCTCGATAATCTTTTCTCTGTAGAAAAACTTATCAAATCTTTACAGCTCTCCCCTTCTCTGCAACTACTATGATCCATAGAAACCTAATCTGTACAATCTCCTCTAATCCAATCAACGTTACTAACTGCCTCCTGCCCTGACAGATTGCAGGATCTCCATAAACTCCAGCCACTACAGTGATCATTATATCTTCAATTTGCTCCAGCACTGACAACCCCGACCATCTCCTTTCTTTGCTCCAGTTCCTACAATTTTCCGTGTTGTGTAACTGACCCCAATGCCTAACCAGCTGTGTACCATCCTCCAGTCCCGATAATGCTCCCGATTCTGTAACCACCTTTTGCCCCAACACAGCTCACTGTCTCTGCAACCTCCAGATTCCAAATCCATCCTGATCTGTGGACACAGCCCAGCCCTCGATCTCTCTGTATGATCTACCAGATGTTAAAACTGAAATAACTCCTCAGAGGCCAGTATCCCGTCACCAAATCACCTTTTGTTTCTACATGCACGACACATGGCAGTGACCCACGTTAGCTCAGAGCCGGCTCCGATAGTGAACAGAGCCCCTGGTGCTCCTGTTTATTTTTTTTTGGAAACAGGCCCTTCGGCCCAACAAGTCCACACCGACCCGCCGAAGCGTAACCCACCCAGACCATTTACTCCTTCACCTAAGGCTACGGGCAATTTAGCATGGCCAATTGACCTGACCCGCACATTTTTGGATTGTGGGAGGAAACCGGAGCACCCGGAGGAAACCCAGGCCGACACTGGGAGAATGTGCAAACTCCACACAGAAAGTCGCCTTAGGTGGGAATTGAACCCAGGTCTCTGGCGCTGTGAGGCAGCAGTGCTAACCACTGTGCCACCGTGCCACCCCTGCTCCTGTTTATTTATGTCAGCCAGGATTCCCTGATTGAACCAGGTTCACAGTCCCAATCAAGGAACATGTATTAATGAGGTTTACCTGACTGACCCCATTCGAATCATTATAAAAACACTCCACGTATCTGTAACGTTCATTAACACCTACAAATCTCATCGTCTCTGAAAGCTCCTCCAGTGTATCTGTAAAATTATCCAAGGAAAGTCCTGTCCCTTTCAGTAGACCCTCCTGTTATCAATCTCCTGCAGGACCAGTGCAAGCTTTCTTTTCTGTTTTCTGTGAACTCTCGATCTTAACGTCCTCCACCCACAATGTCTCTTACTAATCTCTCACCGCTTTCCAAAAATTTGTTCGCCATTTGTGTGTGATCATCTCCATAAGGGGGAAGAGGATTTTGAAGCAGAGAGCTTCATAGGGCACAAATAGGAGTGTTTGTAAATACCAGTTGGTTTACAGAAGTGGGAAGGGTCATGGAATATGAAGGATGTTCCAGAGACTGGCCGTTTATAGGCACAGTGGACAGAATGTTTATTTCTGGTGCAGAGACAGGGAGAGCTATATCATGTGATAAATTGTTCAGGTAATATTTTTATCATGTTTCAGGGAGGGTTTCTCTCTACAAGGCTCTTGTAGCCAGAATATTTATCTGGCTGGTCCAGCTCCATTTTAACTTCAACTAAAACTTAAAACTATTCTTGTCTTTGCAATCTCCTTCCACCTCTAGAACAACCCATATCCCTGTAGTATCTCCCAGCCCTTACACACCTTCCTATCTCTGTAACCGCCTCTGGACCCTACAGCCATCCTGGGCTCTGCGCTTGCTGACATCCCTGAATTCGTTATGACCGATTCAAAAAGGCCAATGAAATGGTAGCTTTAAATAGTACGAACCAGGTCAGGTATCTGTCATTATGGAGATGTGGCTGCAGTGGGACCACGACTAAGAACTGGATGATCAAAGGTTTTCCCATTTGTACAGTAAGGACAAAAAAGGCCAACACAATAAAGTAGCGTCGTTTACAAAGAATGGGAGCAGTATTATTGTGATGCTAATCAATTAACACACTGCTCCTTCCGGCCCTCTCCCCTCATCCCTATGTATTGATCCTGTCAGATATTGGTAACCTTTGAAAGCTTCAGAAAATAGCACAGTATAGAGAAGATCACTGTCTGCATTGGACGAGAAGTTACGTTTTCTAAAAGCCCTAGTTCTGTCTCCCGGAGACTATCGGCCTTCAGGTGCAGATCCAGGCACCTTTGTATAATGGTTTGAGAGTTTCTGCCTGTAATCTGTTTCCATGTGTGACTCCCAGATCCCTATCATAACTCTTGGTGAAATAGCAACTTGCCTCATCACTTCTCTAATATTTCAACCAATTATATTTGTGCCTTTTTTCAATCCGGATGCAACAGTTTCAAATTCTTTCGAACCGCTTGTCTGTCACTCAATAACTGCTCTTGAGGATGTTTAACTTGTTCTCTGCACATATGGGAAAACAGTTTATGTTGGTCAATCCATTGACTCATAATCGAGTGCCACAGAATTATAATAGTCTGTTGTTATAACATGAAGGAAATCGGTGGAATTTAAAAGTAACCATTATGATTTATTATTAAAAACCCATCTGCTTGACTCAAGTCCTTTTGTGAAGTCAATGTGTGTCATGCTTCCCTAGTCAGGTTTCCCTGTGACGTTGGTGATGAACATGTGGGTGTACTGTACCTTGATGAGAATTAAAAGCCAGCAATAGCCACCTGACAGCACCAAGTGTTCGGAAAAATAGATATAATGTAACAACTCGTTTAGCTCATTGTCTCGAGACAAAAATCTATTCAGCCAAACAGTTTAAATTCTATCCGAAAGTACCCACCTCCAATCAAGTTTGAATTTAATATATTGACAATCTTAAAAGCCAATGACACAATCCGACGGTTTGGGGTACAAGACTGTGGAAAATTGAACAGTTCAGAGGAGAACTGCCAAGCTACCAGCAGGCAAAGACTGCCTGAAGAATCGCTCTCCTAAAGGTACTTTTATTGATGAGTAACTAGTGAAGCAGAATTCACAAGAAGAAAAGAAGACAGGAATATAGAGAAGAACCGAAAGCTTCCTGGTTTTGAGATAAGAAGTCTTGTTTTGTAAATCTTAATTAGGAGTCTTATCGGGCTAGTATTGTGGAGGGAAAATGAGGTCTGCAGATGCTGGAGATCAGAGATGGAAATGTGTTGCTGGAAAAGCGCAGCAGGTCAGGCAGCATCTAGGGAACAGGAGAATCGACGTTTCGGGCATTAGCCCTTCTTCAGGATTCCTGAAGAAGGGCTAATGCCCGAAACGTCGATTCTCCTGTTCCCTAGATGCAGCCTGACCTGCTGCGCTTTTCCAGCAACACATTTCCATCTAGTATTGTGGAGGGGGAAGGTCAAAGACAGGTTAGAGGAAGAAGTTGTAAATAGTCGTTCGTTTATTATTCCCTGATAGACTTTAAGAAATAAAGTTGTTAATTTTTATTTTTAATAGATTTTGAATTTAGAATTATCACAGATTACTGCATGGGGTAAATCTATTCTCTGTTGCTGGTTTTAATTAAGCAGGAGAATTAATTACAAGCCCATAGCTATGCGTTTTACTCTTTACTGTCCTGTGGAACAGCTGAACCTGCCACTCAGTTCAAGATCGGCATCACATGCTACCCTGACCAGGGCTGCACACATCCTGTGAGAGAACACCAGAAGTAAAGATAGCTCCCTTCGTTTGTTTCCCGTATTCATACAGCTTACTTCAATTCAGGTAGGTGATCATCCCCTATTTTGGGTGTATTCAATCTCATTGAAATACTCATCGAGAGTGATGCACATCTCCATAGACATCTCTGGTACTACCTTTATTGATGCTGTCATACAGCTGTAATGAACTTACAAATTCCATGTCAGTCATAGGGCATAGAGAAGGAATGGTGTTTTGTGGCACAGAAAAGAAACCGATGTCTACGTGAGAGAAGGGAATTATTACGATCATCCCTAAGAGCATTGTTGAGGCAGATTTGGTGTACTGTCGATTGACTTTCTCTCACATTTCACCAGACTAATCCCTGGCATGATGTCACCATGAGCAGTGAGTGAAGCACAGTGAGAGAATAAGAGGTGATTGCATTGAACCTTAAGGGGGATGGACAATCACTCATGATGCTCAAAACAGACACTGTTACGGTGATAAATTCCATGACTTTTTTTCACTTGGGTTACATGATTATCGATAGTTTAAGTGCCTTTGAGAATGATCGACCCAACCACCCCCACTCCCTATTTCAATTCAGACAGAGAGAGAGAGGGTGGGGGGTGGGGGACCAGGCTTTTGAATAAAATCTCCCAACATTAATACAGTCCAATTGGTGCGTGATCCTGCAATGAACGTCATGTTATCTATAATCCTGGCGGCAGCCGCAATACCTTCATTATAAAAGAGTTAACTCTTCCCTGCAGAATCTGACCTCCATGGAGAACATGGGTGTGTCTTCTCGGAGATGGAATATGCCTCCTTGAGACTTGACACAAAACAGTCGACTTTCCTCCTCACTGCCAGCAAATCGTGTTCAAGTAGCACACGTTCTACAAACAATGGAACCATGATTAACATCATGGAGTCCTCTATCAGTGCAGTCTCGGTTTCATTGGTTTGTCATGTTGGCATATCACTGACACCCTCCTGTTACTGCATAACTATCTCGTGGGGCTGAATAGCCTCCTCGTTGTCTCATGGATGAGATTAAAGTGTTTGATTGGCCTCTGCCTGTTCTTGTTTAACAGCTCGATGTACTGACCCTTCTCTTCCTGTGGAACACGCAGGAGGATTGAATGGGCTGTCCCTCTTCTTGTGGTCGGGGACAAAATATTCTGAATATTGTGTAATCTTCAGTCATCATCCCAAATTCAGATCTTATGATGGGGAAAGACATTGATGGAACAGCTGAAGGTGTTTGTGCTGAGGAGGCTAACTTGAAAGGACTATTGTCCACCAACCACAAACATTTTTCTTTATGCTCTGAAAGATCCAGACAAGTGGAAGTTTACACCTGATTCCCATTCAGCTCAAATAAGTAGGTGGTCCCGGTGCCTGTCAACTTTCACCAAAAACAACTTTGAATAAATGCAGACATCTAGACACCACAAACTTCTGGGGAAGGGAATTCCCACTTGAACAGCCCTTTGAAAATTTCTCATTTGTGTTCCAACCAATGTTGGAGGGTCACTGTTTCCCTTTCGAGTCCCACTCCTCCACTGGTTACACCAATCTTAAATGCAACCAGCTTAGAGAGGTGGCCAGTGATATAGGTCTCAGAGTAGGTCAATTTCTAGAAAAAATATAAGACTCAGAAAATTGAACTCATAACAAATGGTAAAATGATAGAGAGACCCAAACATTATTCTGCTTTGAAATTATTCTTCTCAGACAAGCTACTGGTAGTTGGATTTCTTTCTGGAACAGTTGGATTTTGCTGAAATCCCTTTGTTTCAGGAAGTGGAGAGATTCCATTGAATCCTTACCAGGAATCCTTCTCAAGTGGTACAGATAATTCAGGGATTTTCTGGTCTCACACTTTGCTATCGGGCGGAACAAAGTAAGAGAGAGAGATCAATTGGCTGCTGCTTCTCAGGCAGGGAACATTTGTATCCCTCTCTATGTTGACACATATAATAATGTCAATTGAACAGCAAACTGGTCTAGATGTGCTCTACTGGAACATTCTCAGGAAAACCGGATTATGGATTATAGGCAAGTGCGTCATTGCTCTTGTACACAATTCCTTCCGATCGCAAAAGAAGTCCACATTTTATAATTTGATGACATGCTTACATGTGTCTGGGTAATTTGTAAATAGTCGTCGGTGTCTTCATAGTATGTGTGTTAATATCAATACATCTTTTTCTTAAAGTTTATTCTCTCGCTTTCGTCTCCCTGACAGGAGATAATATGCATCCAGTTGATACCCTTTCAGAAAGTCATGGATAGTTCAATACAATTTCTCAGCTCAGATCGAAACTGTTAATCCCCCATATTAAAAGGCCGGCATTCCAGGAATGAGTAAAGGGAAACATCTTTGAAAAACTTCCAAAAGAATTATATCCTTTTATTTTAGATTAGGGGATCAAAATTTCACACAGTGCATCAGGTGTGGTCTCAGCAATGCCCTGTACAGATGCAGTAAAATATCCCTGTGATTAAACCTGATACCTTGCGCCAAAAACAACATCATTCCACTTACCTTCAAAATCACATTCTGCATCAGCGGATTGACATCATATGATTCATGTACCCGGAACATGGAAACCGCCTGTATCAATAAGTTCTGCAATCGCTCTCCATTTAAATTGTTTACCATTGTTTTATCCTTCATGCCAAAATAGACAACTTACCTTATGTTATTTCTGCTGAAGGTTTGCTCACTAACTCTTTCTGACTGTATCACATTGCAGACTCACTCCATCCATTTGATGACACATTGAATGACCATTTTGTTATACGAGCTAATTGAGCTCCAAGCCATTCCCTCCCCTTCCTCCAGATCTTTGATACAGATTGTTGATCATTGATGACCCCACAGTGATCCCTGAGGCACTCCATCAGTTACCCCTTTGCAGCCTGAAAATAAACATTTGTCTCTACTCTCGATTTCCTGTTAGCCACAGCTTCCCTGTTCCTGTGTATCCGTTCAGGCAGGTTTAATGGCCACCTCCTGGGCTGTGTCATATACTAAACGAGCTGAATTACTTCATTCTATGTTCCTGTGTAATTCCTTAGCGGGCAGAATGGTGTCGTTCTATCTCATTGTAACGATTCTACAATGTAACTGTCTCGAGGGGTGGACTGAGCAACTACACATGGGGAGGGACAGCAGTATATCCCTGTAACAGACTCGAGGGTGGATTGAGGGAACAACAAGGGGTAAGGACAGCAGTATATCTCTCTAACAGCCTCGAGGGGTGGATTGAGCAACTACACATGGGGTAGGGACAGCAGTATATCCCTGTAACAGACTCGAGGGTGGATTGAGGGAACAACAAGGGGTAAGGACAGCAGTATATCTCTCTAACAGTCTCGAGGGGTGGATTGAGCAACTACACATGGGGTAGGAACAGCAGTATATCTCTGTAACAGCCTCGAGGGTGGATTGAGGAACAAAACATGGCGTCGGGGCAGCAGGGCTATTTGACTGCCCCATTCAGAATGCTCATGGCTGATCAAAGTGTGCCTGACCATCCGTCTCCTGTCTGTTCCTAATAAACATTGACTCTCCTGTCCAGCAAAGATCAGTCGCGCTCAGCCTGGAATATCTTCATAAACCGAGTGATCACTGCTCCCTGAGGATGAGGACACCACAGGGACACAACACTAAAGTGAAAGGGACGTCCTTATTTCATTGTGGGACCTGTTATTTTAAAACTGTGTTAACTGAACAACAAATCACCACCTTTTTCCAGACATAAGACAGACTAATTAGGAAAAAAACATAAATCATTCTAGACTCCAAACCTGTCCCACATTGCCACTGACCCTGACCAATCAAATATGTATCAAACCCAGCCTCTGCTGCTGTCTCGGGAAGAGAATACCTGATGACATATCACCACATGAGCATGTAAAAAGGAGCAGAATGAGGCTATTCGACCAATAGAGTCTGATATGCCATTCAGTAATTTCTTATATGTTCCTCAACCACATTCTCCTGCCTCCCCCGAGGATCATTGATCTCCTTATAAATCAAAAACTTATTTATTTGTGTCTTAATGACACTAGTGTTTGTATCTGTGTGTGCGTATGTGTATACATCTGCTTGTCTTCTGTGTATTTGTGTGTCTACGTCTTTCTTTCTGTGTATCAGCCTATGTATTTCTCTCTGTGTTTGTGTCTATTTGTGTGTGACTCTATATGTCTGTGTGTGCATGCCTATGCCCTTGTATGTATTGTGTTTGTTCGTATATTGGGGTGTTTACCAATAATTCTGTGTATTTCTGTGTCTGCATCTCTGTGCAGTGAGGTATCTGTGTTTTTTTGGGGAGGAGTGAAAGGACTATCGCTGGAACTCCCAGTGGGTTTAAAGTGAGAATTGTCTTTCACTGAGCACTGCTCCTTAATCGGTTGGTGGGACATAGATGTTTCAGACATTCCATGCGAGGCATCCCAGTCCACTCCATCTTGTACTAGGGTCCTCCCCACATGGCGGGGAATAAGCGGGTGGGGGAATGGATGTTGGGAACTCCACCAACCGGCTTGGCCATTTCTGTCCTATTCCAGGCTGTTTCTCTTGGAATGGGAGAAAGGGAGTGAGAGAGTGAGGGCAGGAGTGGGTGGCCCTGCTGTTATTGCTGGTGGAGGTGGGGCTGGGGGATTTTTGAGGTGTCCGAATGAGTCAGTCAACAATTTTGAATCCATATACCATTACTAGTGTGGGATGTATTGCGTAGGTGACAGAGGAAGTGTGGGAAGGAAGTTGCTACATTAAATAGTGAGAGTGGTAGTGCCTGAGCCTTATTTGGAGATAGAGCATGAGGATTGTCTGGGGGTAGGTGCTATAAGAGATACATAGTGAGTGTGAGGGAGCAGAGAGAATATGGTGACCTTTATCCTGACAGAGTGGGGAGGATATTGATGCTTCGAGGAGAAAGTGAGGACTGCAGATGCTGGAGATCAGAGCTGAAAATGTGTTGCTGGAAAAGCGCAGCAGTTCAGGCAGCATCCAATGAACAGGAGAATCGATGTTTCCGGCATAAGCCCTTCTTCAGGAATGAGGGAAGTGTGTCGAGCAGGCTAAGGTAAAAGGTAGGGAGGAGGGACTTGGGAGAGGGGCGTTGGAAATGCAATAGGTGGAAGGAGGTCAAGGTGAGGGTGATAGGCCGGAGTGGGGTGGGGGCGGAGAGGTCAGGAAGAAGATTGCAGGTTAGTAAGGCGGTTCTGAGTTCAAGGGATTTGACTGAGACAAGGTGGGGGGAGGGGAAATGAGGAAACTGGAGAAATCTGAGTTCATCCCTTGTGGTTGGAGGGTTCCTAGGCGGAAGATGAGGTGCTCTTCCTCCAACCATTGTGTAGCTATGGTCTGGCGATGGAGGAGTCCAAGGACATGCATGTCCTTGGTGGAGTGGGAGGGGGAGTTGAAGTGTTGAGCCACGGGGTGGTTGGGTTGGTTGGTCCGGGTGTCCCAGAGGTGTTCTCTGAAACGTTCCGCAAGTAGGCGGCCTGTCTCCACAATATAGAGGAGGCCACATTGGGTGCAGCGGATGCAATAGATAATGTGAGTGGAGGTGCAGGTGAACTTGTCGCGGATACGGAAGTATCCCTTGGGGCCTTGGAGGGAAGTAAGGGGGGAGGTGTGGGCGCAAGTTTTGCATTTCTTGTGGTTGCAGGGGAAGGTGCCAGGAGTGGAGGTTGGGTTGGTGGGGGGTGTGGACCTGACCAGGGAGTCACAGAGGGCGTGGTCATTTCTGAACGCTGATAGGGGAGGGGAGGGAAATATATCCCTGGTGGTGGGGTCCGTTTGGAGGTGGCGGAAATGACGGCGGATGATACGCTGTACATGGAAGTTGGTGGGGTGGTAGGTGAGGACCAGTGGGGTTCTGTCCAGGTGGCGGTTGGAGGGGAAGGGCTCAAGGGCGGAGGAGCAGGAAATCGAAGAGATGCGCTGCATCTGCTCCCAAGAGGACCAGATCCAAAACCGTGCAACCCAGATGGCCTCCTTCTTCAAGGACCGCAATTTCCCCCCAGACGTGGTTTCCACCGCATCTCGTCTGCCTACTTGGGGAACGTTTCAGTGAACACCTCTGGGACACCCGGACCAACCAAGCCGTGGCTCAACACTTCAACTCCCCCTCCCACTCCCCCAAGGACATGCAGGTCCATGGACTCCTTCATCGCCAGACCATAGCTACACGACGGTCGGAGGAAGAGCGCCTCATCTTCCGCCTAGGAATCCTCCAACCACAAGGGATGAACTCAGATTTCTCCAGTTTCCTCATTTCCCCTCTCCCCCCCTTGTCTCAGTCCCAACCCTCGAACTCAGCACCACCTTCCTAACCTGCAATCTTCTTCCTGACCTCTCCGACCCGACCCCACTCCGGCCTATCACCCTCACCTTGACCTCCCTCCACCTATCGCATTCCCAACGCCCCTCCCCCAAATCCCTCCTCTCTACCTTTTATCTGAGCCTGCTGGGCACACTTTCCTCATTCCTGAGGAAAGGCTTTTGCCGGAAACATCGATTCTCCTGTTCATTGGATGCTGCCTGACATGCTGCGCTTTTCCAGCAGGATATTGATGCTTGTCCTGTATTGATGGACATTTCTTCGGATCATTTCAGCGTCGAGGTTAGTCCCCCCAAATGACTTGTCCAAGTCTAGCACTATGAATGACAAAGACCTGTCCCTCAGCTTCCACAGAATCAGTTTGGGTAGAGCTTACAATATGGGAAGGAGAATCAAATACTGGTGTGTTATATATCGAAACCAAACGGCTGCAGACAATCTCAGCATCACATGCTCTGGAAATTCGATAGGCAAGTATTGTGGGTATCGCTGTCTTATTGGATGGTCTCAAGTTGCATCTGAACTACATTAACTAAGTGACTGCTCATGTTGTGTAAAATAAATTCCGTAAGTGTATATGTGGTGGGTTGAAGAACATGCTGTGAAGCAAACTAGAGAGCAGGTTATTTCGGATTTGGTGTTGTGTGGTCAGAATGACAAATTAATAACCTTGGACTGAAGCCGCTTTTAAGAAATAGTGATCTTGATAAGGTGGATTTTAGACGGTGTCTGCATACAATATAGAATGCTTGATCATTCTGGCTAAACATCATGGAAGCCTGGAGGCTGGAGGGTCAAGTTTGCTCCAGTGAGTTGGGAAAGTGCAATATAACATTCAGTGGGAGGCAAGCAATGATTGTTTGAGTCATAGAGTCCTGCAGCACGGAGACAGGCCCTTTGGTCCAATATAGTCCATTCCGACAAAACGTCCATCCACGCTAACCCCACTTCCCTGTCATTGCCCTGTATCCTTGTAATACTTTCCTATCCGTGTATTTGGCCAAATGACTTTTAAAGGTTGTGAAATTAACCAACTCAACCTCTTCTGCTGGCAGCTCATTCCATACGCGCAAGAGGTTCCCTGTGTAAAACTTTCTTCCTCAGGTTCCCTTTCATTCTTTTCCCTCTGGCCTTAAACTGATTCCCTCTAGTCTGTGATTGCCCGACCCTGAGAAAACAAAAGACTGAGTGCATTCACTCTGACCATGCCTGTCATGATTTTATACACTTATATCAGATCCCCCTCAGTCTCATACACGCTAATGTAAAAGGTCCGAGCTTGTCCAACCTCTCCCTATAACTCAGATCATTGAGACGGCAACATCGTTGTAAATTTGTCCTGCACTCTTTCCAGTTTAATTAGATCTCCGACTCTAACAACCATTGCTTGCCTCCCAGTGAACAAAACTGACCATAACGCTACCAGTATGGCCTCACCAGCATCCTGTATAACTGCAACGTAACTCCCTAATTTCGATACTCAGTGATATACACTGATGAAGGCCAGTGTGCCAAAGGCTTTCTTCACTGCCCTGTCTACCTCTGAATCATCTTTCAGAGAACCATGCACCTGAATTCCAAGGACCTTCTGTTCCACTGCAGTCCTTAGGACTCAACCGTTCACCATGAAACTCCAAACTTGATTTGACTTGCCAAAATGCAAGAGCTTTCACTGATCTATATTAATATCCATTTGCAATTTGTCAGCCCACTTCCCCACCTGATCAAGGTATTGCTGTAATTTCTAAATTTCTGATAACCTTCCTCACTCTGCATGATGCTGCCCATTTTAGTGTCGTCTTCATACTTACAAATCATGCCTGTACATTCTCATCTAAATCATAGATATATGTAACATGTAGTGGTCCCAGCACTAGGCCCTGAGCCATTCCAATAGTCACAGATATCCAGTCTGACCAGCATTCTTCCAGTATTGCCCTCTGCTTCCTTTCATGAAGCCAGTTTTCTATCTAATTTTCCAGTTCCCCCTCAATTCCATGTGATCTAACCTTCCAGAGCAGCGTACCATGTGGAAGCTTATTGAAGGTCTTACTGGAATCCATCTATGCCATGTATACTATCCCGCCCTCCTCAACGTTGCTGGTCACTTCATCAAAGAACTCCAACAAATTTGTGAGTCATGATCTCCCATGCACAAAGCCGTGCTGAATTTGATGAAGGGCTTTTGCCCAAAACATCGATTTTCCTTTTTCTCGGATGCTGCCTGACCTGCTCTGCTTTTCCAGCACCATTCTAATCTTACTCCGAACCATACCGTCGTTCCAAATGCATCTATATCCAATCTCTCCGAACCTTCTCAAGTAACTTGCCTACTGGAATTTAGGTTTACTGGCCTTTAGTTCCCAGGTTTATCTTTTAGCCTTTCTTGAATAAGGGCTCAGCATTTGCTACCCTCCAGTTGTCCAGGACCTTAGTCGTTGGCCAGCGATGATGGAAAAGAACCAACCAAGGCACCCGCAATTTCTTCTCTATCCTTCTGCAGTGTTTCTGAATATATCTGGTCAGGACCAGGAGATTTTTATAAATACTGCAAAGTCTGAAAAGTATGTTATTTATTTCAGGTACAATCACCAAAGAAAGGGATAGTGACTCAATGATGGTTAACATAACAAATTAGAAAACATATTAATCATAAGAAGTGACTTGAGAAGAATTCTAGATATTGTGGAAACCTGAGAATTCTCAGAAATTAACGATCCAGACAAGGAAGGCCATGAAATTGATAAGGAAATAAAAAAGAGAACGTGCATGCTAACGAACAGGAACACAAAGACTGCATCAATCTACGATCTATATTTCAAAGGAAACAAAGTAAAAGTAAGGTCAAAAGTGGAAATTTGTAATCGGGAGAGGAGAGCTTATTGTGGGGGACAGGGAAATGACCAAGAAAATAACCAGTTACTTTGTATCAGTCTTCATGCAGGAACATCCAGAAATACCAAGTGATCATTTCGGCCTTCTGCAGCTAAAGACATAAAGTCAATCCATATCAGTAACAAGGTAGTACTTGAACGTGGAGCTGGATTGAGCATTGCTAAGTCTGACGAAACAGATGCACTTCCTATCAAAATGTCAGAAATAAATCACCAATAGAAGTATTAATTGCACTGTTGATGACTGTTGGTGATAAGTAAGTTTGTGTTTGATACATTCGTTGGTCGGGTGGTTGGCAGTGAAGAGAAAGGCCCTATGGTACAGGAAGATACAGATGGAATGGTCAGAGGTGATGCACTTTGGAAGAAGGAGCCAGACAGGTGAGGACTCAATGAATGGCAGCACACCAGGAAGCTCAGAGGGTGTTTCGTCACACATCCCTAAATGTGACTAGAGTGATTAATAAATTTTTGAGAAAGCATAGGGGAGCGTAAACACAGCCTTAATACATCGAGGCATAGATTAAAAAAGCTATGCGGAACTTAGGTGAGGGCAAGATGGAATACTGTGTGTAGTTCTGGGAGCCACATTACAGGAAGGATGTGATTGCACTGGAGAGGGTGCAGAGGAGATTCACCAGGATGTTCCCTGGGATGGAACATGTTAGCTATGGAGAGAGGCTGGATAAGCTCGGGTTGTTTCGTTTGGCGCAGAGAAGGCTGAGGGGACCGTGATTCAGAAGGACAGGATTACGAGGGACATGGACAGGGTGAATAGACAGCAGCTGTTCCTTTTAGTCAAATGGCGACACTTTTAAAGTGAAGGGTTTAAAGTTTAGTGAGGATTTGAGGACTGTTTTTCAGAGTGTGTTGGGATCTGGAATGCACTTCTTGAGAGGTGAGTTGTCATGGTAACCTCACAACCAATAGAAAATACATGGTTGTGCACTTGAAATGCCATACGACTCACGGTACGGGTCTTGTGTCAGAAAGTGGGTCTAATGTAGACCGTGCTGTATTTCTGATGGTAAAGAGTTTGTGCTTCTGTAATAGTATAGCTGTGGAAGGTCAATCATTGACTAGCTTAAGTTAGGAATTAATAGGTTTCTGAATAATATCTCATCAAACTTTATATGCGTGAACTTGTAATATCTTCTGAAAATATGTAAATGGCAAAATTAAGAGAAAAAGGTGCAGCTTCATTACAGTCTGATACCAGATAATTGAGGACAGGGAAATAGCAGAACGATAGAACAAATACTTTAGTTTTGCATTCACAGAAGAAAAGAAAACAAAAAAGAAAGCTTACCAACAATTCCAGGGAACTTTAGTCTGGTGAGAAAAAGTGAATAGAATGAAATTAACAACTACACAGTTTTAGAGAAAGTATTGAACTGAAATTAATGGGCATAGACAAAGTCAACAGTAACTTATGAAATGGGAATCATATTTGAGAAAGTGGCTTTTAGCAAAATTATGGAGAAGGTATCAATGCAATACGTTTGGAATCTCAGAAAGATTTTTGATAAAGCCCCAAGCCTATTGTGCGAATTCGAATTCGAATATATGGTCATGGTGTTAGAATGGGAGAGCTGGCAGGAAACAGTGAGTAAGATTAAAATCATGTTTTTGAATGGAAGGCTTGGAGGATATAACAAGGATCGGGATTTGGGATGCAGCAATTCCCAATACACATCATATCTTTGGTTGAGAGGCTCAAATGTAATATTCCCACGTCTGATGACAGCAGTAAACGATGTCAGCTTGTGAGTGTATGAGTGGCATGTAAAAAAAGCTCCAAGGTGATTGAGACAAGTGAACTGACTGGGCAAATACGTGGTAGATGGAGAGCAACGGGAGAGATGAGATGTTGTGTACTTTGAAGGGAACAATAGAATGGCAGCCTATCATTTCAAAAGGGATTGGTTGAAAAATGTTGATCTGTAAATGAACTTAAGCTGCATTTTTGTTTATTTCTGCGCAGCCCTCTGAGTCCATGTAGGTTAGTGAGTTCTGAAGCTAGAAGTCAATACTGGGAATGGCATTGGCACGCTGACAAGTGTATATAGACCTAGCAAGTAGGGAGCTGTAACATTGCAAAGGATCTGGATCTCCCTGTACACCAGTCACTGAAAGCAATATTGCAGGAGCAGAAAGTAGGCAGGCAGATAAATGGTGTATTCACCTTCATTTCAGGGGGATTTGAATGCAGGAGTAAGGGTCATTTACTGCAGCTGTAATGGCCTTAGTGGGACCCCATCTCGAACATTGCGCAGTATTGTGTGCAGTTTTGGCCTCCTTACCTAGTAAAGGACAAACCTGACATTGAGGGAGAGCAATGAAGACGGATCCCTGGGATGACAGGCTTGTTGTGGGAGCAGAGTTGGGGAAACTGGAGCTGTATTCCATGGGCTTTAGGAAAATGAGTGGAGATCTCATTGAAATATGTAAAACCCTGACAGTATGAGACAGACAGAAAGCAGGGATGATAATTTCCCAGGCCGGGATGTCTGAAACAAGGGGCCACTGTATTAGGGTCAGGCAGACCAGTCTGCATTGTGATGAGAATAAATATCTGCACTCAGAGACTGGTACCCTTGGGAGCTCTCTCCCAAATCAGGCTGTAGAAGACAAGGCGCTGAATATAAATAAGGATTTCTGGAAATTAAAGGGACAGGGAGAGAGCAGGAGTATGGTGTGAAGATAGAAGATCAGTTATCATTCCCGGTGCTTCTCCAATAACACGGTAGCTGTGTTTCTGTGCAACACTGTGTTGTAGATAATTGTGCAATATTAATAATGGGGCCAATGGGGAAAAGAGGGTAAGGGGCACATCTCCGTATCCCCTCCCCCAACTATCAGTAAATACCAAAAAATAAGTTTAGTCAAACACGCACACTACCACAGTCTAAATAAATCTTTAAATCACATATTGTTATGGAACTGTGCTGTAAATGTAAAACTTTCACACGACAGTCACTGACGACAGCAGTGTACCATTCACCACACTCATCACCAGAACGTGTGCGAGGCTGACTGACCACGTGATGCAGAATGCTAGTTCTCCTCAAGATTCTATCCCCACCCCACACCCGTTTGAAATAAAGTTCCTCCTAAATGTAGACTACAATTCCCAGTTTCAGGCTCAGTTTCAAGGCTTGCAGAGCGAATTACATTCTTGTTTTGGTGAACGCATTGACTGTGCAATTTGCAGAAAGAAGATTCCAAATCTAGATTTTCCTGTTCAGCTGGTGCCCGGCAAGGAACCGCGTCACAGTGAACGGGAATTCATTTTATAGAAAACGGTTCACGAATTGCATTGCTGTCAAATTGTATTTAATAAACACGTGTTTTCGGAGAACTGCTGTATATTGAATGGAGGAGCAAAATTGATGGGAGGAAGGCACTACAGCAGTTCTCATTTTATATTTCACAATGTTTAATTATGATATGAACATTGTATGGGGAAATCTGCATTCAGGAGATGTTTGGACATGAATTAGCATGGGGAAATCTCAATGTGTTAGATAGCCTACTCATTTCACAATGTTTCTGTGCAGTCTGTTGGAAAGCTCTGTAAATGTTTCACAAGCTCTCAGATGTTAGGAAGGAGGTCACTGCAGGGTCAACAGGGCGGTGTTTCCCGTTCCCTTTTCCGATACTGAGGCTGGTGCCAGGAGTCATGCCCACATGGGGACCTAAGGCAAACCACACTGAGCAGATTATTTCTGTACAGCTTGACAGTTCTGTCAAAAAGAGCTCCCAATAATTTGATTACGAGATGATACTGAGGGGGTGGTAATTGGTAAGATTGTAATTATTCTCCTCTTAGGGAATGGGGATATCGTTGAGTAATTTTTCACATTGCCAGGGAGATGTCAGAGTTGGAGATGGAATGAAACTGCTTCCCCAGGGACAGGGCATGTTGTGCAGCAAAAGTCTTCAGATCAATTACAGGAATGGGGTCAGGGCCCACTGCCTTTGTTGTATCTATTGTGTTCAGCTGTTTCTTCATGTCATGTGCAGCGAAGCGAATTGCTTGAAGACTGGCACCTGTGATTCTGTGGGCATCATGATGAGTGTGAGGTGGATCACCCACTCAATGCGTCTGGCTGAGGATAGTGCAGAGAGCACATACTTGACTTTTTAACTGATGGACAGGGTGTTCCGGTATTTCGGATGACGATATTTGTGGAGTCCGTTCCTCCAATAAATTGTTTAGTAGTCATCAGCATTTATGTTTGGATTTGGTAGGACGACAGAGCTTAGATCTGATCTGTTAGTCTTGGGATCATTTCACCCTCTCCATCAGACGTTAGTCCTGCTGTTTCGAATGCAACCAGTCAAGTGTGGTAGCTTTAATGGGTTGTCATCAGGTTTAGGTGCACGTGATTCCGACCCTGGCATGTTCACCCACATTCGTCACTGAACCATGGATCGGCTTGATGGTAATGGTAGTCTGATGGATTATCCTTGGGAAGAAGTCACAGATTGCCATTTAATACAATTCTCTTTGTACTGCTGCTGTGGTCTACAGCATCAGATGATAACCCAGTTTGAGTTGCAATATCTTTACAATTCAATTCTACTGACTGTCCCCCAGTTCACACAGAGACCCTTTCACCCATCAGCCCTGTATTCTGTGACCTACCTGGTTTCTGATGCAGTAACACTTCAATTTTCATATTCTCATTCTGCTGAGGGCATCTCCCTGGTGTCATGCCTCTAATTTGTTACTTTGACTCAATCCATTTAAAGCAATAATCTAAATCGTTTCTTTTAAACAATGTCAACTTCTGTATTTGAAGTAAATGTGTTTCCCCTCTATTTTTCTCCCTGACCATGATTAAGAGCTCAGCAGCGTCAGTGATGCCAGACCTATGTAGTTTCAGAGTCAAGGAACTTGTGCACCATACATTATTGTTCAGGACCCAGTGTACTCCATGTTGAACAGGATGTTTGAGCATCTTTGACGTACTTCTTTGGAAATTGTCCAAAATCAGAAATTGCTGAAAATGTTGCAACATCTTCTGGAATGAATGCAGAGTTAACATTTCAGATCCAGTGACCCTCTACAAGCTCCCAGTGTCTCCAGAAATGTTTGTATTTTTATTTCCAGTATCCATAGTTATTTGTTTAGTGAAGATTT
The DNA here is from genome assembly GCF_037043375.1 of Chiloscyllium plagiosum. Lineage (NCBI taxonomy): Eukaryota > Metazoa > Chordata > Chondrichthyes > Orectolobiformes > Hemiscylliidae > Chiloscyllium > Chiloscyllium plagiosum. Next base: position 53,759,735 of record NW_028270184.1, on the reverse strand, counting down.
GTTCTGTGCCTATTCATTTCTGGATAAACTCAGCAGGTCTGTCAGCATCTGCAGAGACAGAAAAACAGCGTGAGTATTTCAAGCCCAGTGTGATACTTCTTCAGAACTGAAAAGGATTGGAAACTGGGCTTTTTAATCCTTTGCCAGAGGTGGGGGATGGGTGACAAGGGGAAGAGGGAGTGGCAAAGATAAGCGGGCTTTTTGCAGTGGTGAACGAGAGGATTATATAAAATGGATTTAAATTAAGGTGTGAATGGGGGAAAGGGATTGTCTATACGAGTGCAAGATAAAGAAGGCACTACCACACAATGTCATAGGGAGGCCAGGAGGGAGAATGTTGACTATGTGGCATTATATAGATCTGGCCATAAATACGTTTTCACTGTCGAGATCATCACCCCCTTTAGACAATGGATTTCAGGTGCTTGACTTCTTATTGGCACTAGTAAGCATTTCATGCTGCCTAAGCATTGTAACATGGAGAAAAACAAATCACCGTATGAAGTTTGGGCTGAGTATTGTTTACCTGTCATGTTTAATATAGTTTCAAATTTGCAGTATTTATCTTTAAATGCTTGTTCTGTTCAGGTGAAGTGTAGAAGGTTGCGGACTGACATTATAGAAGTTTCTAAAGTCATGAGAGGTATGGATAGGGTGAATAGTCAAGATATTTTCCACGGGATGGGTGAGTTCAGCCATAGTAGGCAGAAGTTGAAGGTGAAAGGGGAAGATTTAAAATGGACGAAGGGGCTACGTTTTTATACCATTGCGTGGTGTGGGTATGGGATGAGCTGCCAGAGGAAGAGTAGTAGATGCCAGTAGAGCTACAACATTTAAAACTTATTTGGGCAAACATATGAATGGGAAATATTTAGAGGCCTATGGGACAAATGAAAGCAGATGGGACAAGCTTAATTTGGAAAACCTGGCCAGCATGGACATTCAGAAAAGCTTCACACAGGGTCAGTGTGGTTTTGTGAAAGGGAAATTATACGTTACCCTGTAAAATCATGCAAAGTATTTCTGGAGATGCCTGAGAATGTACCACGCAGACTTGATAAAGGGGATCTGGTAGACACCAGGCTTTCCAGAGATTTTCCACAAGGTATTACAAAACAAAAGTTCTTACACAAGACAGAAGCTCGTAGGATGATGGATAATGTATTAACTTGGGATGATGATTGGTTAACACATAGAAATCAGAGAGTCAGGATTAATGGATCTTCATGATAAAGGTGTATCGACTGGAATACCACAGCTATCAGTCCGATGGCATCAGTTATTTACACTCTATACTGATAGACTGAAGGAGGGAGCTGAGTGCAATATTCATCCGGGTTTGTGGATGACACTGAGAACAAAAGGGCCGGCTCTTATTTAATGGAGAGGACTTCCAGAAAGGGACCATACAAAGAGATTGGACTGTATGAAGCATAAAGCCAGCATGTAACCACGTTGGTTCATTAGACGGGTTCCTGGGATGAAAGGGTTGTGTTACTGAGAATCTCTAAACTGGTGAGGCGATTATTCATTGGGGTTTAAATGAATGAGGAGTGATACTGCCGAAAAATACAAGGCACAGAGATGCCTAGAGTTACCATTCCGGGGTGGAGTCTCGAAATCGAAGATATAGACACCGAATGTGGAGCATCAATTTCTATCTGAGTTGCAAAGTGATGATTTTTCTCAGAAGGTAGTGAATGCCTGGAATTCCCATACCCACAGAGGTATACAGGGATACAAGGAGTCGGCAAGAAAGTGGAGTTAGACCTGGAGTAGATCAGCCATGTTCATATTAAGTGACAGGGCAAGCTTGAGGAGGCGAATTTATTAATTTCACATGTTATGCTTTTGGAAAGTAACTGGTTATTTTCCTGGAAGTTGTGTTGTGTAATGCTACATTCGGATGAGCAGAGGATTTGTTTGGGTTAACCCTGGGTGGGGTATGGGGGCTGTATTCATATCGAATCTGGGACATGACTTACATCTCGAGCAGAAATTGCAGAGAGGGGAAGCTTGGAAACAGGGCTTGGGGGTGAGTGTCACTTCCTGACCCAGCCTGGATTTTCCAAGTACATTTCCAAAACTACACATAACCATCGGAGTGGCTCGATCTGTCCCTGTGTAGCAGGTCCTTAGGGCTGAATGGAACATCAGAACATAGGGCTGAGGGACACGAGTGGGCCATTCGGCCATTCTACACTATCCCACCAGTAAATAAGATCGTGTCTCATCTCATTGTGGTCCCAGCTGCACTTTTCTCTCCATGCACCATTATCCCTTATTCACCTGTCTATGGAAAATCAGACAAAGCCAGCCTCGATATAATATAAAGATTCAACCATCCCAAACTTCTGGGAAAGAGAATTCCCACTTGAATGAATTCCCATTTAGTGAATTTTTTCTCACTCCAGTTGTGACTGAGGATGGACATTGTCACTATTTCCTTTTCTAGTCCCATTTCTCCACGTCTCACAACAAATTTTAAATGTAACCAGGTTGGTGATATGGTTGATTATAAAGATCTTAGCCTGGGTCAGATTCAGTGATAAGAACAAGTCAGGCAGATTTCTTTAGTCAGCCACAAGTTACTAACAGAACTAACGGAGGAGTATGGTGGATCTGTGGGTCACACTGCTGCCTCACATCACCAAGGAGCTGGGTTCAATTCCAACCTCGGGCGACCCTCTATGTGGAGTTTGAACATTCTCCCTGTGTCTTGTGGGTTTCCTCCCAGTGCTTCAGTTTCCTGCCACAGTCTAAATATGTGTAGTTTAAAGTGGATTGCCCATAGTGCCCAGGGATGCGTAGGTTAGGTGGGTTAGTTATGGGAAATGCAGGTTTACATGGATAAGGTGGGGGGGGGGGGGGCACGTCCAGGTGGGATGCTGTTTGGTGGGTCAGTGTGGACTTAATGGACGGAATGTCCTGCCTCCACATTGTAGAGATTCTATGACAATGACAACAAGTTTGGACGATACAAACACCCAGTGTGTTTATCCCGAATCCACTCTCCTCAAGGTCTTGTATTTTTTTTTCTCTCATTCTAAGAGTAACCTGTTAAAGCCTTCATAATATAAGCCTTTCACCCCAGGAATACGTGAAATGAAATATCTCTGAACTGCTTCCAATGTAATTATATCCTTTTTCAGATAAGGAGACACAAAAAACTAATCTCACACTCAGATCATAATGTTTATAATTGTTTTCTCAAAGTGTTGTGAGTCTTTGGAACACTCTTCCCCACAGAGCAATGGAGGCAGAAATATTGAATATTTTTGAGGCACAGACGGAAGGTTCATAAATAACAACAGAGTTCAGGATTATCGAGGAATGGGCAGCCATGTGCAGTGGGGGGAGAAATGTAGACAGTGGTATCAAATGACACTGCTTCAGAACCTCCAGGAATATAATGCAAATGAAATTATAATATCGATAAAATGTTAAGGGGGAATACAAGATGGCGGCGATCCAGAAGGTCTGCTTTGCTGGGCTCTGCATCAATGCACGGGCAAAGTGGTTCTCTAACCCACCCCATCCCAGCCATTTACTTAAAATTCAACACTAAAAGAGCAATAGAATCTTTACTAATCCCGTTTTATCACGTGGAAATGACAAAACATGGGGAAGGATCGAATAAGTCCCAACACACGGTGCACCCGTCAGCAGCATCGAGCATACCTGAGGCTGGAGCTGCAAGCCACTCTGCTCGTTCAATAGACCCAGTTCCTCACCAAGCCTTAGTTACTGAGTTCACCAAGTTATGTGAAATGATTGAAGCCATGATTGAAGAACCGTTCAGCCGTGGCTAGAGCCGCTCTCAGCCGTGCTAAAGAAACATGAGCAGCAACTTCACAGCCTTGGAAACAGAACAGACGATGCCAAGGGCCGAACTGCAGCGACAGAGACCGTGATCGATTCCTCTCGGGAGAAGATCCTCGCCCTTGAAAAGCAGGTCTGCACCTTAACTGAACAAGATGACGACCTCGAGAACAGGGGTAAGATGAAGGATATTCACATTGTCGGTTTGCTGGAACGGACAGAAGGTGGTCAGCCGGTGAGTTTTTTTCAAGAACTGGCTGCTGCGATGCCTTCACTTCGAAACTGAGGAGGGACGGGTGAAGAGTGAGACAGTTCATCGGGTTACGGCGCGGAAGTCAGACTCAGACCAACACCTTCATCCTGTCCTTTGCGATTACATAGTTATGGGGACAAACAAAGACTGATGGAAGCTTTCAGAACCCAGGGGAACGATCAGATGGGTTTAACTCACGAGAGCTCCAGGATTATGTTCTTGCAGGACTTTTGTGCGGCGGTGATTCAGGAAAGAACGTCTTTTGATGAGATCAAGAGAAGAGTAATGGAATTCTAGATTCAGTATTCCTTACGGTACCCAGCGGTGCTCTATGTTGCTTTCAACTGATCCACGAACTCGTCTGACTCTCCAGAGAAAGCGAAAACTTTGTGGACATTTTAAAGTAACCAGGATATTTAGATAATCCGGTTTCTTCTTAAAGAAATTTTATTGGATTTTTCTGGTATTAACCAGTGTTAAATTATAGTCGGGAATATGTAGAGTACTCATTTTTAACTTATTCATTTGTTCTACTACTCTTTTTCTCTTTCATTGCTTGTATCTGGGTTGCAGCTCAAGCTGCAGGGAGTTACAAATGTAGTTGTGATGACTAAGTGCCAACCAAAGGGCAGTTCAAGCCAGATTTCTGTTGTTAATTGCGTTGGATTCCATATTAGTAGTGGGCAGAACATAAAGTTTTAAGATATGTGAGCGTCCCTAGTTGACGGGGGTTGGGGGCATGGGAGGTAAATTCCCCATTCGAGTGTCATTGGCATTTTGGATTTTATTGCGTTCTTTGGTTTTTTTATGCGTTTAGCTTTAGAAAGTTTTGAGAGCTTGTTAGTTGTAGTAGTTTTAGTTTGTACAGTTTTTAGGCTCTATGAGTTTTTTTCATCAATGATCAGCGATGTGTTATTCGATGTGAAACTCTAGAGTTGAAATGTTTCTACAGTGTGTTATGGATAATGATGTTCTTAAATGGTGTACCTGGAACATTAAGGGGAGCCATCTTCCAGTCAAGAGGAAAAATGTACTTTCTCGTCTGAAAACAGAGAGGGTGGATGTTGTCCTATTTCAGGAGATGCACCTTGACGACAAGGATCATTTGATGTTACAGCGGTGTGGGTTTGATCGGGTTTATTTGTCGTGTTTAAACACTAGGAGTAGGGGAGAAGCCATACTGGATAGGAAGAATCTTCAATTTAAATTACTAGATTGAATTAGACGCTCACGGAAGGATCATCATCCCTAAAGTCTTGAACTATGGTAAATAATACAGTATTTTGAATAGTTCTTGATCCCCCCCCCCCCCCCCCCCCCCCCCCCCCCCCGGCGCACCCTCTTAGAATCCTGGTAGATGTATTTTCCAAAGTAATTAATCTTGCATCGTGGCACATTGTCGTAGAAGGAGATTTCAACTGTCTTACTGCCCCCGGTGGACAGAATGTCCAAATGTCCCCCAATACCCTCGTTATAATGTAAGCAATCAGTGGATTTGTGTGCAGAACTAGAGCTGGTGGATGTCTGGAAGGAGATCTACCTCACAAGTAGGGATTTTATTTTCTTCTTTAATCCGCAGAAATGCCACACGAGGGTTGATCTCTTCCCCATCCCTGCAACAACCTTAGTCACGGTGGCATCCTGCACAATTGGGGATATTACCCCAACATACCTGCCCCAGAAGTGGGATAGAAGTCACATAAGATTATGTAGTATGCAGAAGAGGGTCTTATGTTTTTCTCAAATCCCACAATTTCGGCAGCTCACGTGATGTAATGCATGAATTCGCTTGTCGCCTTTTCTTGCTATAAGATTAATTTTACAAAGTTTGTGACCATGCCTATGGGAGGTCTTAGGGAAATAACTGATATTGATGGCAAATCCTGGTTTCCGTTTAAATGGTCACGGGAGTGGGGGATTTCTCTATTTCGGCATATTGATAACATCCGTCTTTAATCATTTATTTAATGTGAACTATGTCCATTTGTTTGACAAAATTATATAAGATTTTCAAAGATGGAAGGCACTTCCAACATCCTGGCTGGGTCGGATAGTTGTCCTTAAAATGCATGTCCTTCTTTATTTGCTATACCCCGTGTGAATGCTTCCTTTGATGTTTCCCAGCAGATATTTAGGAGACTTAATGGCTGGCTTAGTTCTTTTATTTGGCACCATAAGCGACTCTTTACCAAGCTAACCAAATTGCAACTACCCCACAGAATGTGGGGACGAGATCTCCCAGATTAAAAACTATCAATTAAACTTTTTATTATCCTATGTTAGTGTCCGGGCCGCTGAGGATCCAGTGTCAATACGGTTAGATTGAACCCTCTCAGACAAAGTGAATCCTTATTAGTCTGTTGTTCTTACACAAAGTGGCAACATTTATGTAATATTGTCATGACCCAATAATTAGCAATAAAGTTAAAGTATAAATGCCAATGTGTCAGTTCGATGACAATACAGCCAAAACCATGTTTCTCACCCTTATGATTTGTGTACCAAGTTGTCAACCGGGGATAATGGATTTCATGTTTAAACTGTGGAAGCCAGGAATGATTTAGAATTAGTAGAATCCCTACAGTGTGGGTACAAGCCCTTGGGCCCAGCAAGTCCACTTCGACCCTTGGAAGAGTAGCCCACCCAGACCCATTCCCCTACCATCCTATATTTATCCTAACTAATGCCTCAACCTACACATCCATGAACCGTATGGGTTATTTATCATTAGCCAATTCATCTAACCTGCACATCTTTGGATCCTGGTGCTGTGAGGCCGCAGTGCTATCTACGTTTTATTTGAGGGAGAAAGAATGACATCATTTGATCAAATAGCTTGTAATTATGGACTACCTAGTAGCGTCCACTTCTTTTTTTTCGAGATCAGAGAGTTGATTTAAAAACACACACACACACTTTTTACAGACTCTTACAGATCCGATCGAGAAAAGCGGGTGCTTAGTGCCCTCAGTGTCCCCTCAGACGACACTGTGCAGCTTTGTAATGTCTGCGAGAGGGATTTGCGGGTTCAGGACACTTCGGAGACATGGGAGGATATTTGTGAAAATGCTCGAATGATTTTGATCTGTAATAGGACCCATTTCATGCAGTTGAAAATTCTTTATAGGGTCTATCTGACCCCAGATTGTCTCTCAAAGTTCAAAGTGGGATTATCTTCAGCATGTCCTAAATGCAGGATGACTACAGGCACTCTTAATCATAGCTTGTTGTCTTGCTGGAGGCTTCATATATATTGGAGCACTGTGTTAGGTGTGATAGAGTGGGTCTTAGGGACTGAATTGAATATGGACCCGGTTTTTCTTTTCCTAGGCCTGCTCACGGTTCCTTACGCAGATGCACATGAGGCAAAAATTATATCCGAACTTTCTGTGCTCGGAAAAATATTCTGTTGTGTTGGATGTCTGAAAATCCCGGGTCTGTTGGGTTGTTGTAAGTTCTTCATGGCGAATATCACTGTGGACGTTGTTACCAGTATGGTTCACCAATAAACAGAGATTTATATAATATATGGCAGCCCTCTTTGGATTACCGTGATACAGGCTTATCTGCCACTCTAAGAAGGGCTTATATGTAGCCATGACGATATTGTCTAATTTATCTAATATCCAGCGAGGAAGAATTATGAACATAAAAATGTGTATCAGTCAATGCCCTTGAAGAACGAGTGCTATCGTTTTGTTACGCTGAGCTGTATTATTTATTCATTATTTATTGTTTATTTTTGTTTTTTCTTCTGTCCATTCAATGTTTTTAACTTGTTTTGTATGTACATGCACATGAGTGTATTTTTTTCAGTTATTTGAGTTGTGTCGTTCTTCGGTTATTATTTTAATAAAAATTTCTTTTCAATTTTTTTTTAATTTAAAACGCTAAAATTGATAGAATACAGTCCCAAAATACTCTCATTAGAGAGACCACTCATGGTGGTTTATCCTGAGGATCACCACACTCAGGTGATGGGGTGAGGTTGAGAGAGTGTCCTCACCATTGGAACCTCTGTCAGTGTGGGGAATTGAATCTCTACATCACAAACCTGCCGTCCAGCCAACTGAGTGGGAGACAGTGCAACTGTTACACACAGAAACGGTCACAGACAAAGGGCAAGAGAAACCTTCATAATAATGAAAAGGGTACAATTCAGATAACAGTCAAAATAACGGCTGAGGGTAAAAATGTTCTCTTTTCGAAATTCTGTTTTATAACAAGACGTGTTTAGAAGCTATCTTTGGTTTGATATCATTAAGGTGAGTCAAGTGAGATAACCAGAATTATTAAGTGTGATTGGATGTCCATAACCATTACATAAGTGTAGATTTTTGTTTGGACTGTGTAAAGCATGCTGACCGTTGCATGAAAGTTTAAAGCAGATGGAATATATTGTTAGGAGAGTCCGTCCCCATGGGAAATGCCCTAGAACAAGCGCTTGAAGAAAACCGGGGTAAAAGTGCCTGAGTGTTGTCTCGTAAGTGACAGGAACCCAGAGGGTTGAAAGACTGGAAGCTCCTGTAACATGGAGCTGGCAAAGCAATTAGATCAGCCGGGACCTTTTCTAATGATAGAGCACGTTAGAGGACTGAATGGCCTCAGCATTGTTTGAATCGTGGGTGATTTGAAAACTACACATCTCTACTCCTTCCTCTTTGTGATACACACTGGGCACTGCCATTTTCCTGAAACTGGGAATTATTTGGAACGTTATCTGGAGCATTCCATAATCAGCATTCTCCAGAATATTCTATAACTGTGTGGAAGGTATTGTAAAGGCGAGGGAGAGAGAGAGAGAGAGAGAGAGAGAGAGAGAGAGACAGAGAGCGATGGTGCTGCATGCAGTAGTGAGAGTGGTGGAACATGAGCTTTGTTCGGGGGTCAGTGCTATAACAGATATACAGCGAGTGTGAGGGAGCAGAAACAATACGGTAACCCTTATCCTGACAAAGCGGGGAAGGTTATTGATTTAAGGTTATTTTTAACTTTGTACACCCCAGTCCAACACCAGCATCTCCAAATCATGATCATTGATGCTTGTCCTGTATTGCTGGACATTTCTTCAGACCGCTGATACTGCACTGAGCTTGGTGGTGAGCACAGACCATGCTCGGTGGGTCTGGTGGTGTGGCTCCCTCTGGGAAGAGAATGGTTTTCCTCTGTACTAGCCCACCCACCAGGACCTTCGTGTCCCTGTTGAACCACCGTGGTGTAATTGCCCCTTACCAGCAATGCTCAGGGCAATCTGTGCAGGGCTGCTCAAAACTGAGAAAGGTCAGCCGTATGCCTCTTGGCCTTTTAAAGATGGCACCAGTGCCAGGGATCACGGAATATCCAGGGGCATCCGGGCGACGGTGAGTACCTCCAATCATGATGGGTGGGAGAATCGGGCTGGCATTCAATGAGAGGTGGGTGGGGTGGGGTTTAGTTAATGAGGTGTGTTCGATAAGATAGCACTAGGAAACTAGCTCAGCTTTGTACAGACAATTCCATGTCACACTCAATGAAAGTGGCACTGAGACAAATTACTGCTTAAAAATATGTTGCTGGAAAGGTACAGCAGGTCAGGCAGCATCAAAGGAGCAGGGGAATCGACGTTTCGGGCATAAGCCCGAAGAAGGGGCTCCTTTGGTGCTGCCTGACCTGCTGCGCTTTTCCAGTAACACATTTTTAAGCTCTGATCTCCAGCATCTGCAGTCCTCACTTTCTCCTAGTTGAGACAAATTACTGTTTTATACAGCTCAATGCGTCGAAGACTCTGCTGTCCTCACTCCCAATTACAAAGTTGCAGAACAAATGCTCATTTAAAACTGTCCATCACCTGAACTCACAGCAATATCCCATTCACTCATAATTCTTCATCATACTGACCCGTGTTGCACGATACTATCAAAATGTCTTCATTTTAGCATTCTGAAACCTGTGAACATATCCTTCCATGACATTTTGTCTCAGTCTCCCACTCTCTGTCTCAACCCCAAAACACACTCATTTACAGTCGTACTGCATTGGAACAGGCCATTCGGCCCAGCTGTCGCATGCCAACCAAAATGTCCATCCACACTCACCCCATTTCCCTGCCCTTGCTCTGTATCCCTCTAATCCTTTCCTATCCATGTATTTGTCCAAGTGCGTTTTCAGTGTTATTATTGAACCCAACTCAACCACTTTCACTGGCAGCTCAGTCCACATGCGAACCACACTCTGTGTAAAAACTTGTCCCTCGGGTTCTTTTTTATTTTGTTCCTCACTAACCAGAAGCAGATGCCCTCTTGTCCTCGATTCCCCAACTTTGGGGAAAAAAAATTGAAGCATTCAACCCAATGCACTGCTCTCATGATTTGATAAGATCTACACTTCTATAAGAACCCCCTCAGTTTCCTACGCTGAAATAAGTTGTAACCTGTACAAATTCTCCCTATAACTTCGACATTTTAGCCAAGGAAATATCTTTGTAAATTTGTTCTACACTCTTTCTAGTTCAATAGTATCCTTTCTAGAGCAAGTTGAATAAAAATGAACACAATACTCCAAATGCAGCCTTATCAACATCCTGTACAACTGCAACATAACGTACCAACTGCTATAGTCAATGCGCTGATGAAGGCCAGCGTGCCAACAGCCTTCTTCACTGTCCTGTGTATCTGTGACTCAAATTTCAGACAACCGTGCACCTGATCTCCAACGTCCACTACACTCCTTAAGACCCTCTTATTCATCATTAAACTGCTACCTGGATTTGACTTTCCAAAATGCAAGACGTCACACTTACCTACATTAAACCCCATTTGCTATTTCGCAGCCCATTTCCCAAGCTGATCAAGGAATTTCTGCAATTTCCGATAACGTTCCTTACTGTAAACGATGTCTCATATCATCTGCAAACTTACTAACCTTGTGTTGTACACTCTCGTCCAAATCTTCGATATAGATAACAAACAGCAATGGTCCCAGCACAGACTCCTGAGGCACTGCACTAGTCACAGGCTACCAGTACGACAAGCATACCTCCACCATAGCCATTTGCTTGCTAACTTTAAGTCAATTGTGTCGCAAATTTTGCCAATTCACCTTGGATTCCATGAGATTAACCTTCTAGAGTGGCCTACCATGTGGAACCTTATCAAAAGCCTTACTGAAATCCATATAGACTATGTCCACGACTTTGCCCTCATCAACCTTCCTGGTCACTTCCTCAAGAAACACTAACAAAATTCTAAGGCATGATCTGCCAATCACAAATGCTGACTGCTGCAAGTCAAACTCTGTCTTTCCAATTGCATGCACATCTTATCTCTCAGAACCTTCTCAAGCAGTTTACCGAAAACAGATGTGAGGCTTAATGGTCTATATTTCTTGAAGCACTTCTTGAATAAGGGCACAACATTTGCTACCGTCCAGTCTTCCAGACCTTGGCCCCTGAACTTTCTTCTCTCCCCTCTTGGATATATCTGGTCAGAACCAAGAGATTTATCTGACGTTGTGCATTCTAATATCTCCAACAGCACCTCTACTGTGATATGGACTGTACCAAGGTATGACAACTAACCTCCCAAAGGTCACATGTCTTCATGTCTTTCTTCATGGTAAATAAAAAGGCAAATTGAGGACCTCGTCCATCTCTTGCAATTTTACACAAGCATGTCCATTTTAGATTTTAAGGCGTCCTATTCTCTCTCTAGTTGTTTTTTTTTTGCTATACTGAAAGAACATCTTTGGCTCTTCTCAGACAAGCCTATCTCATACCCCCATTTCACCTTGCTGATTTCCTTCTCCAGTGAACTCCTATATCCCCTGTGTGACTACAGGGATTCCCTTGATTCCAGCCGTCTGAACCTGAGCCACGCCTCCGTTTTGCTGGTCAGAGCCTCAATATATTTTGTCATTCAGGGTTCTGTCTTCCAGCCTCACCTTCCCTTCACTCTCACAGGAAAACTTAGTCATTGAACTCGAGATATCTCATATTTTTAAATGCCTCCCACTTGCCCGAGATCCTTTTACCTGCAAGCACCTGTCTAATTCCGACAAAATTCGCCGTGCCCCAGTTCAGAACTTGAATTTGTGGAACAAATTTGTCCCTTCTATAACGATTTCAAAATTATTACAACTTAAGTCACTTTTCCCAAAATGCTTCCCCACGTTACCTCCGTCACCTATCCTGCCCTATTTCCAAACAGTAGGTCGAGTTTGTTCCTTTCCGAGTAGTACCGTCTATATGCTACTTGTGGAAACTTTCCTGAACACACTTGGCAAATTTCATTCCATCTCCGTCCTTAAACCCCTGGAAGCCCCAGTCTAAATTAGGAAAATTAAATTCACCTGTTATGACAACCCTATTGCTCCTGCAATTTTCGCCAATCTCCCTGCATATTTGTTCCTCCAATTCCCATTGATGATTTGAAGGCGTATAGTACAACCACTATAGCATCACCATCCCCCTCCTACTTGTTTTCACTATCCACAAAACCTCATCGGATATTATCTCAATTATTTCATCTTTAAATACTGGAGTGATACTCGCCTTAATCAGAACAATTGGTATTTAAATTGTTTCCATTTACATCTCGTCCTCGCAGTGATTTTCACATCCACGGCACCCCTTGTCAAGGCACCGTGGAGATATGTAGCTGTAAATAAATGGGAGCTGCACATCCTGTCACTTCCAACATTGGCTGCAAGTTTCCCCACACTGAGCAGTGATTTAACACAGTGTTACCGAACAATGCAACAGCCTCGGTTTATATAGGAATGACCCAGTGCGGTCTGCACAGTTCCCCACGCTGGACATTTAGCCAATGATTATTGATCAAGCATTGATGTGGGCTGCAGAGAGTTCCACTCTGGACATTACCAGATTGCATGCAGCTGTATGCTAGTTGGATCTAAACAGTGCTCCATCCTGAATGCATAATGGATGGGCTGGTTTTGTGAGTTGGATTGTGAATGTGAGAGAACTAAACATCCCGCAATGCCTTTATTTTGTGTTTTCATTCTTGTGATTGGATCCTTCAAATCTTGGCTCATCCGGCTCGACCCATCATTCTGGATGATTCATGGTAACTGTTGTTACAGCATCTGGGTCGGCAACGTGACCAACAAATGGACCAGAGGCTGCAGAGGGGAGTCTCTTTAAAATGGCATGAGGGAATCACAATCAGATCAGCCGTGGTCTTAGTCAATGTTGGGGCAGGATTGAATGGATCACTAATGCAACTTACTCATATGTTTCTGTAACAAGCAAAATCCCCTTCTCTCCCAGTGTGCCATACTGGTGGGGAGTGAGTCACCTCCTCCTGTTTCAGAGTAACAGGATCCTGGGGCCTCACGAGCCTCCAGGTTTCCCTGTGTCCCATTCTCGAGCAGGGCAGTAACTGTCTCCTGTCCCTGTGTCCCAGTCTCAAGCAGTTGGGTGACTGCCTCCTGTTCCTGTGTCGCAGTCTCGAACAGTTGAATGACTGCCTCCTGTACGTGTGTCCCGGGCTCGAGCAGTTGTGTCACTGCCTCCTGTTCCTGTCTCCTAGGCTTGAACAGTTGAATGACTACCTCCTGTTCCTGTCTCCCAGTCTCGAGCAGTTGAGTGATGCCCTCCTCTTCCTGTGTCCCAATCTTCAGTAGGTGTCTTGAGTGACCGCCTACTGATCCAAGGTTTGTGAAAATCCATGTCACCCTTCTGTTCCTGTGTAACAGGCTCCTATAGCTCTGTGCTTAACTGCTGCTCCCGTTGAGTGGAGTTGAGGGCCAGAATGGCCTCTTCACATTCCTTACAGCTTCTCTTGATTAAAGGCCTTTCTTCTGTTTCTGTAAAACACCATCAAAATCTGAATGATGTATTTTTGATTTTGACTTTCAACAATTGAGCAAACAAGCTGACAGAAGCTGAATAACCTCCTCCTCCTCTTCCTGTGTTATACAGTCAAGAGTCAATAGAGTCTCAGTGATGTACAGAACAAAAAAAGACCTTTCAGTGCGGTCATCCATACCCACCAAATATCCTAAATAATTCTCGTCCCCCTTGCCAGCACTTGGCCCATCTACCTCTAAATACTTCCCATGCATGTACCCATTCAAATGTCTTTGAAATGATGTAACTGTACCTGCCTCCACTACCTCTTTTGGCTGTTCAATCCATATACACAGCAGTCTCTGTGTGAAAATGTTGTCCTTCATGTCCCTTTTAAAATCTTACCAATCTCAACTTAAACTTTTGTCTTCTAATTTTGAACTCGCCTGTGCTGGTGTGAAGACGTTGATTGTTTACCTTATCTATTCCCCTTATGATTTTATAAAAATCTTGAAGGTCACCTCTCAGCCTCAACACTTGAAAATAGCCCCGGACTTTTCAAACTCTCACTGTAACACGAACCATGCAACACCTGCAACATTCTTTTAAATCTCTTCTGCACCTTTTCAAGTTTGACAACATCTTTCCGACAGCAGGGAGACGAGAATTAAAGGCAATATTACAAAAGTGGCCAAACTATTGTCCTGTGCAGATGCAACATGTCATGCAAACGCTTAGACTCAAAGCACAGACCAATAAAGGGAATATCAACAAGTGCCTTCCTCACAACGCTGTCTACCTGTGATGGCATTTTCAAGAAACTGAGAAACTGCACCATAAGGTGACACAGTAGCTCAGTGGCTAGCATTGCTACCTCACAGCACAGCTATCTGGGTTTAATTCCATCCTTGAATGACTGCCTGTGTGGAGTTTGCACATTCTCCCTGTGCTTGTGTGGGTTTCCTCCGGGTGCTACGTTTTCCTCCCACATGCAAAGATATACAGATAAGGGTAGATTGGCCATGCTTAATTTCCCATAGCACCCAAAGAAGTGTAGGGGACGTGGTTTAGCCATGGGAAATGCAGTCTCAGAGGGATACGGTTGGGGATTGTCTCGTGGGATACTAGAGGGTCGGTGTGGACTGAAAATGTGTTGCTGGAAAAGCACAGCAGGTCAGGCAGCATCCAAGGAACAGGAGAATCGACGTTTCGGGCATAAGCCAGGCTTATGCCCGAAACGTCGATTCTCCTGTTCCTTGGATGCTGCCTGACCTGCTGTGCTTTTCCAGCAACACATTTTCAGCTCTGATTTCCAACATCTGCAGTCCTCACTTTTTCCTGGTTGGTGTGGACTCAATGGGCTGAATAGCTTGTTTCCTCACTGCAGACATTCCATAATTTCTATGGAGATCTCTTTGTTTGGCAACTTTCAGTAGGACCCTACTATATGTCTTGCCTAGATTTATCTTGCAAAAATGAAACACTTCACATTTATCTAAAATAACCTCCATCTGCCACTCGTTGGCTCACCTAAGCAAGGTCCCATTATAGACTGAGATATCATTCTTCACTGACGAATACACCACCAAATTTGGAATTATCTACAAACTTACTGACCATGCTTCATATATTCAAATGCAAATGATTGCACAAGTGAAATATAGACATGTTTCAAGATATCACAATATATTTCTTCATTATGTCGCTCTTGTAACCCCCTCCACATTAAGTACTGAGGAAACATACTTGTTTAGTATCCCTCCCATCTCCTGCCATTCCACACATATGTAGCTTTACTGATCTTTGAGGGGCCCTATTTTCTCCCTAGTTAATCTTTTGCCATTAAAGGAATTGTGGGAATTCTTCAACGTTTCGTTAACCTTTTTTTCTAAAGCCATCTCATGTCCACATCTTGTCTGACCCGATTTCCCCATTGACTATACACCTACTGCCCTTATACTCCTCTCGGAATTCACTTGATCTCAGCTCTGTTTACCTTACATATGCCTCCTTCCTTATCTTGATTAGAGCATCAATATATCTATCTATTCGGCAATCCCTGCACCCACCAGCCTTCCTCATCTCACTAATACGAAAACATTGGTTCACGACTCTCTGAATCCAAGTTTGATGGCCTAGCATTTTCCAACCATCCCTTTACCTGTGAATAGCGTAACCCAATCAGCCTTTCACAGGGCTCGTCTAAAACTTTCAAATTTGGCCTTATTCAAAGTTAGAACTTTAATGTTTACATCAGGTCTTTCCTATTCCATAACAAATTTAAAACTAATATTTACTGTAACAGGCTCGAGAGGCTGAATGGCCTCCTCCTGCCCTTGAATAACAGACCCGAGACATTAACTGACACAGTAATCTGTGGATTACGTACAGCGGTGAAACTGTATTTGACGGAGGTCCATCCCTTCTCAGTTGCAGAAACACAAATAACACATTGTACTCCAGGTGCCCTCTCAGGACCACCTCATACAGATGCAGCGAAACATCTCTTCGTTTTGAATGATGTTTTTGCAAAATGTGCCAACATTCCAGCTTTCCACCTTTTCAAGTATTAACAAGCTAATATGGGCTGAATGGCCTTTTCCTCCCCCTCTGCAAGAGGCCCACAGGGACAGAATTGCTTCTGCCTGTCGCTGGGCAGCAGTCACAATGCTCTGTCTCAAGGTTATGAAAGGATTAGGTAACAGAGCACTTAAAACCAGCAGTAGCCTCACACATGTCAGTAAATACCGTACTTTGTGTTAAGGTACCTAGAAACTTGCCCACCCGACTTATTTATGCAGCCGATCTGTTATTTTATAACTGTCGCCTTTCATAAACAGAGTGAAACATATATAGACCCCTGCAGTGTTCTGTTAATACTCTAATACTCAAGGAAAGAAAGATTGAAAACATTGAAAGATTTATGCTCTATCCCTCAGCAGCGCTCATCCATTCCATCCAAACCCAGTAAATGCTCCCTTTTATTGTGAATGCCAATCTCCAAGGATTCTAGTTATCGCAATGGAGGGATTCCATCTTTTAATGATAAATGGGCTCCATCAATGTGTTATCCCATAACATGAGCGGGAGCATCACCGACAGCATTAACAGGGATCAGCAATCCAGAGAGAGGGGGAGGAGAGATCAGAATCTGAGAACATTAGACTGGAATTTAACAACACTGGATCAGAATCTGAGAACATTACACTGGAATGTTCCAATAATACATCGGAGATTATCCGATTATGTTTGGATTCTTTCTGAAATTGGTTGGTTGCCATTATCATCGCGGATCCATTGCGCTCTTCTCATTATTCAATATATTTATTATCCTTTCCTGGCTACCGTTGGTGTCCCTGGTAAGTGTCACTGTCCAGATTTGTTTTTCTACAAACCAGTTATGACTATATGGCTGTTCTTTCATATAGTCTACACTTCTTGCCACTATTACTGTTCCTGAAAAAACTCTGAATCCAGATATTTACTCTACAGAGTTCAATTACTGTCTCCCTCTCTGGTCTGGCAGTGGTACCCATCGGTCTCTATGTTGACCTCCTCAGTTTCAGCGAAGAACCGCAATGTATTGTATTATTATCTTTGTTATTTAAGTACTAAGAATATGGAGGTCACTGTCTACTATTCTGGTCTCTAACTCCACTTCCTTCCACTATTTCCAAACTATCCGTGGCCAAGATCTGCGGTTCAAACAGACATGTCATAACTGTGGGTGATTCCTTTGACTATGAGCTGATTCCTGATACCATGCCCTGACCATTTTTAACTTGAAATACTCACTATTCCAGAAAATATCTCACTGGTTTAGTCCATCTGCTGTTTGAACCTTGAGCTATGAAGTACAGTCTCAATGAAGCCAATAATCTGCTGCTGACGCTCCCGGCTTCAACCTGCCGAAGCAAATCTGATTCAAACTCACACCAAACTACCAACCATCAGTCATTCATGTGCACGCAGATGTATATTGCTATTGTGTCTGGCAATGCCTTTATTTTATCATTCTCAAACACTTTACCTTATCTGACCATGAAACGTCTCTCGTTCACTCTCTGTTAATTAACAAAAAGCCTGCCAGTTGTTCATATGTAAAATAGTTTCCTCAATGTGTATTCGTTTTTAAACAGGAAGTTTCACGTTCAAATACGCCAATCGCATACACACAGGCTCCCTCTCTCTCCCTCTCTGATGAAACACATTCGCGCGCACACACATAAACACGCACACACACATAGCAAATCTTCCCATTGTAGGCAGTAATTTGATGCGAGTATAATTTGCATAAAGTTTCCAATACTCTCCATGCTGGGCAGTTAGTGCAGTTTACTGAGTAACACTAGCATGGTCTGCACAACCCTCCATGCTGGCCTGTCATCTTGTCCCAGTTTATGTTGCTTGTGATGTTCTGTGAAGCAGAGTCACAATATGATATAACAAACCAAATCAGCTGATCTGACAATGCCTTTATTCAATGTTCTCATTCTTGTAATTTTACTCTCGAAGATCTCACTTCTCCAGTTAGTCCCACTGTCCTGTTTCCCTTACGTCCACAAAATCTTTTCAGTTAATCTGTTTCTGTCTTTAATGTGAATCTCTCTGTCTTTCTGTATCTTTCCCTGGCATTGGGTTTTGGTTCCCTAGTGGACTTAGTGCTGGCATTGTGCAGCTCAGATAGAATGAAATGGTGTGTGCCAGGCTGTTGTTCACTTCCCAATATGTCCCATGTGATGATCCACGGACAGGGGTGTTTCAGAAGCTATGAGACACGGCTTTGTAACTTGGTCTGTATCTGTGTTTGTCCCACTCAGGTGACCTTGCGATCAGTAACACGAGGAAACCCACTGAGTAAAGGACCGTTCATCTAAATTGTGTGACGATGCAGTCTCTTAAAAAAGTTATTTGCTCCTTTTTTTTTAAGTAAGACGTCTTAAAGGCCAAACTGCCTACTGAAAACGGCTCAAGTATATAAAATACGAGGCTTTGAGGGTTTTTAATAAATAGTAGGAACAATGACCAGCTCACACAGACCAGGCTTTTTAGATTTTTTTTCTTGTCGCTGTAACAATCACCAGGTGCTTGGGGTCCCAGAAGTGTTGGAAGTTTTAGTAAATTATCCTTAGCTGCTAATCTCTCTGAGACCTTTCTTGATGCTGTTTGCTCCTGGATTGGAGAACTGTATACAAAAATGTATGTTGAATGCTCCTTTTTGCCAAGGGTTGTGTTTAGGTGATATTAGTACATTGGGACGATTTATTTGTAGAAGGTACTGTATCCATTATTCGGTTAAGGTTTCCAATAGTTAAATTATTCTAAATTCTTCTTCATTTTGTATGGATTTCCATTAGAGTGTTTAAGTATATTGTGTTTTAATTAATGTTAAATGGTCTGACTAGCAACGTCAAATCTGGAACTTCACATCTATCTTTTAAATAAGGCAAGGTTGGCATCACAGCTACCTTCTTAAAATAGTTTGAGGCAGTCTGGTTTGTCCATTGTAAACTGGGGGTGCTTGTCTGGTTCTAATTCGATAATACCAAATTGGATTTAGAATTACAATCCCTACAGTGTGGAAAAAGGCCATTCGACCCAACAGGTCCACACTGAGCCTTCGAGGAGCAACGTCCCCAGACACATTCCTCTACCCTATTATCAAATGTTTACGCCGCCTAAGGCACCTAATCCACACATCCATGAAAACTATGAACAATTTAGCATGGCCAATTCACCTGACATGCACATCTTTGGATCGTGGGAGGAAACCAGAGCATCCAGAATAAGCTCATGCAGACGCTGGAGATTATTCACCGGGAGGCTATTGCGTTCAACGGTCGTGTATGGTAGTTGTTAGTGTCTTTGGTTCCGGATGTTGAATTCGGTTGGTTTGAACAGTGCTTTGTGAATAAAGATTCTTTCAGTCACCAAGAGTTCTCTGGGTGTGGAAGAAGTGAAGTTGGGGGTTTTACAAACGGTAATGAAGGCAAAGCTGGAGTGGATTGCGTTTGTCTGTGAGAAGAAGCGAGATAATTACAACTAAAGCTCAGCAATTACATTTGGTGGAACAGCGATCAGAATCTTTAGAAATGCGAGAATGCAATTTCAAATGAGGCACTTTGAACATGATAAGGAATTGAAACAGTTTGAAGTATGATGAAAAGCAGAAATAAAAGAAAAGGAAATGAAGAAGAAAGAGAGAAAAAGAGACAAGAAAAGCAGAGAGTTTCAACTTAAACAGTTAGCAGTTAGAGAGGAAAGTTGACATAGAAGGCGGCGATGAAGGTAGACGGTCGGCGGGATCAGGAGGATAGTGAGGATGAGCAACCCTATAGTAGCCGAAGGCCTAATGGGATTCTGTTCAAATACATCCAGGCATTATCTACACTTGATGAGAAGGATGGGGTAGCCTTTTTAATTTCGTTTCAGAAAGTGTCTAAACGAATGCAGTGGCGAGTGACCATGTGGATTTAGTTGATCCAAACCAAGCTGATAGGTATTTGCAGCCCCATCGGAGACGGTATCTGGCCAGTATAGGGAGGTGAAGAAAGCCTTCTGAAGTGCATATGACCATGTGCCAGAAGCCAACAGACAGTGTTTGAGGATTCTAAAATAGCATCCCTGGTTAAATGTACATTGAGTTTGAAAGGATCAGACAAAGTAATTTTGAAATGTGGGTAAGGGTATTAAAAATAGAGCAAACCTATGATGCTCTTAGATTCTTATTTAGGAGAAGTTCAACAATTCAGTTCCTGCAGTCGTGAGAACTCGTGTGGCAAGATTAGAAGCTGAAATGGCTGATGATGATGATTGGGTTCAGAAATCAAAGTTTGGTTTCCTTGAGAGGTTGAGAAGAATGTGCCTTTAAAAAACTGCCAAACCTCAAATAGATGATTCTTCATAGCAAGCTGCCCAGTTTTCAGGACAACGCCATACAACCCTGTCACAGTAGGCGCTGCAATACATGTCAGAGTGTGGACATGGATATCTCCATTACATGTGAGGACTCCTCCCACCATGTACGTGGCAAGTACTCATGCGACTCAGCCAACGTTGCCTATCTTATACGTTGCAGACAAGGCTGCCCTGACGCATGGTACATTGGGGAAACTGAGCAAAGGAAACGGCAATGGATGAATGGTCACCGCATAACAATTAGCAGACAGAAGTGTTCCCTCCCAAGTGGGGGACACTTCTGCGGTCCAGGACGTTCAGCCTCGGACCTTCGGGTGACTATCCTGCAAGGCAGACTTCTGGAGAGGCAGCAGTGAAAAGTGGCCAAGCAGAGGCTGATAGCTAAATTCCGTACCCATAGGGAGGGCCTCAACCGGCACCTTGGGTTCATGTCACACTACAGGTGACAACCAATGCACTATATACACACACGTACACACACACAGAGTCATTCCTATACACACATGTGCACAGACACGCACACAGACCCTCACCCACACCCTTACAGACACACAAACTCCAACACTCACATATGCAACCTCTCAGAGACTTTGACCACTCTACATTCATGCACACACGTATACCCTCTCTCACACAGACACTCACAACCTCCCACTCCAGACACACACACACTCCCACACTCACACATTCACCCCCTCACAGACTTAAGACACTCTACACTCACTACACACACATGTACACCCTCTCACACTCACAACCCCCAACCCAGACAGACACACACACAGACAGACAAAAAAGCCACAGGCACACTTATATGTTTGTGAGGTGAATTTGTACTTACAGAGTTACATTGTACTTTGCTCAAAAACTGCACGAATTATTGTAAAACTCGATTATCTCACTTTTTAGATTAGAATCAATCTAAACATCATAGACATAGACAGAGAACACAGGGCGCTAATACCCTTGAGATATTGTGTAACTAACCCAATTGTTACAGTTAACCTGAGAATGCAACTTTTAAAAAGAAGTTAAACTATCATGGTTGTATTCGAACAGATGAAAGACTCAACGGAAAATCAAGGTAATCTTAGTTATCTCACACTGTAAACTTTTGCTATAAATTCTGTGCCTTGCAATTGTGTCCTCCACTATCACCTGATGAAGAAGCGTCGCTCCGAAAGCTAGTGTGCTTCCAGTTAAACTTGTTGGACTATAACCTGGTGTTGTGTGATTTTTAACTTCACAGTATGGGTGGTAGAGATAGACCAGGGAGTACTAGATCGCTGTTAGAGAAACTACTGGAGAAAATATTGAAGGAGAAAATTGAACTCCAATCAGAGTAGCAAAGTTTCATCAGGGATAATCATCATGACTTTATCAGAAGGAAAGCACATCTAATGAATTTGCTTGAATTAGTTTGAGGAGGTCGCTTAATTAGTTTTGCAGCAAGGCCTTTGACGAAGCTCCATTTGGGAAACTTTAAAATAAAGTAAAATCTCATGGAATCAAGGATAATGTGACAAGTTACAACGAAAAATTTCTTATTGGCAGGAGACGGAGGGTGGTGGGAAAAGGTTGTTTGTGTGACTGGAGACCAGTGTCCCCTGGTGTACTATAGGGATCTCTGTTGTGTCCCTTATTATTTGTGGCATTCATAAATGGTGCAGATGTGAATGAAAGGGTGGGTGAAGGGGTTGGGGATTGTGATAAGTAAGTTTGTGTTTGCCCGCTTGGTTGGCAGTGAGGAGAAACGTCTTAAGTTGCAGGAAGATACAGATGGAATGGTCAAATAGTCAGATCAATGGCAGTTGGAACGAAATCCTGATAAATGTGATGTGATGCACTGCGGAAGAAGGAACCAGACAGGGGAGGACTCAATGAATTGCAGCACACTTTGAAGCTCAGAGGGTGCTTCTCCACACATCCCTGAATGGGACTGAGTAGGGTAATGAACTAGTTAAGAAGTGGACCTTGGGTGTAGCGTTTATCAATCGAGGCATAGATTATAAGAGCTATGCAGAGTGTTAGTTAGGCCAAGATGGAGTGCTCTATGTAGTTCTAGAAGCCACATAAAAGAAAGGATATGGTATGTATGCAGATGAGATTCACCATGATGTTCCCTTGGATAGAGCATATCAGCTCTGGAGAGAGGCTGGGTAAGTTCGGGTTGTTTACTTTGGAGCAGAGAGGCTGAGTGGGATGTGATTCAGAAGGATACGATTACGATGAGCATGGACATGTGTGGATAGACAACAGCTGTTCCTTTTAGTCATATAGTCGAGAACAAGCGATCACACTTTTAAAGTGAAGGATATGAGGATGAGAGAGAATTTGAGGATTGTTCTTCACCAGGGGACCGTTGGGGTCTGGAATGCTCTTCCTGAGAGGGGGGTTATCTCAAGTAACCTCACAACGATCAAAAAGTACTTGAACGAGCAATTGGAAGTGTCATAACATTCCCTGCTATGGACCTGGTGTTGGAAAGAGGGAACAATATAGATCGTGCTGTATTTCTGTTGGTCTATGCTCCTGTGAGTGTATGGTGTGGAAGGTCAATTACTGAGTGGCTGAAGGCAGCATTTGATGGGTTTCTGAAGAGCATATTCACAAGTGAAATAAGATTGAACTGGAATAGCTTGTCAAATCATGTCAATGTGAGAAGTATAAGAGAACAAGTGCAGTTTCCTGACAATCTGAAACCAGAGAATTGTGAATAGGGAGCAGGAAATTGGCAGAACAATGAAACAGCTACTTCAGTTCTGTCTTCACAGAACTTTCTAACAATACCAGTAAAACCAAGTCGGGTGTGGAAAAAGGGTCTAGTACATGGAACATAGGACATAATAAGTAAATGGTTTAGGAGAAATAAATGGTCATAAACAACAGTAACACGGATTTATCAAATGGTAATTATGTTTGAAAAACGGACTGGGAGACAAGTGTTTGAATTTTCAGGAACGTTTTGGTAAAGCTAGTTTGTAAAATGAAACCTGAGTGGATTGAGGTGAATATATGGGCACGTTTCCAGAATGGGACAGCTGGCAGGAAGCAGTGAATAAAGTAAACAGACTCGTCAAGCAACAGCATGACTTTGTCTGTAAGTTATGATTCTGTGAGTACGAATATGTCCCAGACAACCCATCATCTTCTCCGGATATCTCCTGTCTCACCAGCAGGACAGACACAGCAAAAGTGGTGGTGCAATGGGATACAGTTGGAAGGAAATTTCTCTGGAAGTCTCAACAGTGACTTCATATCCCATGAAGTCTTATGATGTTAGTTTACACATGGGAAAGAAAACTTCAAACTGAATACCATGTACCAGCCTATCTTAACAGATGAATCAGTACTCCTCCATGCTGAAAAACACGTGGAGGAAGCACTGAGTGTGGCAAGGAAGCAAAATGTACTCTGGCTTGGGGGTTTCAATGTCCACCACCACGTGTGGCTCAGCTGCAGCATTACTGATCTAAGTAGTCGGGTCCTAATGGATATAACTGCAAGACTGGGTTTGCCGCAGTTGGTGAGGGAACTAACACGAGGGAAGAGACATTTGACCTCATCCTTACTAATCTGTCAGTTGCAGAAGTATCTGTCCATGACAGTATCAATAAGAGTGACCATCGCATAGTCATTGTGAAGACAGTCACACCTTCACATTGAGAATAACCTTCATCATATTTGGTGGCACTATCAACTAAATAGGACAGACTTCGAATACATCTAGTAGTTCATTTCTGGGTTTCCATAAGGTGTTGTGGGTCATCGATAGAAGCAGAACTCTACTCCCGCACGACCTCATGGCCTGGCATAGCCCACTTGCAGCAATTACCATCAAGCCAGAGGATCAACCTTGGTTCAATGGATGTGCAGGATGGCAGAGGCAGCACCAGGCATACCTGAAAATGAGTTGTCAGCCTGACGAAGCCACCAAACAGGACAACTTGTGCGCCAAACAGCATAAGCAGTAAGTGATAGACAGAGCTATGTGAACCCACAAGCAACGGATCAGATCTAAGCTCTGCAGTTCTTCCACATTTTGTCCAGAAACGGTAGGGACAATTAAACAAGTCATTGGAGGAGGAGATTCCACAAGTATCCCCATCCTTAATGAAGGAAGAGCCCAGCACTTCAGTGTATAAGATAAGGCTGATGCATTTGCAACAATCTTCAGTCACAAATTCTGATTGGATCATCCATCTCAGACTCCTCCAGTGGGTCTCAGTAATTCTGTTACCAGCATCAACCAATTCAATTCAGTCCATGAAATATCTAGAAACAGTTGGAGACACTGAATACTTCAAAGGGTACATACCCTGACTACATTCTGGCAATAGTACTGAAAACTTGCGCTCAAGAACTTGCCACGTCCCTAGCCATGCAGTTCCAATACAGCTACAAGAATGACTTTTACCCGATTGTGTGGAAAAGTACCCAAGTATCTGCTGCACATAAAAAGCAGAACAAATCCAATCTGGCCAATTACCACCCCATCAGTCTACTCTCGATCATCAGTAAAGTGATGGAAGGTGTCAGTGCTTTCAAGCAGCACCTGCTCAGCAATAACCGGGTCAATGACGCCCAGTTTGGCTCCACCAGGGTCACTCAGCTCCTGACCTCATTACCTTGGTTAAACATGGACAAAAGAGCTGAATTCCAAAGGTGGGGTGACAGTGACAGCCCTTTAAAACAGGCTGCCTTTGACCAAGCGTGGCATCAAGGGGCCTTAGCAAAACCCGAATCAATATTTATCAGAGGCAAACTCCCCGCTGGTTAGATTCATACCTGACACGTAGGAAGATGGTCATGGTTGATAAAGGTCAGTCAACTCAGCTCCAGGACAGGTCTATAGGAAACCCTCGGGGAGTGGCCTAGGCACAGGCGTCTTCAGGGCTGCTTCATCAATTACCTTGCCTCTAATATAATGTCAGAAGTGGGGATGTTCGGCAATGATTGCATAATGTTCAGCAACATTTGTGGCTCCTCAGATACTGAAGCAATCCATGCCCAAATGCGACAAGATCTGGACAGTATCCAGGCTGACAGGTGGCAAATAATATTGACGCCACACAAATGCCAGACCGTGATCATCACCAATACAATGCATTTAAACCACTGCCACTTGGGATTCAATTGTGTTAGCATCACTGCATCCCTCAATATCAAAATCCTGTGGGGTAATCATTGCTCAGAAACTGACTGGACTCGCCCACACAAACGAAGTAACTACAAAGTAGGTCAGAAGCTATGAATACTGCGGCGAGTAACTCACCTCATGACTTCCAAAGACCTGTCCATAATCTATAATGCATAACTCAGAAGTGTGATGGAATACTCCCCATTTGCCTGGATGAGTGCAGCCCCAACAACACTCAGTAAGTTTGATACCAACCAGAACAAAACACCCAGTTTGACTGTCACTTCATCCACAATGCTCCACCATCAAAATTCAGCAGCAGCAGTTTTTTTTTCCTATCTACAAGCTGCACTGATATGATTCACCAAAGATCCCCAGACACAATTTTCACAACACACGACCACGTCTATCTAGAAGGACAAGGGTAGCAGATATATGCGAACACCACCATCTTCAAGTTCCCTCCGAGCCGTTCACCATCCTGACTTGCAAATAGAACACAGAACACGACAGCACAGAACAGGACCTTCAGCCCATGATGTTGTCCTGACCACTGATCCTCATGTACGTACCCTCAAGTTTCTGTGACCATATGCATGTCCAGCAGTCTCTTAAGTGTCCCCAATGACCTTGCTTCCACAACCTCTCCTGGCATTCCACGTTCTCACAACTCTCTGCGTAAAGAATCCGCCTCTGCCACCGCCTCTGTACTTTCCTCCAACCAGCCAAAAATTATGACCCATCGTGTTAACAATTTCCGACCTGGGGAATAGTCTCTGGCTATCAACTCTATCTATGCCTCTCATTATCTTGAATACCTCAATTAGGCCCCTCTTCTCCTCCTTTTCTCCAATTAAAAAGTTCGAGCTCAGTCAAACTCTCTTCATACGATAAACCCTCCAGTCTAGGCAGCATCCTCGTAAATCTCCTCTGAACCCTCTCCAAAGCATCCACATCTTTCCTATAACAGGGCGACCAGAACTGGACACAGTATTCCAAGTGCGTCTAACTAAAGTTTTATAGAGCTGCAACAAGATCTCACGGCTCGTAAACTCAATCCTCCTGGTAATGAAAGCCAAAACACCATATGCTTTCTGAACAACCCTGTCCACTTGGGTGGCCATTTTAAGGGATCTATGTACCTGTAAGCCAAGGTCCCTCTGTTCCTCCACACTTCTAAGAATCCTGTCTTTAATCCTGTACTCAGCTTTCAAATTTGAACTTCCAAAATGCATCACCTCGCGTTTATCCAGGTTGAACTCCATCTGCCACCTCTCAGCCCATCTCTGCATCCTGTCAATGTCCTGCTGCAGCCTACAACAGCCCTCTATACTGTCAACGACACCTTCAACCTTTGTGTTGTCTGAAAACCTGCTGACCCATCCTTCAATCCCCTCATCCAAGCCATTAATAACAATTACAAACAGTAGAGGCCCAAGAACAGAGCCCTGCGGATCACCACTCACCACAGACTTCCAGGCAGAATATTTTCCTTCTACTACCACTCGCTGTCTTCTGTTGGGAAGCCAATTCTGTATCCAGACAGCTAGGTTGACCTGTATCCCATTCCTCCTGACCTTTTGAATGAGCCTACCATGGGGAACCTATCAAATGCCTTGCTGAAGTCCAAATACACCACATCCATGGATCGACCCTCATCCACTTTTCTAGTCACATCCTCAAAGACCTTGATAAGGTTTGTGAGGCATGACCTGCCCCTCACAAAGCCGTGTTGACTACACTTAATTAAGCCATCCTCTTCCAGATGGTCATAAATCCTATCCCGCAGAATCCTTCCTAACATCTTGCAGACGACAGACCTGAGACTTACTGGTCTGTAATTGCTGGGGATTTCCCTGTTTCCTTTCTTGAAGAGAGGAATTACATTTGCCTCTCTCCAGTCTTCAGGTACGACTCCGGTGGAGAGTGAGGATGCAAAAATCTTCGCAAGTGGCGAAACAATTGCATTTCTCATTTCCAAAAGTAGCCAAATACAAATCTGGTCCAGGCCTGGCGATTTGTCAATCTTAATGTTTGACAAAATTTTCAGCGCATCAGCTTCCTCTATCTCTATCCATTCCAGCATGCACACCTGCTCTTCAAAGGTTTCATTCACTACAAAGTTCGTTTCATTCGTAAAGACAGAAGCAAAAAACGCATTTTGGGCTTCCCACCTCCTCAGACCCCACACACAAGTTCCCTATGTTATCCCTGATCGGCCCTACTCTTTCTTTGACCATTCTCTTATTCCTCACATAAGTGTAAAATGCCTTTGTGTTCTGCCAAGCCTTTATCGTGCCCCCTCCTGGCCCTCCTCAGATCATTTTTGAGCTGCTTCCTCACCTGGCTGTAATCTTGTAGAGCTGACCAAGACCCTTGCTTCCTCCACCTTACGTAAGCTGCCTTCTTGCTTTTGACGAGAAGCTCCACCGCTCTCGTCATCCAAGGTTCCTTTATCTTACTCCTTCTTGCCTGTCTCAGAGGAACACATTTGTGCATCACTTGCAACAACTGTTCCTTAAACAGTCTCCATATGTCTATAGTGCCCTTTCCATGGAGCAATTGCTCCCAGTCCATGCTTCCTAACTCATATCTAATCGCATCATATTTTCCACTTCCCCAAAGAAATATCCACCCATTTTGCCTAATCTGCTACTTCTCCATAGCTATGTCGAATGTGAGGCTGCATATATCACCGTTCCGTCACTGTCCTTGGTCAGAATCCTGGAATTCCCTCCATAATGGCATTGGAGGTCAACCACAGCGTGGACTGCAGCGGTTCAACAAGGCAACTCACCACCGCATTCTCAAAGGCAACTAGGGACGGACAATAAGTGCTGGCCCAGCCAGTCACACTCAGATTCACGAAGTAAAGAAATTTTTAAAAACCATTTTTCTTTAACAGAGGAAGGTTGCTGAAATATCACACGGATCAGTGCTTGGCCCCAGATGTTCACAATACCCATTAAACATTTGGTTGTGGGAGTTAAATATATCCAGGCCTGCTGACAGCACAAAAGGATGTTCGATTGTGTATGGATGTGGAAGTCGTAAAAAAGCTCGAAGGTGACTGAGACGACTGGAGTGAATGCACAAATACATGGCAGTTGGAGAGCAGTGTGAAGAGAGGTGACGGTGGCAATGTTGATTGGCAGCCTATCGTTTGAAAAGGGATTGTTTGAAACATGTTGATCTCCAAAGGGGCGTATGCTCCTTTTCATTGTTTCCTTCTGCATAAACCACCGAGGCCCATGTAGGGCAGTGAGTTCTGAAGTCAGAAGTCAATACTAGGAATGGCATTGTCACGCTGACCAGTATACATTGAACCACCAGGTGGGGAGCTGTAACACTGAAGATGATCTGGATCTCCCTGTAAACCAGTCACTGAAATCATTATTGCAGGAACAGAAAGCAGTTAGGAAGATAAATGGTGTGTTGACCTTCATTGCAGGGGATTTGAGTCCAGGAGTAAGGGTGTCTTACTGCAGCTGTACAGGGCTTGATGAGACCCCATCGCGAACATTGTGCAGTATTGTGTGTAGTTTTGGTCTCCTTACCTAATAAAGGACAAACCTGACATCGAGGGAGAGCAGTGAAGGATGACCAGACTGATCTCTGGGATGACAGGCTTTTTGGGGGAGCAGTGTTTGGGGCGACTGAGCCTGTATTCCATGGGGTTTAGGAAAATGTGTGGAGATCTCAATGAAATATATAAAACTCTGACAGGGTGAGACAGTATGGAAGCACGGGTGATAATTCCCCCTCTTTTCATTTGAAGCTGTCCCTTACTTGCCTCATCACTCATGGCTGCCTTGTCCTCGCAAGAGTATGTTTCATCTTTTTTCAGATGAATTTCATTATGTTCCGAATTATCCCCAGAAACTCCTGTCTTTGCTACTCCATGGTCTTCCCTGCTCAGATCCCCTTCCAATTAACTCTAGCAGCTCCTCCCACATGTCTTTGTGGTGACATTGCTCAATTACAATCACATTACATCAAGAAGAGAGCAATAGATATAAACCAAAAGAAGGAGTTTTGAGAGATGGCACACAAAGAATAATTGGGGGATTTCTTAACGAGATACAAAGAGATAACGAGAGACAGGATGTAGATCTGGAGCTAAGAAAAATGAGAAAACTAGATTATTGAAAGAATTAGATGTACATCCCTCAATGTTTTGGCTATTCCTGTGTGCTGTGATCCTTTGTACAGTGCATTTACAACACATTAACGTGTTCAAATGCTGAGTCTGTTGCCAGAATTTTTATCTCGAATAATATGAAGACATTAGCTTTGGAAAGACCCAGCAGGCCAATATATTTAATTCCCGGTAGGAAGGGGATTAATTGAAATAAGTTGGGATACCATGAGCAAGATTTATAACATACAGCCTGATAAGAATAAGAGACAAGAGTAAGGAATCCCAGAAAAGGGGGAACGTTGAGACAAGGGGAACATATCACTTCAGATGAGCATCAAATAATGTTTTCATGCTTTGTAAATGTTATACATCATGTGCACCATTTTTCTTTAACCGTGCCACCATTGTTCATTCAGAAAGTGTTATACACATTGGAACAATCTTCCTTATCTGAACACACACAGATTAAACAGTGTACGTTGTGCTTCCAGGATACATGAACACCAACTGGCCACTAAAAGACATGACCCACTATCACTAGTTTCCATACATACAGACAAAGAAGGACAACACTTTGAGTGGGACGACACATACATCCTAGGACAGGCGAAACAAGCACATGCACGAAAGTTGTTAGAGGTACGGCATTCTAACCAGAAGAACATTAATAAAAATATCAATTTAGATCCTTGTGAACTTTTGTTTAAATAGCAGAATGTTGGAGATCTGTGTCACCCATATTTTAAACGATTATGAGGTGAGGCGAGCTTTTCTGTGTGTTTGGTTTTAATTAACAGAGGGGTTTGACTCCACATTTAAAATATCCATCCACGCTAACCCCATTTCCCTGCAGTTGGCCCATATCCTTCCAGTCCTTTCCTATCCACATATTTATCCAAATGCTTTTGAAATGTCGTTAATGTACTCCCTTCAACAAGACCTGCTGGCAGTTCATCCACGTACCATCCTCTGTGTGAAGAAGTGGTCCCTCAGGTTCCCTTTTATTCCTTCCCCTCTCAACGGAAACTGATCCCCTCTAATCCTCGACTCTCTAAACCTTGGAAAAAGACTGAGAACATTAACTCTATCCATACCCCTCGTGATCTTATACAGCTTTACAAGGTTTCCCCCTCAGTCTCCAACACTCTAAAGAAAAAGTCCTAGCTTGTCCAACCTCTCCCTATAACTCAGATCATTGGGTCCTGGCAATGTCCTTGTAAATTTCTTCTGCAGTCTTTCGAATTTCATAGCATCATCCCTAAAACAACGTGACAAAGACAGAACACAATACTCCCAAGTGCGGCCTTGACAAAGTCCTGGGGTAACTGCAACATAAATTCCCAACTTCTATACTCAGTGCCCTGATTCATGAAAGCCAGTGTGCTAAAAGCCTTCTTCAGTGCCCTGTCTACCTGTGACTCCACTCTCAGAGAACCGTGCACCTGAACGCCAGGGTCGTTCTGCCCACTACATCCCTGAAGGCCCTCCCATTCACCATGAAACTCTTACTTTGATTTGAGTTTCCAAAATGCAAGACCTCACACAACAATATTAAATTCCATTTGCCATTTCTCGGCCCACTTCCCCACCTGATTAAGGTCCTGCTGCAATTTCTGTTAAACTTCCTCACTGATCATGCTCCCACTTATTTTAGTGTCATCTGCAAAATTACTAAATATGCCTTGTACATTTTCAGCCAAATCATAGATACCAAACAACTATGGACCGATCCCCCAGTCTGACCTTCATCCTTCCACTAAACCCTCTGCTGCCTACCATCAAGCCAACTGTCTCTCCAATTGGCCAGTTCCGCCAGCATTTCACGTAACAGAACCTTCCAGAGCAGCCTGCCATGTGGGACCTTATCAAAGGCCTTACTAAAATCAATTGAGACGATGTCTACCACTCGGCCCTCATCAACCTTCTTGATCTATTCATCAAAGGACTCTAACAAATTTGAGAAGCATGATATCACAAGTCACAAGTCTATGCTGACTGCTCTGAATCAAACCCTGTGCAAGTAATGGGTGCAGTCAATGGTATGCTGTCCTTCATTGTAAGATGATTCCAGTACATAAGTAAAGCCATCTTCCTGCTGTTGTAGAGCCTTGCTGAGAGAGCATTTGGGGAACTCTCTACAGATTTGTTCACCTTTGTAAGGAATGATCTCCTTACCACAGACATGGCTGATGGTAACATGAGGGCAGAGTAAAGAAGCTGTGTGTTTAATCTGTAGAGCTGTGAGAGACGAGGAAATGGTGACGCTGAAACACGAGGAGTGGCCGCAATCACTTATTTCCAAAACAGACATTGACAGGGAGAGAAACTCCATACTTTACCCAGGATTGATTGGTTTGATTTATTGCCACGTGTATCTCAGTACAGAGAAATACTTTATTTATGAGCAATGGAGGCAGATCATAGTAAGCATAGCCAGGCAGATCATCGGATGGAAATAGGCTTGGACAGAGTAAGGCATGCAAGTTACACTGCACAGGATGTGCACTAGACTAGATTAACATGAACAAGATCAGCATTATTTGAACATATAGAGTCCATTTAGCAGACCAACATGGCGTTCCTAATAGTTTATGCGACTTAATTAACTCTCCCCACGTTATTGTGCAGTCAGCATGTGAACGAGTACTGAACGTCATATTGTTCACAATCCCCACGAGCAGCCATAATATTTTGCATCTGAAATAAGTAGTCATTCCCATCCATTTCCGCCCTACAAAGAGAATACTAGGCTGTATTCTTGGAAAAGGAAGATGCCTTCTTGAGACTTCATTCAAGACATATGGCTTCCCTCCTCACCGCTAGAAAACCAGGTTAAAGTCCCACGTGTGTATCATGAGCAACGGAACCAGGAGGAACAACGTGGCGCAGTCTGTCTGTGCAGCCTCTGCTCCACTTGTTCATTATGTTAGAGCATCAATTAGGAAACAGTGAGGACTGCTAATGCTGGAGATCAGAGTAGAGAGTGGATTGCTGGAAAAGCACAGTAGGTCAGGCAGCATCCGAGGAGCAGGAGAATCGACGTTTTGGGCATAAGCCATTCATCAGGAATCAGCATCAATTACCTCATTTTGCCCCTTTGCAAGCGATTTGAGAAGAGAATGGCCTCCTCCTATTCCTGCGTAATTGACTGAAGGGGTTGAATTGCCTCCTTCTTTTCCTGTGTAAGAGACCCAAGGGGCTGAATGGCCTATTCCTATTCCTGTGTAAGACACTGAAGGGGCTGAATGGTCTCATCCTGTTGCTGTGGAAGTGACTTAACGGGCTAAATAGCCTCCTCCTGTTCCTCTGTAAGAGACTCAAGGGACTGAATGGCCTCATCCTATTCCTGTGTAAGGGACTCAAGTGGTTGAATGGCCTCCTCCTGTTCGTGTGTAAGTGACTCATGGGACTGAATGGCATCTTCCTCGTCCGAATGGACAGGACCAAGGGCCTGACTGGGTTACCCCTGGTTCCTGTTTGACAGCTCGATGTACTGACAAGTGTGATGCTGCTGCAGTTAAAGAGGTCATTTTTGTCCTCGTTTCCAAGCTGGTCAGTTAAGGCCACTTGAGTAAACAATTAAGGAGGCCTTAGGTTAATTTTAATGCAGCCTAAATGGGTGTGGCCAGCTTTCACAGCTTAGGATCTCTGGGTTTTGGTTTCTCAGTAATATCAGAAACTATTGGGGTCTCAAAATAGTTGGAAGCTTCAGTAAATGTCTCCTGGCTGCTACTTTCCCTATATGCAGTTTTTAATTCCTGGATTGGAGAATTGTTTGTGATATTCTGTGTCTGAATTTTCCTTTCTGCCAGGGACTGTGTTTATGGGAATTTCCTATATTGGAACAGTTAATTAGTAATAGCTCCTAGATCCATTATTCTGTTAACTTGTCCAATAGAATTACTTTATTCTAAATTCTTCTTCCTTTAGTTTAATTTTATCTGTTGTGTTTAAATAAATGGTGTTTTGCTTCACAGTGAGTAGATTGACCAGTCACATTGCATCTGTAAACTTACTAACTATGGCCCCGATATTCACATCCTAATCCTTGAAATGAATGATGAAATGCAATGAACTCAGAACTGATTCTTACAGTACACTGCTGCTCACAAGCCTCCAGCCTGAAAAAAATCCTCTCTTCCTTCAAGCCAATTGTGACGAGCTTCCTCTGTATCCCTTCCGAACGAAACTTCCTAATCAATCTACCAATCGGAATGTTGTGAACACCTTACTGAGGTCCATGTGGATAATGTCTACCAAACTGCCTTCGCCAGTGTTCTTTGTCACCTCTTCATAAAACTCAATCAAATTAATGAGACCAGATTTCTCACGCAGAAAGCCACGTTGACAACTCCGATCAGCCCTTGCCTTCCCAAATGTTTGTAAATCCTGTCCCTGAGAATCCCCTCCAACAATTCACCCTCTACTGACATCAGGCTCACCGGTCTATAATTACCTTGCTTTTTGGGTCACTGTTTCATTTTCTAGACCCACTCCTCCACTGCTCACAACAGATGTTAAATATAACCAGGTTGGTGAGATAGCCGATGATGTTAGTCTCAGACTGGGTCAGGGTCAGTTTTAGGAACAAGTCAGGCTAGTTTCTTTAATAAGCTGAAATAGCACCTTTATAATCCAGAGCAATGTTACTCAAACTATGATAGAAAATGAATGACAAGCAGTTTGGATATTGCAAATAAAGAATGGATATTTCCCTTTCTAAAAACATTGGCACGGGTACACACAAACGTTCCCCATGGTAGACTAATGGAGAAATTGAAGTCATATGATGTGCAGGTTGTTTTAGCTAGGTGGATAAAGAACTGTATGAGAAACAGGAGACAGAGACTAGTAGTTGAAGGGAGGTTCTCGAAATGGAGAAAGGTGAGTCGTGGTGTTCCACAAAGGTCAATGTTGGGGCCATTGTTGTTTGTAATATATATAAATCATCTGGAAGAGGGCACTGTTGGTATGATTAGCAAGTTTGCAAAAGACACGAAGATGGGTGGAGGAGCAGAAAGCACAAGGGACTGTCAGAGAATACAGGAGGATATACTGGAGAGTTGGGCGGAAACTTGACAGATGGTTTTTAATCCAACCAAATGTGAGGTGATGCATGTCGACAAGACTGATTCGAGAGCGAATTCTGCAACGAACGGAAGAGCCTTGGGAAAAGTTGATGTGCAGAGAGATCTGGAAGTGTCGGTCCATTGTACCCTGAAGGTTGCTGCACAGGTGGATAGAGTATTCGAGAAGATATGCTTGCCCTCATTTGGCAGGGTATTGAGTATAAGAAGTGGCAAGTCATGTTAACATTGTACAAGACCTTGGTTCGGCCGTATTTAGAATACTGTGTACAGTTCTGGTCGCCACATTGCCAAAATAATGTGGACGCTTTGAAGAGCATGCAAAGAAGGTTTACGAGGATGTTGCCTGATATGGAAGGTGCTCGCTATGAAGAAAGGTTGAGTAGGTTAGAAAAAAGGAGATTGAGGGGGGACCTGATTGAGGTTTACAAAATCATGAAGGGTATAGACAGGGAGGATAGAGACAAGCTTTTTTCTCAGGGTGAAGAATTCAATAACGAGAGGTCACGGTTTCGAGGTGAGGGGTGGAAAGTTTATGGGAGGTACACACGGCAAGTACTTCACACGTAGGTTTGGGCTATTGGAACGCGTTGCCATCATAGGTGGTAGAGGCAGGCAGGTTAAGATGCATCTGGATAAATGCATGAGTAGATGGGGAGCAGAGGGATACAAATGCTTAGGAATTGACCGACAGTTTTCGACAGTAGAGTTTGATCGGCTCAGGCTTGGAGGACTGAACGGCCTGTTGCTGGGCTGTAAATTTTCTTTCTTCTTTGTACTCTCACACAAACACATGCATACACACACACACACACCCACACACACACATGCACACACATACATACACACACTCTCACACACACACACACTCACACACACCCACACACACACTCTCACACACACACACATATCCTCACTTATCTATACCCCTCACGATTTTATAAACCTCTTTCCGGTGAACCTCAACCTCCTACCCTCCTGTGAAAGAAGTCCCCGCATATCCAGCCTCTCCTTATAACTCAATCCTTCTATTCCCAGAAATGTCCTGGCAAGTCTCTTCTGAACTCTCTCCAGCTTAACAAGATTCTCCCTATAACAAGGCGATGAAAACTGGAAATAGTATTCCAGAAGAGGCCTCGGCACCATTCTGGACAACCTCAACGTGATCTCCTAACTCCAACAGAAAATGTCTGAGCAATGAGGGTAAGCATATTAAAAGCCACCATAACCACCCTGTCTACTTGTGACATCAACTTCTAAGTACAAGTCATGGAATCCCTAAGTGTCTTTGTTCTACAGCACTATCCAAGGCTGTACTTTTATTGTTTTGTTACCAAAATGGAGCAACTTCCACTGGGCAAATGCAAGTCTATTTAACTCTCCTCTGCCCAAAGACTCAATCAGTATCTCTTTGTAATCGTAAATAACCTTCACTATCCATTATACCACCAATTTTGGTGTCATCTGCAAATTGACTAACCATGCATTCTATAATCTAATCTAAATCATTTGTATAAACAACAAAACAAATCGGACTCCGCACCGATCCCAGTGGAAGACTGCTGGTCACTGGGTTACAAAACACAACCCTCCACTACCACATCCAGTCTTGTGTTCTTAAGCAAATTATACATCCAACTGGCAAACACACTGAATCCCACGTGACCTAACTTTACTAATTAGTCTACGATACGGAACCTTGTCAAAGATTATTCTAAAGTTCAATTAAACAATGTCTACTGTTCTGGCCTCATTCAATCTTCTTGGGTACTCACAAAACCATGCTGACAATCCCAATCATTCCTTGCCTCTCTAAATGCTATCTTTCACAATCACCTCCAACAACTTGCCCACAACCCAAATCAGACTCCCAGGCTTCTCCCTGCATTCCTTCTTCAACAAAGGCAGAACATTAATCACTGGCCAGTCATTGGGAACCTCACCAGAATTTATAGATGTCACAAATGTTTCTGCAAAAGGCCTTGCAATTTCCTCCCTTACTTCCCACAATGCCCTGGGGTACACTTCATCAGGTACCTCAGATATATCAAATGTTATATTTTCTAAGATTTCTAGCACTTCCTCTCCTGCAGTGGGAACTGTTTTCAAAACCTCAGTATTTACTTCCCTGAGTTCTCCAGCCTTCTTCGGTCTAACTTGTCCAGCCGACCAGATTTCCCAAAGCGAGTTCGTCCCTCGTGTTTGTGTTGGCCTAAATCCCTTTAAATCTTGCATTTTAAATCTTGTAACATTACTTGCATCTACCATTTGCTCTGGCAGTTCATTCCACATACAAACCACCCTCTGTATTGAAAGGTTACTCCTTGGTTCCCTTTTAAATCCTTCTTCTCTCACCTTAATATTCCCTTTAATTTTGGATTCGCCTATCGAAGGAAAAGACCTCTGTTATGCACCTTATCTATGCCCCTCATTAGTTTATAAACCTCTATCAAGCCGCCCCTCATCCTCCTACGCTCCAGTGAAAGAAGTGCCAGCCTGTCCACTCTCTCCTTGTAAGTCAAACTCTCCATCCTGGGAACAGAACAACTCTAAATGCAGCATGAAGCCACACAGAAGAAAGTCAATCCAGCCACTAAAAATATTACCTCATCTTTGTTTCATTCGTCCTTGGTCAAATAGTTTGGCAACAGAAACTGTCCAGCTTCATAAATGGACAGTGACCATTTGGGCTAGCTTTCTCCACAGGAAAAGATGACAGAAAATATTCATTTAATTTCTCCCCCATCTACTGAGTTTCAATTGCAAAGATAACCTCCTTCATCCTTAAGGTGGTCAGCTGCTCTCTTCTTTGTACGTGCGTAGAATCTCTTTGGATTATTCTTAGCCTTGACAGATTAGGTTATTTTACATCCCTCTTTGTCTTCCTGATCTCCCTCTTTGTCTTCCTGATCTCCATTTTACGAACGCCCCTACAAGAATTTCATTTGAACCCAGTTGTCTTTATCTAAAATGATTCTTTTCATTCTTCATTAGCGCTTCACTATCTTTATTCATCCATTTTTCTCTAATCATATCTGCCTTACCGTTCGCTGCAACTGGTAACGCACTTTGGTTGTAATAATCGAGGCTAAAAATCGTAAGAATTCAGATTTGGAAATCTGAAGTACCAAAGGACTTGGGAATCCTAGTCCATGTTTCTCTCAAGGTAAACTTGCAGGCTGAGTTGATGGTTAGGAAGGCAGATACAATGTTGTCACTTGTCTTGAGAGGAATGGAGTATAAAAGCAGGGATGTACTTCTATGCTTTATATTGGTCTGGTCAGGTTACATTTAGAATATTGGGAGCAATTTTAGGCCCTATTCTTGAGGAAGGACTTGATCCTGGAGCAGATCTAGAGGAGGTTCAAGAAGATGATCCCAGGAATAAAAAGTTTAACGCAAAATGGATGGTTGCAGACTCCATGACTAGGCTTGATGGAGTTAAGAAAGATGACGGGGGATCGAATTTAAACTTAGAGAATACTGAACAGCCTGGATGGAGTAGATCTTGGGAAGATGTTTTCTTTGGCAGGAGAGACTAGGACCCAAAGGGACATTCCTCACTTTTTTCCCAAAGGGACAGCCCTAGTGCAAAGGGAAGACCCTTTTGAACGGAGATAAGTAGAAACTTCTTTAGCCAGGAAGCAGTGAATCCCTGAAATTCTTTGCCACAGAATGCTGTGGAGATGAGGTCATTGAATATATTTAAAACAGAGATAGATAAGTTCTTGATTGTCAAGGAGATCAAATGGGAGCATGGAGTTGAAAAATGTATCAGCCATGATTGAATGGCAGAGCAGACTCAATGGACCGAATGGCCTAATGTATGCTGCTATGTCTCATGGTCTTATGAAGGCTTCGAATTCTTGTTAACACCCGTCTGAAAGCCTCCCATTTATCAGAGGTCTGTTTACCTGTGAACAATCTACGCCAATTAACTTTTAAAATTCTTGTTTCTCACCATTAAAATTTGCCTTGCTCCAGTTAAAAACTTGAACTTTTATGGAAGGCTTCACTTTTTCCAAAACTGTTTAAAGTTGATAGATTTATAAAGACTAGACCTGAAATGTTCCCCAACTATCACTTCAGACACTTGCCCAGCCTTGTTATTCAAGAGAATGTCAAGTTTTGCTCCTTCTCTAATAGGAGCATTGACATGTTGATTAATACATGTTCTTGGAATATTTAATAAATTCTTCTCCATTCAAGCCTTTGACATGTTGGTAGTCCCAATCAATATTTGTAAAGTTGAATTACTCACTGTTACAACCGTATTTTTCTTACGTATGCCCTCGGTTTCCCAATTCCATCCAAGTGATCATTCCTTTCTGATATCAACCCATACATGTTCACTGGACGACTTTTTAGAAATGCTATCAGATTTTAGTTAGAACAGTAATGTTTTCCTTCATCATAAGCATCACTCCTCCTTCTCTTTGCCTCCCTTTCTATCCTTCCTACAGTCGCTCACATTTCTAAACCCAGACAAATACAGACCCAGATTCCTCACCGTTGTTTTAATGACAAGCCCTTCTACCTGGGATCATTTTTGTAAACCTGCTATGGACTCCCTCCAATCCCAACATATCCTTCCATCGATGCAGAGCCTAAAGCTCCTCACAATATTCCAAATGCAGTCTCACCAGAGCTGACACAGCCTCAGCAGTACATCACTGCTCCTGTATTATAGTTTCCTTGAAATAAATGTTAAAATGGCAATTGATTAGATTCCCCTACAGTGTGAAAACAAGCCCTTCGGCCCAACCAGTCCACACAGACCCTCCGAAGAGTAACCCACCCAGACTAATTTCCCCCTTACTAATGCCCCTAACACTGTGGGCGATTTAGCATAGCCAATTCACGTGGCCTTCACATCTTTGGACTCTGGGAGGAAACCAGAGCACCTAGAGGAAACCCATGCAGACACGGGGAGAATGTGCAAACTCCACACAGACAGCAACCCGAGGCTGGAATTGAACCTGGGTCCGTGGTGCTGTAAGATAGCAGTGCTAACCAATGAGCCACCGTGCTGCCTCTGATTTGCCTTCTGATCTGCGAAGTGAACCTGCATGTTAACCTTAAGAGAACTCCTGAACTAGGACTGCCAAAGTCCTCTGCCCTTCAAATTTTTGAAGCCTTTCTCCCTGTTCAAAAATTAATCTACGCCTTTATTCTTTCTATCAAACCGCACAACGTAACAGATTCCCACATTGTATTCCATCTTCTACTTATTTGTCCAGTCTCGCAGCCTGTCCAAATCATTTCCCTCAGCTTCTTTAAAGTTCGGTAAAGCATAATGAGAATAGTTAAACTTGCCATCACTGTCCCCTGTGGAAGGTCACGCTTCACTGGCTGCCATTCTGTAAAAGACCCCTCTATCTTGACTCTCCCAGGCAGCCAATATTCTTTGTTTCCACTAAAACCATGCTGTTATCTTATTAAGCAGCCTGCTGTGCAGTACCTTACCACAGGTCTTCCAGAAATCCAAACAGACAATGTCCACTTTGTCTAACTTATTTGTTACCACAGGCATGATCACCTCTTGATGAAGCCGTGCAGACTCTGCCCTATTTGACCGTGCACTTCCAGATACTCTGCAGTATTATCCTTAATAGGGGTTCTACTGATGTCTGAAGGATCACCACCAACACCTCCACAATATCCTTCAGTTATCTAGGGTACAGTCTATCTGGTCTTGATGATTTAGCCACCTTAGGCCTCCCAGCCCTTTCATCTTACTGATGACCACAGCACATTTTCCCCACGTCTCTCTTGAAATTCTGGTGTCTTCCCCTGTGAAAACTGATGAAAGTACCTCTGCCATTCATTTTGTTCCCCATTACTACTTCTCCAGCCTCGTTTTCCAGCAGGCCAATGACCATTCTTGCCTCTCTGTGACCTTTTACATATCCAAGAAAATCTCCTGCAGTTGCCTTTTATATTAGTAGTGAAGTTATCTCATATTTCATCTTCTCCCCTCTTTTTGTTGTTTTTAAGTTGTCCTCTGCTGTTTGTTAAAGGTTTCATAATCTTCTGGCTTCCACTAATCTTCACCATATGCTATGTTTTTTCTTTAGCTTTTAAGCTCTCCCTGACTTCTCTTGTCAGCTATGGTTGCCTCATCCTCTCCTGAATATATTTCTTCTCCTGGGGATGAATTTCTGCAGTGTCTCCTGAATTACCCCAGAAACTCTGTCATTGCTGCTCCACTGTCTTCCCTGCTCGCTTCCCCCTTCCAACCAACTCTGTCTGGTTCCCCCAAAGGTCTTTGTTCTTATCTTTACTCAATTATAATTCTGTTACATCAATCTTCCTCCTCTCAAAGTGCAGAATGAACTCTATTATGCTCTGGTTGCTGCATCCCAAGTGTCCATAGAGTCAGAGAGGTGCACAGCATGGAAACAGACCCTTCGGTATAACCTGTCCATCTGACCTGATATCCCAAACCAATCTAGTCCCACCTGCCAGCACCCGGCCCATAACCCTGCAAACCCTTCCTATTCATATACCTATCCAAATGCCTCTTAAATGTTGCAATTATACCAGCCTCCACCACATCCTCTGGCAGCTCATTCCATACACGCACCACCCTCTGCGTGATAAGGTTTCCCCTTAGGTCTCTTTTATATCTTTCCCCTCTCATCCGAAACCTATGCTCTCTAGTTCCGGACTCCCTGACACCAGGAAAAACACTTTGTCTATTTATCGTATCCATACGCCTCTTAATTTTGTATACCTCTATAAGGTCACCCCTCAGCCTTCGACGCTCCAGGGAAAACAGCCCCAGCCTGTTTAGCCTCAGCCTGTAGCTCAGATCCTCCAACCCTGGGCAACATCCTTGTAAATCTTTTCTGAATCCTTTCAAGTTTCACAACATCTTTGCGATAGGAAGGAGACCAGAATTTCAAGCAATATTCCAACAGTGGCCTAACCAATGTCCTGTAGAGCCGCAACATGACCTCCCAACTCCTGTACTCAATACTCTGACCAGTAAAGGAAAGCATACCAAACGTCATCATCACTATCCTATCTACCTGCGACTCCACTTTCGAGGAGCTATGAACTTGCATTCCAAGGTCCCTTTGTTCAACGACACTCCCTAGGACCTTACCATTACGTGTATAAGTCCTGCTAAGATTTGCTTTCCCAAAATGCAGCACCTTGCATTTATCTGAATTAAACTCCATCTGCCACTTCTCAGCCCATTGGCCCATATCCTGTTGTAATCTGAGGTAATCCTCTTCACTGTCAACTACACCTCCAATTTTGGTGTCATCTGCAAACTTACTAACTGTACCTGTTATGCTTGCATCCAAATCATTTACGTAAATGACAAAAAGTAGAGGGCCCAGCACCGAACCTTGTGGCACTCCACTGGTCACAGATCTCCTGTCTGAAAAACAACCCTCGACCACCACATTTGAGCTTCTACCTTTGAGCTAGTTCTGTATCCAAATGGCTAGTTCTCCCTTTATTCCATGAGATCTAACCTTGCTAATCAGTCTCCCAAGGGGAACCTTGTTATACGCCTTACTGAAGTCCATATAGATCACATCTACTGCTCTGCCCTCATCAATCTTCTTTGTTACTTCAAAATACCCAAACAAGTTTGTGAGACATGATTCCCCACGCACAAAGCTATGTTGACTATCCCTAATCAGTCCTTGCCTTTCCAAATACATGTACATCCTGTCCCTCAGGATTCCCTCCAACAACTTGCCCACCACTGAGGTCAGGCTCACCGGTCTATAGTTCCCTGGCTTGTCTTTACCGCCCTTCTAAAACAGTGGCACCACGTTTGCCAACCTCCAGTCTTCCGGCACCTTACCTGTGACTATCGATGATACAAATATCTCAGCAAGAGGCCCAGCAATCACTTCTCTAGCTTTCCCCAGAGTTCTCAGGTACACCTGATCAGGTCCTGGGGATTTATCCATCTTTAACCGTTTGAAGACATCCTGCACTTGCTCCTCTCTAATCTGGACATTTTGCAAGATGTCATCATCTTTTTCCCTACAGTCCATATCTTCCATATCCTTTTCCACAGTAAATACTGATGCAAAATATTCATTTAGTATCTCCCCCATTTTCTGCGGCTCCACACAAAGGCTGCCTTGCTGATCTTTGAGGGGCCCTCGTCTCTTGCGAGTTACTCTTTTGTCCTTAATATATTTGTAAAAACCCTTTGGATTTTCCTTAATTCTATTTGCCAAAGCTATTTCATGTCCCCGTTTTGCCCTCCTGATTTCCCTCTTAAGTATACTCCTATTTCCTTCATACTCTTCTAAGGGTTCAGTCGATCTATCCTGTCTATACTTGACATATGCTTCCTTCTTTTTCTTAACCAAAACTTCAATTTCTTTAGTCATCCAGCATTCCCTATATCAGCTTCAGCTCCCAAATCATTACACATCATAAAATCCAGCACTGCCTGTTCCCTCATGGGCTCTACCACAAGCTGATCCAAAGAAAATCTCGCAGACATTCCACAAATTATTTTTCGTGAGAATCACTGCTAACCTGATTTCCCTGAAGTACCCCATTATTATTGCAATAGTGCCATTCTTGCATGCCTTTACTATGTACTGATTTATTTTCTTATCAACGGCTGCTAAGAAGTTTGTACACATCAGGGTCTTTTTCCCTTTATGTTTCCTTGTGTCTACCACTTGGATTCTACACCACCAACTCTATCTCACTTCTTGCTGTCAATTTAATTTTCTTACTAGCAAAGCAGCTCTGCACCATCTGCCTATCTTTTAATAGGACATGTATCCTTGGATATTTAGATCCTAGCCCTCATGTCTTTGCAGCCACGTCTCTGTGATACCTACAACATTGGACATGTCAATTTAAATCTTTGCTTTAAGCTCATTTACCATGTTTCGTATACTGC
Organism: Chiloscyllium plagiosum; assembly: GCF_037043375.1. NCBI lineage: Eukaryota > Metazoa > Chordata > Chondrichthyes > Orectolobiformes > Hemiscylliidae > Chiloscyllium > Chiloscyllium plagiosum. The sequence goes on along the minus strand of NW_028270184.1, from coordinate 53,715,691 downwards.
ATGTATTTAGGTACAACACCCTCTGACCTATGGTGACGACGACTCTTCTCATAATTGTCCTCCTAATTACTGCTGTGCCTAAAGGTAAATTTCTGATCCTTGCCATACTTTCTGTCCTTTGCTGATTGTGGAAACTTTAACCTATGCTGAAGCCTCCTGCATTTTAACTTCTTCCATAATTTTCCATGCAGAAACCCCCACCAAACGTTAGTTTAAAGTCCGATCTACAGGCCCTAGTTATGTCATTATGACAAACAGCTACCATCCAATTCAGGCAATCAGCAAGGTAAATAGTCAGTTGGATGTTATTTAGGACACGGTGATTTGAAGAGGAACTTTTATATAGCAAACTGAAAGTAAGAGAAATGTTTGTCTTTTCTAGATTTCTATCCTGGACCATGAGTGATTTGTCTTTTGTGAATTCATTTTACAGGGTATTAATTGAGACTGGGATTTCAATACAAGTTCTGATATGGTTCTGTTTGCCGAGCTGGGAATTTGTGTTGCGAACGTTTCGTCCCCTGTCTTGGTGACATCCTCAGTGCTTGGGAGCCTCCTGTGAAGCGCTTTTGTGTTGTTTCCTTCGGCATTTATAGTGGTTTGTCTCTGCCGCTTCCAGTTGTCAGTTCCAGCTGTCCGCTGCAGTGGCCGGTATATTGGATCCAGGTCGATGTGTTTGTTGATAGAATCTGTGGATGAGTGCCATGCCTCTAGGAATTCCCTGGCTGTTCTCTGTTTGGCTTGTCCTATAATAGTAATGTTGCCCCAGTCGAACTCATGTTGCTTGTCATCTGAGTGTGTGGCTACTAAGGATAGCTGGTCATGTCGTTTCGTGGCTAGTTGGTGTTCATGGATACAGATCGTTAGCTGTCTTCCTGTTTGTCCTATGTAGTGTTTTGTGCAGTCCTTGCATGTGATTTTGTACACTACGTTGGTTTTGCTCATGCAGGGTATCGGGTCCTTTGTCTTGGTGAGTAGTTGTCTGAGAGTGGCTGTTGGTTTGTGTGCTGTTATGAGTCCTAGTGGTCGTAGTAGTCTGGCTGTCAGTTCAGAAATGTTCTTGATGTATGGTAACGTGGGCTGTGGTAGTCCTTTGGGTTGTGGCATATCCTCATTCCGTTGTCTTTCCCTTCGGCATCTGTTGAAGAAATTGCGGGGTTATCCGTTTTTGGCGAATACATTGTAAAGGTGTTCTTCTTCCTCTTTTTGCAGTTCTGGTGTGCTTCAGTGTGTTGTGGCTGTTTTTGAAGTGTCTTGATGCAATTTATTTTGTGTGTGTTGGGGTTGTTGCTTTCGTAGTTCAGGACTTGGTCTGCGTGTGTGGCTTTCCTGTATACATTTGTGGTGAATTCTCCATTCGGTGTTCTCTGTACCATTACGTCTAGGAATGGGAGATGGTTGTCCTTTTCTTCCTCTCTAGTGAATCTGATTCCTGTGAGTGTGGCGTTGATGATCCGGTGTGTATGTTCTATTTCTGTGTTTTTAATGATTACAAAGGTATTTTCCACATATCTAACCCAGAGTTTGGGTTGAATTTGCGGTAAGACTGTTTGTTCTAATCTTTGCATGACAGCTTCTTCTATGAGTCCAGAGATGGGTGAGCCCATGGGTGTGCCGTTAATTTGTTCATATTTGTGAAGTGTGTTGTGAGGCACAGATCCAGTAGTTTGAGTATGCAGTGTTTGTTGATAGGTTCCCCGTCTTGTTGTCTGTTCTGTATGTCCAGCTGGTTGGCTATTGTTTCTTTGGTTAGGGTTTTGTCGATAGAGGTGAACAGTGCCCTTACATTGAATGAGACCATAGTTTCTTCCTTGTCTATGTGTATATTTCTGATGTCCAAGAATGTATAGTGTGTCTAGATCCGCTTTCAGTGTTTCAGTTTCTGTTGTATTTCTTTAGCCAGTTTGTGTGATGATGTCCCTGGTAGCGATATGATGAATGTGAGTGGGATGCCTGGTGTGTGCACTTTAGGTAGTCCATAGAATCTGGGGGTGTTGTTGCTTTCTGGTTTCATTCTCTGTAGGTCAAACCTGGTTATCTGTCCGTTTTTCTTGCAGGTTCCTCAGTGTGTTATTTATCCTATTCGTGAGCTGTGGATGGTGTCAAACGCCATCTTTTGGAAGGTGTTGCTATCTGCAAGTAATTGTTGCGCTTTCTGGATGTACTCTGTTTTGTCCAGGATGACCGTCATTCTGCCTTTGTCTGCTGGTAGTATGATTATGTTCTTATCATTCCTTAGTGTTTTTAGTGCTTCCCGCTCCTTGTGTTGAGGTTGTGTGTTTGTCTTTTCCTTGTTATCAGGGGCACGATACTTTGTCTCACGGTTTGTTGTGTCTCTTCTGTCAGTCCATTGTTTCTGAGTGTGCATTCTTGTGTTGCTAGGAAGCCTGCTGTCTGCCAGGGATTTCCTAGAGGCATGGCACTCATCCACGGAATCTATCAACAAACACATGGACCTGGACCCAATATATCGGCCACTGCAGCGGACAGCGGGAACTGATAACCGGAAGTGGCAGAGACAAACCACTATAAATGCCGGAGGAAACAACACAGAAGCATTTCACAGGAGGCTCCCAAGCACTGAAGATGTCACCTAAACAGGGGATGAAACATCTGCAACACAAATTCCCAGCTCGGCGAACAGAACCACAACAACGAGCACCCAAGCTACAAATCTTCTCTCAAACTTTGAACAAGTTCTGATAGTCAGCATAGTCAACAGGATCTGAATGTGAATTTGAATGTCAATGGCATTTTACTGTGGACTGAAAAAGGTTTGTCTGTTCTTTCTCTGGAAAAATATCTCTGATATGTTTGTCAATCGAAAAGGCGCATGATGTTCAAATTCGTGATTAGATTACCCTTGGGGTATGTGCTCAGTTCTGGGCCCAGCAGCTGAGGAGGGAGATATTAGCCTGAGAGGGAACACAGATGTATCCAAATTACACTCCGTCTCTTTGAAGGCACTGTCATATTTAGTCCCAATCACAGATTCATGATTTTAACCCATAAACTCCTCGTTCTCAATTACCTACAAACTTCCTTTTAAAACTCAGTTTGATTTTATATTGTGGTACCTATTTAAAACGGAATATTCCAGATTCTGACAGCTCTTTCTTGGTTCAGATCTGCTGAAGTCTGTGTTGAGTCTGGAGGTTATAAAGAGCTGAAATGAAAGATGTGATACTATTCCCTGAGTGCTAATTGAGCTGCATTGAAACAGTACAGGAGGCTGAAGTCAGTGCAGCTGACATTTAAATCACAGGGTTGCAGTGTGCGTGTTGCTTGTCTCAATGAGAGTGCTTTGGAGTTGTGCGAAACAGGTGAGGTGAGACAGGGAGGAGGTGAAGCTGAAAGTTTGAGTGCGGTGATAAAATCTTAGTTCGAGCTGTTCAGAAAGTCACTCGGACCCAATGTGAACAGCTAATTTGGAAGTGTTACTTGTGGAGTTTGTTTTTTTTTTCCCACAGTTTTTAAAGTATGATACCATATATCAGATTAAGTAAAGGTTGGGACGTTTATAACAAAGGAAGACTGTGAGCTCATTTAAATTCTCTTAATGGGAATAACTAAATAAATCTGGAGAGAAGTCATGACAGGAGATGTCAGATCCAGGATGTTCTCCTCTTGCACGCTGTGGGGAAATAAGGGATGTTTACAGTGTCTCTGATGGCTACATGTGCAGAAAGTCTGTCCATCTGCAGCTACTAAGGACACTTGCATCAGGAATGATGAAGGGCTTATGCGCAAAATGTCTATTTCCCCTACTCCTCAGATGCTGCTTGACTGGCTGTGTTTTTGTGTAACAGGACTTCTTGTTTGCTTTTGCTCACACCAATGAATGAACCTTAGTCATTGGGCAGTTTGTGTTGATATTATTAAACCTGGCTGTATTGAATGTGCTGGTATTGTAGGTAAAATATTGATACAATTGTGTATCTGTATAATAAATTGTGATCAATTTCAAAATGTCACTGTACAGCAACACATTTACACTGGGTAAACACTATCCACCTGCATATTGTCTGCAAAGTGATTTTCAGTATTGGATTTTGATGTCATTGTTTATTTCCAAAACATTTTTTCTGGACCTGTTTCTGATTGTAAACACCCCAAATAATTCACTGAACTTGTGATAAAAACAATCCAAATCAGGTTTTCATTAAAAGTATGTTGCATCAACTCTGCCTCATATTGAGTCCCTTAGAGATAAGATAATCATATATCGTCCTCATATGAGCAGTTGAGAGAAGGCACATCCAGAGAGAGATTAGATTCCCTACAGTGTGGAAACGGGCCAATCAGACCACACCGACCCTCCAAAGAGTAACCCACCCTGACTCATTTAAATTAGATTAGATTACTTACAGTTTGGAAACAGGCCCTTCGGCCCAACAAGTCCACATCGTCCCGCCGAAGCGCAACGCACCCAGAACCCTACATTTACCCCTTACCTAACACTACAGGCAATTTAGCATGGCCAATTCACCTGACACGCATATCTTTGGACTGTGTAGGAGGAAACCGGACCACCCGGAGGAAACCCACGCAGACATGGGGAGAATGTGCAAACTCCACACAGACAGTCGCCCGAGGCTGGAATTGAACCTGGGACCATGGTGCTGTGAGGCAGCAGTGGTAAGCACTGCGCCACTGTGATAGCTGGAAATTTAGTTACAAAAGCTGTTGTGCCACATATAACCTAACTTGATAGGGGGTTGGGATCCAGAGAGAATATCCAAAAAGGTAAGAAAAGAATCCACAAGCGAGCCAGGAAGGCATTGACATTACAGGTCAGTTATGGTGCATTGGATTTTGACATGGTTGAATCCTACAGCTTTGGCGATCGAGGCAGATGAGTTTAGGATAAAAATCAAAACATGGGAATATGATGACATTGCTGTCCCTGAGATATGGTTGAGAGAGAGGCAGGATTGTATGCTTAATACTCCAGGATACAGGGTCTTCTTGTGAGACAGTGAAGGAGGTAGACGTATCACAACTTTGTTCAGAGAATTCATTACAACTTAGGAAACTCCTTAATTACTTTGGAGTTTCAAGAAATTTGCAGAGCGAGGAGAAGACGTTTGTTCAAACTGGAAGAACAAATAAGGAGGCAAGTTTCGAGGAAGTGTAGAAGTAATAGCGGGGGATTTCAACATCCACTGGAGTCATCATACTGTGAAAGATTTAGCAGAACTTTTAAAATAGATCCAGTATCGCTTTTGAAGCCAGGATACAGAAGCACCAACAAAGAATGGAGGAGGTCCTGCAGTTAACTTCAGGTAACCAAGGTGGACGAGTGGGTGCAGTATGAGTGGGGGTGCATTTTGTAGACAGTTATCAGAACTCTTTTGAAAAAAATCAGAATTGTTATGGAAAAGGACAAAGATGGGCCTGCAATCAAAGTTCTAAACATGTTGATTTTAATAAGACCTGATCATGATTTGCTCAGAGTGCACAAGCAGCAGATACTTTCAGACAAATGTGCAGCAGAGAATGTAAATGGGGAGATATGGAGAGCTATAATGGGAACATGAACTGATAAGGCCAAGTAAGATAAAGGGAAGTACTCAGTTGTTTTCCAGGTACATTAATGGTTAAAGAATAATTGGAGAATGAGTAAGGCACATTTAAGGGACACAGAAGTAATTTGTATGTGGAAGCAAAGGATGTCGGCCTGGTTCTTAATTAATACTATGTGTCAGTGTTCACAAATGAGAGAAATTAATTATGGAGAATTACTGTGATAGAATTTAAAGACATTTGCACAAAGAGAAGAGAAGATTTTGAGATTTCCAGTGTCAGATTTATCCTGCGTTGTTGGGATGATAAGTTATTAGGAAGAAATAGAAGGGGTGCTTGTAAGAAGTTTCAGTTCACCTTGACAAGAGGAAAGGTATTTGAGGACTGCAGAATAGTCAGGAACTTTTTATTTGAGAAGGAAGCAAGGGATAATCTAAGGAACTGCAAGCCAGTCAATCTCATTTTGGTGGTGCGGATACTATTGGAAGTAATTCTGAGGGATGGATTTAATTTGTATTTGGAGAGGCAGTGATTAATCAAGATTTGAAAAGTATGGAGTTGAAAAAGCACAGCAGGTCAAACAACACCCGCGGAGCTGGAAAGTTGATGATTCAGGTATAAGCCCTTTATTAGGAGTGTGGAGTGAGGGGCAGCTGAGAAATTAATAGGAGCCTGGGGATCGGGAGGAGCGTGGGGATCGGGAGGAGGTAGCTGAAGGTGATAGGTAGATGTGGGTTGGGGCTTGGTGATAGGTCGGAGGGGAGGGTGGAACGGATTGGTGGGAAGGAAGATGGACAGGTGAAGAGGCCGTTTCCAAGTTGGAAGGTTGGATCTGGGACATGGGGCGTAGCGGAGATGAGGAAACTGGTGAAGTCAACGTTAATGCCATGTGGTTAATCAAGAACAGTCAGCATGCATTTTGTAAAGGGAAGTTCACACCTGACCGACATGATTCAGTTGTTTTGATGAATACCCAGTTATGTTAATGAGGGCAATAGTTTTGATGTAGTCTCCTCAAGGCTTTTGACAAGGTCCCACCTGGGAGACTGATATCAAAGGTAAGAGTCCATGGGATCCACTGAAATTTGGAAAAATTGGATCCACAGTTGGTTGTGTGGCAGGAAGCAGAAGGTTATGGTTGAGAGATATGTTTCTGACTGAAAGTCTGTGCCCAGTGGGATCCCACAGTGTTTAGTGTATGACCCTTGCAGTTTATGGTTTGAAAATGACTTTTGAGTTGAATATAGGAGGGTTGAGCAGTTAGTTTGCAGATGACAAAAAAACTAATGGATGGTTAATAGTGAGTAGGATGGCCTTGGCTTACTGTCTAGAACAAAATCTTTATGTGGTTCTGACACTCAATGTATGTGCATACATAAGTAATACTTGTTTTATATACAGTGTGTTACTTCTAATTTCCTATCCCTTAATAGGGACCATCTCTGTTAGAAATCCTACAGTTGTGGACTTGCGGAAAGAGGCCAACCTTTTAACCAGACAACTGAATGTGTGAAGCTGATAGTACAAATAATGACAATAAATTTAAGCCACACATGAACCAACCTTTCTGGATTCACTTGCTTCCTTCATTGCTGCAAGTGAACATTTTTCCCTATCCCTCCCTGCCTCTCTCCTTCCCTTCCCGAATGAGAAAAGTAATGGAAAGGGGATAATATTGCTTTGCTTCCAGATATTGCACGGAGAAGGAAGGCTCACTCTGAAGTTCGAAAGGCATCATGTGCATGTGTAGTCCATGCAGCCAATCGCTGTGCTCTGTGGTGACATCATCGGTGCCCCGGGCAAGGCACATGGGAGCCCTGCCACCATCCATTGTTGCCTGTAGGCGTCCTGGAGCCAAGGTTTCCAGGGCAACCGGTCATCCAACTGGAGAGACACAGGACAGCCACATTATGGAGAAATTTGAAATGTGGGATACACAAAAACCTGAGAATCCAAACACAACTGTACCCATGCTATGAGGTGAGATGTTACAGGTTATTTGCCGAGCGATAAGGACAGAACAGTGATATGTTGTCCAGATCAACTTGTATTTATCACAGTGCCTTTTAAATATTGGACTGTTCCAAGATACTTCAGAGAAATGTGACAGAGTAACATTTGACACTGGGCTGTACAGAGTGATGTTAGGGCAGAACCCAAGTGTTCGGTCAAAGTGATAGATTTGAAAGGCATCTTTAAAGGAGGAAAGTGAGGTTGAGGGATAAAAAGGGTTCACAGGGACCTTCCAGAGCCTCTGAAGTTGTCAGCTGAATACATGGCCAGCAATAGTGGACCGATATAAAATCAGGGCTGTCTGCCGGCTGGTATTGGGGGGAAGGGAGGATATCTTAGAACATTGTGTGATGGTGGAGGAGGGAGGTAATTAGTAACTCACCTTGGGTTGAAATATGATGTCCTGGTTGTGAAGCACCTCAAATAGTAACCAAGAAAGAGGGATGGAGTGGGAGATGAGGGAGTAGAGTTTCTGGCTGGGACTGAAGACAATGGCAACAATTGTCTTCAGGATTTGTTTGAAGGAAATGTTTGTTTATCCAGTTCTGATGTCAGACAGGTGGGTAAGGTGTATGAGATGGGGGGGATCCTGCAGGTGATTGTCCTAGCAGCATGTGGAGGGTGAGGGTCTGGGATATTCTCGCAAAGATCTGGTCATTTTTAGGAGATGTAAAATCCTACTCCATACTTCTACCGCCATCTCCCTCTCTTGTTCTTTTCTCCCAGAGGAGCCGGAATCTTGTTTACGTCCAGGCTGGGTGGCATGTTCCCCTCCCTGAAGGATGTTACTGAACGGTTAGATTTTTACAACAGTCTGGCCTATTTCAGGGTCACTTTCTCCTCCTACTGGCCCCACAAATTACCAGATACACTCAGCCCAATTTCTTAATTTTGCTTTGTGCTTTTGTGGATTCTTTCTCTCATTCCTGTTTTTGTCTTTAAAATGACTTTCACAGTTGTATAAAAAAGGGAGGATTTCTTGTTGGGGAAACGGAAACCAAACATCACATCGGGTTTTGTCGGATTCACCCAAATTATCATAAGCAGAATGACTTTGGATTTTGAACATGGAAGGAGGAGGCACAAAGCAGAGAGAAGTTGTACTCGTGTTCTGTGCATGGATAATACTTCAGCCATCTTTTGACCTGTCAGAACATAAATGCAGTTTTAATGAAGAGTAGCTATGAAAATCTGGCGATTCTTGGGAATATTCCAGCTAGGCTAGAAATTCATTGTTGCATTAACATTGAGCAGAAGACTTTCACCTTCTCTGCATGCAGGAAAAGATTCACTATCTTGGGACGGCACAGTGGCTAGCACTGTTGCCTCGCAGCGCCAGGGACCCGGGTTCGATTCCAGCCTTGGGCAACTGTCTGCGTGGAGTTTGCACATTCTCCCCATGTCCATGTGGGTTTCCTCCCACAGTCCAAAGAGGTGCGGGTTAGGTGAATTGGTCATGCTAAATTGCCCATAGTGATAGATGCATTAGTGGGGAATGGGTCTGGGTGAGTTGCTCTTTAGAGTGTCGGTGTAGACTTGTTCGGCCGAAGGGCCTGTTTCTGCACTGTAGGGAATCTATTCCAATCTGATCTATCTTCTCCAATCTGCAGAGCCCCCCACTGCATTCAGACTGGGGAGAGGCCATTCACCTGCTCCATGTGTGGGAAGGAATTCAGTCATACATCCGAACTATTGTCACAGCAATGAGGTCATGGAGACAGGCCATTCAGTTGGTCTGAGTATGGGAGGAATTCAATCGGATATATGTTACTCAACACACGACTACTGGAGAGAGACCATTCACCTGCCCCCAGTGTGGAAAATGATTCATTTGTTCACCTGCCTCCTAACATACAGATGAGGTCACACTGGGGAGAGACCATTCACCTGCTCCAAATTTGGGAAGGAATTCCTGGAGTCTTTCTACCTGCTAAGATACCAGCAAGTTCACCAGTGTCTGCAGTTATGGGAATGTTGCTGTTCGTTATATCCAGGAATCAATGTGTTCATTGGGGTCTGTAACTACTGATGTTGATAAATGTCCTCTTACAGGTGCTAATCTTCTGTATAAAATGCAAATACAGCAGCTTTGTGTTAATTATTCGTGTGCTGAATCATGTTAATAACTTGAACACAACTGAGTGCCTTTCTGAAAGCCTGTTCCTACTCTCCCCTCCACCCCATTTATCCTGTCTCCTCCCCGTCTACTCTGTTTCCTCCATTCTCACCTCAGACAGCAAGTGCGAAGAGCTTACGGAGTTTCTATGTCGCTGAGATTGAGAAAATATTTATTTCTACTAGCCCAACAGGCAGGGGCTCTTATGGCACAATGAGAATGTCCTTACTCGGGATCAGGAGACCCCTGGATTAAGGCCCACGTTTTTCGGAGGTGGTTAACAACAACTCTGGATAGGCTGAAAATATAAGTAGAAACAGAAAATACAAGTAGCGACCGACCGAAACACCTTCCAGCCGTCCCTGCCCGAGCTTCCAAATGGAATCTTCCTGTAGTTTCTCTCCTGTTAGACTCTCCCATTCCTTAGTTTGTCCAGGAAACCCTCCTGCTGCTCCGTTGTTCCTGTCTCTCACTGACTTGTCCATTTCCCCCGTGTTCCCACATTAATTCATTGTTTCCAATCCCATTGTCCGATTCCTGCAGCTCTACCTCCTTCAATCTATTGGGCAGCAGCTGCTGTCAATTACCAGGGTGATTATGATTTGAAGCATGCGATGTACACGTGAATACCAGTGCGCCAGCGCTTTGTTAACCAATGGCTGTAGGGATGCGCAATAGGGGTCAGACAGGTGTGGGATGGAGGCTGTGGGTGTGAGATTAGTTTTTTCTGTCATTGGCCTTCCTCCGGGAACAGGACCTGGGAAATGGCCCCTAGCCCAGGGAATGAACTAAAGGATGATTCACATCAGAGGATGGCGTCGGGGAAAATAAAGAGGTTTCGGTATAGAGGAAAGTCAATGAGTTCTGACCAGGAATCATATCCTGGGGTGGCGGGGTTTGTGGAATTCATCAACACCCACTGGAGATTTCAAACTAGGAGTGAAACTGATTTGATTCTCAAACTGCCGACACGAGCTGAATAACTGAAACCAGAGAGACGAGAGGGAGGGAGAAGCATACCGGTAGCAAAGCAAGGAAGTGGGGAGATTGGTTTGGATTTCATCTCAGGAAAAAAAGACAGTGGGTGCCATACTGGGATTTACAAACTTCAGGGAACAGGATGGAAAAAAAGATGTTCAATGCAAATCTTTAACTGTCTGCCCTGAATTTCTATCAATTTTTTTTTCTCTGCTGTCAGGTACTGAACGGGTGCCCAGAAACAGATTGCAGTTTCCGTACTGGCAGTTTGATGGGAACGTAATCTTCTGCATACAGCAACAAGAGAAGGGCAGGGCCCACTACCTAGCTCCTTACCTTACTCTTGTAGATCTCAAAAAGGCAATCAATGTCATCAGCAGGACAGAACACAATAAGACTTAGGAGGAAACTGCCTGTCCATCTCAGCTCCTTAGTCTGATCCTTGCTGCTTCTATGATTGGTAGAGGCAGAAGCCATTGTAACATTAAAAAAGTATTGCGATGTACACTTGCAATACCAAGACTCTCACAGCTATGGATCAAATGCTGGAAATGGAATTGGAATAGTAAGGTTGTAAGTTTTGATTGGTGCAGTCTTTTTCTTCGCTGTGATTCGACGAATCACTCCTTTCATAACCACAACGCTGCCTGAATGAGATCACCAAGTGGCGAGTAATGGTGAGAAATTGATCTTTGGGGGATGCCAAGTCCAAGCAACATGGAGAAAAAAGGAAGGTTGGGCATGAAGGAAGTCACTTGCAAGGACAATGAGTTCAAGGTTTTTTTTTCCCCTGATAAACAATGATGATGGAATTAAAGGTGAGAATGACAGAACCAGAAGAGAGAGTAAATGTTAACAATATCAGCGAACATGGGGAAGCTATGGGTAACAGTTTAATGAGAATAGAGTCAAAGCAGCAGGAGGTGCGACTCATGCACAAGATGAGATCTGATAGGATGTGACAATAATAGGAGAGAAAGCTGGAGCAGCTTTCACAGAAAGAGAATTCAGAATGGGTTTGACTGATGGCCTTGTGGCGGGGAAGAAAGAAGCACAGACAGCTGATCAATTGTTCCAATTTCAGTAACAATTCAACAAAGAGAGAAGAGAGAGGGTGATCCCTTCAAAGTGAACTGGCAAGGGTGTTAAAAAATTAGGCAGACTTTTGCTGAACTGTTTTATTTGACTATTTTGCCAAATATTAACATCTGTGGGTGAGCTAAACATCAGCATTCAACATAGCTCCATTCCAGTTGTGGTTAACAGCAAAACTGAGCCCCTGCATTAGTCACTTGTGAAGTCGCTGATGGCGAAGCAGGTGAGCTGACTGAGTAAATCTCTTCTCACACATTGAGCAGGTAAATGGCCTCTCCCCAGTGTGAACCCGCTGGTGTATCAGCAGGTTGGAGATTGTCGTGAATCCCTTCCCACACTCAGAGCATGTGAAAGGCCTCTCTCTAGTGTGAATGCGCTTGTGTACAGTGAGGTCAGATGATCGCCTGAATCCAGACCCACACTGAGAGTACTTGAATGGTTTCTCATCAGTGTGAATACGTTGATGACGCATCAGATCTGCAGAACTTTTAAAGCATTTCCCACAAATTGAACACTTAAAAGGTCTCTCATCATTATGAACATGTTGATGGGACAAAAGACCCTTGGAACTTCTTTAGCACTGCCCACAGTCTGGGCATTTGAAAAGTCGCTCCTCACTGTGTACGTGCTGGTGTGCCATGAGATGAGATGACTGAGTGAATCCCTTCCCCCACAGTGAGCAGGTAAATGGCCTCTCCCTAGTGTGAACTCGCTGGTGCATCATGAGGTAAAATGAACGAGAGAATCCCTTCCCACATTCAGTACAAGTGAATGGCCTCTCTCCAGTGTGAATTCGCTGGTGTATACGGAGGTCAGATGACCATCGGAACCCATTCCCACAGTGACAGCACCTGAAAGGTCTCTCCCCAGAGTGAACACGCTGATGGGACATCATTCAGTGGAACTGTCGTGGCCTTTCCCACAGTCCGGGCACTTAAAAGGACTTTCTTCAGTGTGAAACCGATGTCCGAGTAAATCCCTTCCCATACTCTGCGCAGATGAAAGGCCTCTCCCCTGTGTGAACTCTTTGGTGTGCGCAGAGATCATATGATCGACTGAACCCTGCCCCACACTGAGAGCACTTGAACTGTCTCTCCTCAGTATGAACACTTTGGTGACTTATCAGTTTTAAAACCCTTCCCATAAACTGAGCATTTAAAAGGTCTCTCATCTGTGTAAACACATAGATGGGATATTAGTTCGCTGGAACGTTTGTAGCAGTTCCCACAATCTTGACATTTGAAAGGGTCAGCGTGAGCTCGCTGGTGCCTCAGCAGCATTGGTGATTCAGTGAATCCCTTCTGACATATGGAGCAGATAAATGGCCATTTCTCAGTGTCAGTATGATGGTGAATTTTGTGAAATTCCAGATCAGAAATGTAACGTCCTGTCTGCTCACAGTCCCCAGTTTTCCATAGTTTCTCCCCAACATGACTGCAAAAAGCCAGATGACTGTCTGAACCCTTGCTCATACGCAGATCACATATTCAGTTTCTCTTTTCTGTGAACAGTGCTTTTTCCTTCCATGTTCGAAATATGAGGATGTTGTGATAAAATGAGAGATCTTGGTGTGATCCTGTTCTGAAGAAGAGTCATAATGAACTTGAAATTTTAACACTGTTTTGCTGTCTATTCAGATGCAACCAGACCTGATCAGCTTCTCCAGCATTTTAAATTTTAAGTCAGTTTTCAGTAATATTTTGCTTTTATCCAAAAGATATTTTTGCATTGGATTCCCATCTTTGAATCTTCCTTTTCCATGAAATTGATTTAAAATAAAATAAAAAGAGATTAGGAGAAAAGCCACAAAAAGATAAAGCCAAATTGTGTGAAAGCATGACTCTGAAAATGCATCCATTTTTTTCTTAGGTCAAAACTTAACTAATCTCAGGCACTCCTAGCCAGTCTTACACATCCCAGTTCCTATAAATCTTGAGGCTTTCTAACATTCGCCGGTCTGTGCATTCACACCAAATCTTAACCAGCCACCACACCTGATTGTAAGGATGTCAGCCAGTGGAACCTCACAGAATATGAGTTCCCTGATTGGAGCTGTTAATCTGGTGTAGTCAGGGAATCTTGGCTGGCATAAAAAGGTTAGGAATTAGAGATACTGACACCCTGGTGTGTGACTCTGTGTGAGGCAGTACTATAGTCAAGGACTGTTCATGTGTAAATGAAGAATTACTTGGTGATTGGATACCAGCCTCTGTAGATGCCATGCTCACTGACCTATAGGCTATTTAAATTATTGTTTCCAGGCATTTCTCCATCACTGAAGTAAAACTGTCTGGCCTGTTGTTACCGGGCTTCTCTTCACAAGCTTTATTGAACAAGGTGTAATGTTTGCATTCTTCAGCTTCTGGCACTACCGTTAGAGCTAAATAACCTGAAAATATTACAGAAATGCCACTACAATTCTACTCTCATTTGCCTCGCTATTCTTTGGTTTATCTCATCCACACTTTGTGCCTTATTCATATTGAGTTCAGATAGCCTATGTAACACCACATTCTTCTCAATTTTAAAATATTCAAGTGACTCATAGATCTAGTCTTTTACTATGACCTGAGCAGAATATTCGTCTTTGAGAATGACTTATTTATTACATTGGCTATGACTGTCTGCATTGTAATTTTGGTCCTGAGGATTCCTATTCAATATTTAACCTCCTTTACAATTTCAAAGCCTAAACAAGAGTTTTAAGATTTCCCACCCTGTTGACTGCTGTTGAATTTCAAAATCACTTTTTACTTATTTTATTTGCTGTTTCATCTTCCCTCCGAACTTTCTGTATTCAGCCTAGTTCTAAATTTTCACTTTCTATTTAACGTGTAATATGCACATTTTTTCTGTTTTACCTTAATTTTCTCAGATCATGAGATATAGAAGAAGCACGACGTTCAGCCTTTCAAGACTGCTCTATTATTCAATGGGATCACAGCTGATCTGATAATTCTCAGCCCCACTTATGTCCCTTTTCCTAAGAACCTTAACTTCCCCCCTGAATAAAGATCTGATCAACTGGTCACTGTGCCCAAATGTTCGACACTCACACTTGACCCAGTTCATTGCCAAGAAGGTCTAGGAATGCTTCTTTTTTTTCATTTAAGACTAAGTACGCATTGCTGTGGAAAACTTTCCTGAACACACTCTTACCTGCACTGACCTTTATATAATCTCTATTCCAGCAGAAAAGCAAAATATTCCAGGTGCTGAAAACCTCACACAGGAAACACTGGAGAAACCCATCTGCGCAAATATTTGGAGTACACTTCCTGGACGATAGTTTGGATAGATCAGTTGTATAGATTGCCACTTTCGCGTCATTCTCATCATGACAAAACAAATATAACTCACCAATGGCAATACTTTTACCTTTTCCCAGCACGTCCGCTGTCTCGGTCACAAGTGAACGGTACGCCAGCGCTGTTTCACATCGTGTCTGGAACAATCGCAGTGAAAGTGATGATAATGGGTGGAGGTGCTCTTCCTTTTCATCCGCTGTGAGGATGCGGGCCAACAGGGAAGGTTAATGAATACTTCCAACCTCGATTAATAACCTCCAATTGCTCTATTTTTGTTCCTGGGGCCTTTCCCTGCGATCAGCTCCCGGTAACCGCCGACATCTGGATCCGCCGGGTTCAGGGCGCATGCGTGTGAACTTGAAGCTGCTGTGAGGCAGGCGGGGATCCGAAACGTGCGGTTGTGCCTTTGGATCATAGATTCCGCTACAGTGTGGAGACAGAACCTCCGAAGAGTAACCCACCCATTTGCCTCTTACTAATGCACCTAACACTTTGGGCAATTTAGCATGGCCAATTCACTTAATCTGCACATCTTTGAAATGTTGGAGGAAACCCACGCAGACATGGGGAGAATGTGCAAACTCCACACATACAGTCGGCCGAGATGAGAAGCGAATTCAGGTTCCTGGCGTTGTGAGGCAGCAGTGGTAACCACTGAGCCACCGTGCCGCCCTAAGACTGTGTTAGTTAGAAAGTATCCCATTGCACATTCCTGCTTTTGGATTTTGTTGCTGATTGTGAGTTATTTTAATTTGTTTGGATTACGTATTGGAAGAACTAAAGCTACCCCTTTAGGTAGCTATACCGAGGTTAGAAACTCACACATTGAATGTAGATATAAAACACGTGGACTGTTTTCACCTCCCTGGTACTATCTTTCTTCCAGTTAATGTCACAGTCTTCTGGTGGTCCCAACTGGATGACAGGTTCTCATCCCTGATAAACATGATGGAGCCAGTTTGTGATTTAATGACAAAAATCCGGCAGATTTTATGGTCACTACTCCCTAGTGCCAGCCCCAAAAATTACCAGATCCATTCACTATGATTCCTTAAGCTGCCTTTATTTTTCTATTTCATTTCACATCCCTTTTTCTGTTAAAGCTTAATTCCACAGGGTTTTGGAATTAAGGATGAACAGTCATGTAACATGTCAAATAACACACTAAGATCTGACAAACTTGTGGAATGTAATGTAAGCTGAATATTATTGGATTTTAAATATGGATTGTGGATGCATCATTCACAGCGAAGAGAAAATGTGCTCAGATTGTGTGTGTGTGGATGAGACTTCAGTTGATCATGTAACTTTTTGAAGCCAAACCAATGCCACACTGACAAAAAAAACAGGAGATATGTGGGGAATGTAGGAAGAGTTTAATTACCCTCCAAGCTGCAAACACATTGGTGCAGTCGCCATCAGGGCGAAACCATTCACCTGTTCCATGTCTGAGAAGGCATTCATGACGTCCTCCCACCTGCTGGCTCATCAGCGGATTCACACTGGATAGGGGCTGCTCCCCTGCTCTGAGTGTGGCAAGGAATTCATTCAGTGATCCCATCTGCTGACATACTCAGGACTCAGGAGCAACCATTCATCTGCTTCGAGTGTGGGAAGGATTTCTCCCAGTCATCCAGCCGTTTAAACAGGTTTACACTGAGCAGAGACTTCACCTCAAAATAACATTACCAACCTAAAATAAGCAGGAATATTCAGCATTGATTCACCTGAGGCCCACTGTAATTGTTACCTAGTAGAGTGACGAAACATCTGGAATTGAACCTTCAAGCTCAGCGAGCAAACCTACATCCAAAACCTCAACCTGAGCTACAAATCTTCTCAAAACCCACTAAGAGCCTTTAAGTGTGCAGACTGAGGGAAGTGCTATAAAACCTCAAGTAGACTTTTGTGCCATCAATGTGTTCACACTGGGGAGAGACTGCTCAGGTGCTATCATTATGGGGCTGGGTTCATGACACTATCTAGCCTCACTGTACACCAGTGAATACACATTGGGGACAGCTGTTCACCTGCTCTGAGTGTGGTAAGAAATTCATTCAGTCATCCAGCTTGGTGAAACACAGCAAGTTTACAAGTAACCTCAGCAATTGGATGTTTTTGTTTGTTCATGGGATCATGGCACCACTAGCTCAGCCAGAATTTATCATCTATTCTAACTGCCCACCGGATGGTTTGGAAACAACCACATTATTATGGGACTGGATTTATATGTAGGCCAAACTAAGTCGGAATTAACAAAGGTTCACAGACAAAATGGCACAAAGAGTTGCTTTCTGGTCTTTTATACTGTTTCTGAAATGATCATGAATAAATCCTTACAGCTGATTTAAATGTGAAAGACCAACATGAGTTTTATTCTAACAGGGTGGTCATTACAGGGAACTGGAAATGCTATAACTCCAGTATGTCAGATGGATCAGTTTTTGCTCAATGTGTGCAGGAGGGTTTCCTTACACAGTGTGTCAAAGAGCCGATAAGAGGGGAGGCCATACTGGATCTAGTGCTTGGTAATGAAGCAGGCCAGGTGTTTGATTTAGTGGGAGGTGAGCACTTTGGAGAGAGTGACTATAATTCGGTTACGTTTGATTTAGTGATGGAAAGGGCGAGGTACATGCCATAAACCAAGAGTTATCAATGGGGGAGTGGCAATTATGATATGATTAGGCAAGACTTAGGATGCATAGAATGGGGTAGCGAAATGCAGGGATGGGGACGATCAAAATGTGGAGCCGGTTTAAGGAACAGATACCGCCTGTCCTTGATAGGCATATCCCTGTCAGGCAGGGAGGAATTGATGAGGTAAGGGAACCGTGGTTTATTACAGAAATGCGCTTGTCTTGTTAAGTGGAAGAAGAAGGCTTATGTGACGATGAAACAAGATTATTCAGATAAGGCGATGGAGAATTACAGATTAGCGAGGAAGGATTTAAAGAGAGAGTTAAAATGAGCAAAGAGAGGACATGAGCAGTCTTTAGCAGGTAGAATAAAGGAGAACCCTAAAGCGTTCTATAGATATGTGAGGAATAATAGGATGACTAGGGTAGGAATAGGGCCAGTCAAAGATAGAAGTAGGTAGTTGTGTGTGAACACTGTGGAGATTGAAAAGATGCTAAACCAATATTTCTCATTGGTTTTCACCCAGGAAATGGAGAATATTGTCGAGGATAAGAATGAGATACAAGACATTAGACCAGAAACGATCAGGTTAGTAAGGAAGAAGGGTTATCAATTCGAGAAGGAGTGAAAATAGACAAGTCCCCTGGACTGGATGGGATTTATCCAAGGATTCTCTGGGAAGTTAGGGAGGAGGTATTGGAGCCTTTGGCTTTAATCTTGAATCGTTATTGTCTACAAGTTTAGTACCAGTGGACTGGAGGATTACATATGTTGTCCCCTTGTTCAAGAAGAAAGTGAGGACTGCAGATGCTGGAGATCAGAGCTGAAAATGTGTTGCTGGAAAAGCGAAGCAGGTCAGGCAGCATCCAAGGAGCAGGAGAATCGACGTTTCGGGCGTCGATTCTCCTGCTCCTTGGATACTGCCTGACCTGCTGCGCTTTTCCCGCAACACAGTTTCACCCTTGTTCAAGAAGGGCAGTAGAGATGATCCAGATAATCATCAACCAGTGAGCCTTACGTCTGTTGTAGGATAAGTTTTGGAAAGGATTATGAGAGATCGGATTTACAATCATCTAGCAAGCAACAGTTTGATTGCAGACAGTCAATGTGGTTTCGTCAAGGTCAGGTCACAACCCTCATTGAGTTTTTTGAGAATGTGACCAAGAATGTGGATGAGGTTCGGATAATGATATGGTGGACATGGACTTCAGAAAGGCCTTTGGTAAGATTCCGCATGGTAGGCTGTTGGAGAAAATGCAGAGGCATGGGATTGAGGGTGATTTAGCAGTTTGGATTAGAATCTGGCTTTCTATAAGAAGGCATCGAGTGGGGTTGATATTCAGCCTGGAGAGCGGTTACGAGTGATGTGCCACAAGGATCTGTTTTGGGACCACTGTTGTTTGTCAGATTGAGGGAGCTGTTCCCGACCAAAGCCAACCTTACACGTGCGTAGCGCTATTTCTCCGTTGTGAGGCATGACCTGCTGCTCACAAACCCATGCTGACTATCTTTAATTAATCTATGGTTTTCCAAGTAATAATAAATCCTGTCTCTCAGAATACTCTCCAGTACTTTGCCCACCACTCACATAAGACTGACTGGTCTGTAATTCCCAGGATTATGCCTATTTCCTTTCTTGAACAAGGGAATAACATTTGCCACCCTCCAATCATCTGGCACTAGTCCAGTGGACAGTGAGGAGGCAAAGATCATTGTCAAAGGCATAGCAATCTCTTCCCTCGCTTCCTGTAGTAACCTAGGGTATCCCAGTCTGGCCCAAGAGATTTATCTATCCTTATGTTATCCAAATCTTTCAGTATCCTCCTTCCTAACATTAACCTGGTTTGCATATCAGTCTGTTTCACACTATCCACAGAAATCTGAAGGTCCCTCTCAGGAGTGATTACTGAAGCATTCATTAATAATCTCCCTAACCTCTTCTGTCTCCAGGTACAAGTTCCCTACACTATCTCTGTTCAGGCCTATCCTCATTCTAGCCATCCTCTTGTTCTTCACATAAGTTAGAACGCTTTAGGGTTTTCTTTAATGTTACTCACTAAAGCTTTTTTATGCTCTCTCCTAGCTCTCCTAAGTCCATTCTTCTGTTCATGGCTACCTTGTAACCCTTTAAAGCCCTATTTGATTCTTGCCTCCTCAACCTTAAATAAGCTTCCTTCTTCGTCTTGACTAGTTGTTCCACAACGCCTGTCTCCCAAGGTTCTTTTAATTTACCATCCTTTCCTTGCCTCAGTGGGACAACCTGTCCAGCACTATCAGTAGGTAGTTTCTTCCCCCTCCCTCAATTAAATACTTTCCCATACCATCTACTCCTATCCTTCTCCATGAGTATAGTAAAGGTCATAGAGTTGTGATCACTATCACCGACATGTTCCCTCACCAAGAGATCGGACACTTGGAGTGGTTCTCTGCCAAGCACCAAGTCCAATATGGCATCCCCTATACTTGGTCTATCTATATATTACATCAAGAACCTTTCCTGCACACACTTGACAAAAACTGCTCCATCCAAAATATTTGTACTAAGTAGGTTCCAATCAATATTAGGAAAGATAAAGTCACCTATGACAACAACCCTGTCACTTCTGCACCTTTCCAAAATCTGCCTCCATGTTCTGTTGCTATTGGGGAGCCTGTAGAAAACTCCCAATGAAGTGACTGCTCCTTTCCAGTTTCTCACTTCCACCCATACTGACTCTGTAGACAAACCCTCCTAAAATTCTGTTTAACTGGACCAATCAATCCCAAACATTTCCAATCTGGCAGGGATGATACAGTTCTGTTTAACTGAACAGGACTTTATGAACACCAGCAGAAACAGACTGTGATGAACATAGCTCAGTCATGGATGCAACTAACAGCAATCATTACAGTTACTCATCAATTCACTGTGTCTCTGCAGTTTGGATGATTGAGTGAATCCAAACTCACATACTCAGAACATACGAACTGTCTCCCCTCAGTGTGAATTCCATGGTGTATACTAAGTTGAGATGATTGTTTGCTGCCAGTCCCACAGTGTGAGTACTTGAATGGCCTCTCCCCAGTGTGAATTCTCGGTGCATACTAAGTTGAGAAGATTGTTTATAGTCAGTCCCACAATAAGAGCACTCGAAAGGTCTCTTCTCTGTGAACACGTTGATGAGGTATCACTTCTCCTAAAAAATTGAAAGCAATTTAGTCTGGCCATTTAAAAGATCTTTCAGTCGTGTGATCTTGCTGTTGTGTCAGCGGGGGTATGACTGAGTAAATCCTTTCTCATACTCCAAGCAGGTAAATGGGCTCTTCTTGGTGTGAAATTGCTGGTGTTTCAGAAGAATGGCTGTCCAGGTGAATCCATTCTAGAACATGTGAATGGCCTATCCCCAGTCTGATTGTGTTGGTGGAGAATAAGTTCAAATGATCTCCTGAAACCAGCCCCACAGCATCAGACTGGCCTCTCATTGGTATGAATATATTGATGGTGTATCAGCTGATCTTTCTCTATGACTAACTTAGAAAATATGTTTATAAAACAAGTTTATCTGAAGAAGACAAAACAATAATGCTGATTTTTCACAGATGTTGCCAGTAAGCTTTTCCAGTAAATTCTGTTTTCGTTTCCTATTTACAGCATCCTTTTACTTCAGTTATTATGTTCATAAAACTGTTCATCAAAAGGGAAGGACAGGAATTCAAAACTAATAATTTAGTTTCCATTGAAACTCTAATGTTCTTCAATACCCCTCATATTCTCCACCTGACTATTATGGTTAAGGACCAAATTACTGCAGATGCTGGAATCTGGACTGAAAGACAACAAACGGAGGTCACAGAGAGTCAGACAGAATCCATGAGAGAGCAAGCTAAATTTTCAAGTCTAGACCAATCTTCATCAGATTAGTCCAACACCAACACCCTCCCTTGGCAAACACAGAAGATGAAACATCTGCACCTTCACTTCCTCCCTGCTCCCCATCCAATGGCCTAAACAGTCTTCCCAGATGAAACAGCATTTTACCTGTACCTCTTCCAATCTTGTGTATTGTATTCACTACACCCAATGCGGCCGACACTATATTGCAGAAATCAAACACAGACTGAGTGTCCGTTTTGCAGAACATCTCCAGTCTGGACACAGGCATTACCCTGACCTTCCAATAGCCAGTCATTTTAACACATCTACCTGCTTTCATGCCGAAAGCATGCTGAAGTGTTCCAGTGAATCACAGAATAAACTGGAGGAATGAAATCTCATCTTCAAACCAAGCACTTTACAGGCTTTTGGACTCAACATCGAGTTCAACACCTTCAAATTGTGAACCATTTCTTTCCTTTTCACTTGGTACACTCTGTCACCATGTCCTCTCTCCCCTCCCCCCATCCCAATGGGACAGTCTGTTCTCCCCAGTCTGACAATTAGACACACCATTGTTTTGCCATTCTCACCTTCTGATCACTTAATCTGAGCTATTAACATATTTTCTCCAAAAGTACCTTACATCCACTGGGCCCACACCTGTACTATAAACTCTTAGCTCGTCCACAGTTCTGATGAAGAATGACAGTGGTACAGTGGCATGGCACGGCACGCCACGGTGGCTTAGTGGTTAACACTGCTGCTTCACAGCACCAGGGACATGGTTTCAATTTCCACCTCAGGCAACTGTGTGTGTGGAGTTTGCACATTCTCCGTATGTCTTCGTGGGTTTTCTTCAGGTGCTTCAGTTTCCTCCCACAGTCCAAAGATGTGCAGGTCAGGTGAATTGGCCTTGCTAAATTGCCTTTCGTGTTAGGTGCATTAGTCAGGGTTTTATATAGGGCGGGGGAATGGGTCTGGTGGGTTACACATCGGAGGGTCGGTGTGGACTTGTTGGGCCTGTTTCCATACTGTAGGAAATCTAATCTAATCTTGACTGGAAACGTCAGATTGCTCTGTGCCCAAAATGCTGTCTGATCCACTGTGATCTCCACCATTTGCTGCTTACGCTATGTTGTTCGAAATATTGCCCGCCTACGTCTTTAATCGAGGTTCCTCTTAGATAACTAAGACAGTACCTATGAAGATGATCCCGTTCCTGTTGAGAATTTTGTAACTGTTGGGACTGCAGCTTGTTGTTGGGCTCTGCATCGAGGGGTGCGGCCAGTTCTCAGGGGTTCCTTCCTTCCCACTCCAGTGAGGAGTGGGTAAAGATCAGGAAGCTCCCGGATTGGCTGTCTGGCCCACCCTGATCAAGTGAAGAAGCCCTTCCTGAAGAAGGGCTCATGCCCGAAACGTCAATTCTCCTGCTCCTTGGATGCTGCCTGACCTGCTGCGCTTTTCCAGCATCACATTTTCAGCTCTGATCTCCAGCATCTGCAGTCCTCACTTTCTCCCAGCCTGATCAAGCTTGTGCTATGAGAACCTGGGCCTCACCGCCGAGACAGGCCAAACAGGTGTCTCTGATTCAAACGGCGCAACAGTGACTTACTTTTCGGTGGTTAAATTATTTTTAACATGTTTACAAAACCTCCTAATCCACCCTCCTAGCTCCATAAACTGGAGGATGATCACGCCCGCCATGATGCTCCACCCACAGAGTGGACCACCCACACACCGTTTGCTCCAACGCCCAGTGTTGCAGCAAATTGACAGCGGTTTTGCATCAATAGGGGGGAGGGGACAGGACTGGATGTCCCATTTGGAGCGGATGGTCCTCCAATGAGTCAGAGTGACTGAGGGACAGGGCTGAATGAGGGAGCTGGAAACGATGATCCTCCAACGAGTCGGGGTGAATGAGTGGTGGAGCGGGATAACCAAGCTGGAACTGGATGGTCCTCCAACCAATAGAAACATAGAAGGTAGGAGCACAATGATTTAATTTGGCCCTTCCAGCCAGCTGCACCATTTATCGCCATCATTGCTGATTGTCCAACTCAATCGCCTAGTTCTGCCTTCTCCCCATAACCTTTGATCCCATTCGCCCTAAGTGCAAGATCTAGCCGCCTCTTCAATGTATTGGCATCAGTTACTTCCTGTGGTAATGAATTCCACGCGCGCACTCTTTGGGGGAAGAAATGTCTCCTCAAATGGTCCACCTCAAATCCTCAGACTGTGACCCGTGGGTCTGGACACACCCACCATTGGGACATCCTATCTGCATCTACTCTGTCTCCTCCTTCAAGAATTGAAATCTCTAAGAGATCTCCCCTCATTCAACAGAACTCCAGCAAAACTAATCCCAACCTCATCAATCTCTCCTCATATGTCAGTCCAGTCATCTACAGAATCAGTCTGATAAAATTTTGTTGCACTCATTTAAGAGCAAGAGCATTCTTCCTCAGAAAAGGAGACCAAAACTGCACACCACATTTCAGGTGTGTCCTCATCAAGGACCTGTATAATTGCAACAATGCATCCCTGCTCCTGTTTCTCTCAGATTCCAATAGGTTTCCTACCTTTTATAATAAACAGGACAAATGCAGGGAAATAGGCTGTGCATGGAGAGACATTTTGGTCCACGTGGGCCAGTTTGAGCCAAAGTGCTGCAGGACTCTATGACTGTATAAACTAACATTTTCACAACTGCTGGGACTAATCCACTATGTAAGGATGTTTGGAAAATTACAACCAATGCATTCTCTATCCGTTTATGCTTGTTTTAGAATCATGGCATGTAAACATTCATGGCCAGTTGTCTTATCTGACGTTCGCCCATCAGTTTGTCAAATGTGACTTCATTCCACATCTCCAACCCTATCCCGTATTCTTCAGTCTACATTTGATAGTCCCTGTTCTCAAGGGGATGATTTACCTTGATATAATTTAAGTCTTCCACATTACACATTACCAGATACAAATTAACCGAACATTCAGCATAACTTGCCTCTTTGGACAGTTAAAGAAACACGTCTATCTGTAATTTATCCCCCTGCACAAACAAAGGCTTTTGTGGTGAAGGAAGAAACAGAAATCAATCTTTATTTGGTACAGATTTAATTAAGGAGTAAAACATTTCATGTCTGTCTGCCCTGACTCTGTCAGTAAATGTCTCTTTATGTGTTCTCCAGTCACCAACAAGTTTGAACAGCATTTGATAAAATTAACAGCTGCAGTCAGTGTTACTAAAGTGTTTATCCTGTGTGGCTGCCAAGGTGTCACAGCAGATGGGATGATTGACTGATTCCTTTCCCACACTCAGAACAAATGAATGGCTTTTCTCCAGGGTGAAGC
Organism: Chiloscyllium plagiosum; assembly: GCF_037043375.1. NCBI lineage: Eukaryota > Metazoa > Chordata > Chondrichthyes > Orectolobiformes > Hemiscylliidae > Chiloscyllium > Chiloscyllium plagiosum. The sequence goes on along the minus strand of NW_028270184.1, from coordinate 53,690,808 downwards.
CACAAGTGTCTCAGCAGCCTGCATGTCTGACAGAATCCATTTCCACACACAGCATTTTTCACAGAGGGTGGTGCAAGTATGGACTGAGCTGCCAGAGGAAGGGGTGGGGGCTGGTGAAGTTACAACATTTATAAGGCATCTTGATGAGTAAATGAATAGGAAGGATTGAGAAGGATGTGGGCCAAATGCTGGCAGATAAGGAGAGATTTATTTATGATATCTTGTCAGCATGGACAAGTTGGACCAGAAAGTCTGTTTCTGTGTTGTGCATCTCTATGTCTCTCCCTGTCTTTCTCTCTCTCTATGATGTCTTGCTGCAATCTGCTCCCAGTTCAGACACGGAGTTGTGTTTGGGGCTGTCAGTGGGAACTGGATTGCTTCCACTTCAAACCAATGTTATCCAATCATATCCCTGAGGGCAGTATGGACACAGAGATTGTGGGGATGGAGGGTGGGGGAACTGAGGTCAGTGAGGGCGTGTGCAACAGAGACTGGCAGGGGGGCGTGTGCGACAGAGACTGGCAGGGCACGTATGTCTCCAAATATAAGAGCGATTTTAGCTGATTTAATTATGTTAGACTTACCATTGAATGTTCTGATGTACAGTTTGCTTATCCAGCTGTCATTTTATATTAAGTGTGTCTGGAAAAATCAGCAAGAATTAGATAAAATATAATCCCTCAGCCCTGACCCTCTAAAAATGTCTGCTCCCTCTGCACTGACCCTCCGACAGTGCCCTCCCCCTTAGTGCTGACCCACCGACAGTGCCCGCTCCCTCAGCGCTGACCCGCCGACAGTGCCCGCTCCCTCAGCACTGGCCCGCCGACAGTGCCTGCTCCCTCATGCTGGCCTGCCAACAATGCCCGCTCCCTCAGTCCTGGCACACCGACAATGCCCGCTCGCTCAGCACTGGCCCGCCGACAGTGCCTGCTCCCTCAGCGCTGGCCTGCCAACAATACCCGCTCCCTCAGTTGTGGCACACCGACAATGCCCGCTCCCTCAGCAATGACCCTCCGACAGTGCCCGTGCTCTCGGCATTCTGGTTGCAGCCTGGTCCTGCTTCACTGTTATACTCACTTGCACAGTTTTCAACAAGTTTTGAAGCAACCAAGAACATCGTCGATGAATTCCTCTGCTAACTGATAACAGTGTCCTGGAAGTAAATGAAACAGAGAGGTGAGCTGGAAAACTCCTTGTCCCTGTCCCCTTTGACCAATTCCTGCCTAATTCTCAGTACAGCCCAAAACCAACAGATATGTTTCTGTCTCTCCTTAGCAACAGGCCCCAAACCCTCAACAACTCTGGTCTCATCCTCAACAACAGGCCCAATATTATAGCTGTCTTCTATTTCATCTCTTGCTTCGGTTCAAAGTCCTGACCAATCCCCATCTCATCCTTGACAAAGGCCTCATACTATGGTCAACTCCGCTTGCATCCTTAGCCACAGACGTCAGGTCCTGATTAACTCCTTTTCCATCCTTAACCTTCGGCCCCATACCCTATCTACGAACATTCTTAGCAAAAAGGTCCAATTCCATTGCCATCTCAACACTGGCTTGGGTCCCAAACCCTATCCAACTCCGATCTTATCCTCAGTAAAAGGACTCAAACACCTGGCTAGGTTCCATTTCCTCGTTAGCAACAGCCCACAAGGGACTGTAGCTTGTTGCAGGATATGTGACTATCCATGTAAATAATATAGATCTATTACTAAAGCCCCACTTCTCCCAAGCACTGTGATTGGTGTAATTGCAGTACTCCACCCCAGGAGCCAGCAGGTAGTAATAGTTGGCACAGCCACACGGGAACATTACGGTGAGTTGGAAGCAGGAGCAGACACATGTCTTTTGGAGGTTGGTGTGGGTGGAAAAGAGGGGAACAGTCAGGGCTGGAGTGGAAAGGTGTGTCGGGAAAGGTGTGGGCTTCAACATTGAAATTATCAACAGAAGGATTAGAAACCTGAGGAATAGGACTGACGCCTAGAAATGTGACCTTAGCAACAGGCCAGAAAGCCTGAGGTCTTGGAATAGCAACAGGTGTAGAGCTGGAGGAGATTACAGAGATAGGGAGGGTGTATGAGCTGGAGGAGGTTACAGAGAGAGGGAGAGAGAGTGTGCACGAGCCCTTGGTGACCAAATGATAAAAGGCTGCTCCCCTTCCTCATGCAGACGGAGGTCTGTAGTGCTGCGTGAAACTAAAATCCAGTGACCTCCATGAAGTGGGAATGATCCTAGGAAGGAGGGAGGTCTCTCTCTCTCTCTCTCTATCCAACCCCCTTTCCCTCACATGAGTTGACAATCCTCGATGAACACTCACGTGCTCGCCTCATCCAAGGGTCCTTCTTTGAGAGTAATGCACTATGAGATTCACGTAGGTGGACGGTGTCCCACTCCTTCAGGGCATCCACAACAGTCAGGGGCCAGTTATTAAAGCAGTCTGCAGGTGGAATCACACTCTGTTGGGTTGGGGAGGTGGGGGAGTGGTGGGAGTGCTGAGTAGGGAGTTGCAGCTCGTCTCTGATCATACCGCATGTCCGGACCCAGGGGCATGAGAACTGAAAGGTGCTGCTGCACCGCCCCACCAGGTTGAACAGCCACTGGAAACAGGGTCCAGGCACAGACGGAGTGGAAGGCGTTGGGGTCAGGACACCACTGGTTCCATCTGCGAATGTATTCTGATCCTTTCCCCTTGTACCATACCCTCCGACTTTTCCAGAACTCATCACCTCGAAGCCGATCATCCCGGAGCTGTTGAGGGGTGGGAAGAGAAGGTGGTTGTCTGTGGGTCGATGCATCCACCTCCCCATTGCCATCTACCCATTGGGGCCAGATTTCCAGAGCTGACGATTCACGCCGCCCCTCAGGGTTGATCAGCCGCAGACTCAGGTGCTGCGGGATGGTCGCCCAGTGATTCTGGGTGGATGGTCCGAGAGCTTTACCCAAGGGACCCTGATTACGGGACAGGACGTATAGGGTCTCCTGGGTCAAAAGGTCCAACTCCCTCAGGCCCACACGTACCCACTTGTACCTGCAGGGGCATAAATACACTCACCTCAATCTGGGATAGGAGTACTGAGAGCTTTAGTCTGTATGTAATGCCATGCTGTCCTTTTCCTGGGGAGTGTTTGATAGGGGACAGTGTAGAGGGAGATTTATTCTGCATCTCAAGCCAAACTATCTCTGTTCTGGGGAATGTTTAATGGGGGAAAAGTGTTGACGATGTTTTACTCTGTATATATTCCCGGTCCCTGCGAGTGTTTAGTGGGGAATAGTGTAAAGGAAGCTTTATTCTTCCTTTACAGACTCTCAGACGTAGGTCATGGTTGGCGGGAAATGTAAGGAAATAATGAGCCCATTGCCGAGCAACCACATAACTCACAGTAGGTCTCTGGCCTACTTTTTCAAAACAGTGGTCCAGGCCAGAGATTGTTAGCTTGATGACATACAGCCAGACACCCTGATGGTCTGCATTGGTGACCATAAGTCATTGGAGTGAAAGTAAGCCATTCGGCCCATCAAGGCCACTCCACCATTTAATCATGGCTGTTGGGCATTTCAGCTTTACTTACCCACACTCTCCCTGTAGCCCTTAATTCCTTGCGAGATCAATAATTTATCAATCTCTGCCTTGAAGACATTGAACGTCCAGGCCTCCACTGCGCTCCGTGGCAATGAATTCCACAGGCCCACCACTCCCCTCAAAGAAATGGAAGAAATGTCTCCTCATTTCCGTTCTAAATTGACCCCCACTAATTCTAAAGCTGTTCCCATGTGTCCTAGTCTCCCTGCATCACAGAAACAACTTCCCAGCATCCAACCTTTCTAAGTGACAAACATCAGCTCATTGTCATTAGGTAGATCAGCAAGTAAAATTGGTATTTCCAGTTGATCATGAATGAGCTGAAAGCCAATTTTCCCACAGCACAATAGGGTAGGCCACACTATCGCTGAGGTCAGGTGATGGGGGAGCAGGAAGAGAAAAAGCATTTTACCAGCACAGAAACTGAATGCTACATGTTATAGGAGGAATTAATTTGACAGCTTTAAAGATGATTTATACATAGAATAAGATACCTGGGAGTGAGTTACAGATTGGAATCTAATCTAGGGATTCGGAGTGGTTTATGTATAGAATAACAGATACCCAGGAGTGAGTTAGAATTAGAATCCCTACAGTCTGGAAACAGACCCTTCAGCCCAACAAGTCCACACCAACCCTCTGAAGAGTAACTCACCCAGACCCATTCCCTTACCGTATATTTACCCAGACTAGTGCATCTAACCTACAGACCCTGAACACTACGGGCAATTTAGGATGGCCAATTCATCTAACCTGCACATCTTTGGATTGTGGGAGGAAACCAGAGTGCCCGGAGGAAACATGGGGAAAATGTGCAAAGTCCACACAGCCCAAGGCTGAAATTGAACCTGGGTCCCTGGTGCCGAGAGGCAGCAGTGTTAATCACTGAGCCACCGTGCCGGTACAGTTGCAGACTAGAATCTAATCAAGGAGTTTGGGATGGTTCATATTTCGAATAACAGATACCGGTGAGTGAGTTACGAAGTAGAATCTAATGAGGGGTTCAGGATGACTCATATATCAAATAATAGGTACTTAGGAGCGAGTTACAGACTGGAATCAATTGAGGGGTTCGGGGTGATTTATATGTACAATAATAAATATCTGGGAGTAAGGTACAGGCTGGAATCTAAGGAATGTTCTGGGTGAGGTTGTTGAACCTCTACCTTTAACTTATGGGAGTCCAAAATTCGGGAAATTAAGGTAAGAGGAGAAAGATTTAGAAAAACACCCGAGTGACAGCTTTTCCATGCAGAGAGGAGTGTGCGTGGAATGAACTGCCAGAGGAAGTGCTGCACGTGGATACAATTACAATGTTTAAAAAGCATCGGATGGGGATGTGAATAGGAAACTTTGAGGGATTTGGCCGAAATGCTGACAAACAGGACTAGGTCAGATTGGGACATCTGGTCAGTGTAGATAAGTTTGACCTAAGGATCTGTGTCCATGCTGTCTGACAGTATGCGTGAATCCTTTCCTACACTCAGAGCCTCTCCCCAGTGGGAACTCGCTGGTGCATTTGCAGATTCCCTTTGCTGTTAAAGCTTTTCTCACAGTTGGAACATTTAAAAGGTCTCTAAGCCGAGTGAATGAGTTGGAGTAAAGTGAGGTTGAAAAATTGAGTGAATCCTTTTCCACACTGTGATCAAGTGAGCAGCTGCTCCCGAGTGTGATTACGTCAATGAATTTTCGACTGGAATGGGAATCTGAATTCCTTCCCACACTCCTCACATTTCATGGTTTCTCCATAGAGCCTGGTGTCTTTGTGTCTTTCCAGATGGGATGGTTTGTTGGGAGTCACACCCACATACAGAACACATGAAACAGTGTCTTGTCAGTGAATGGCGTAATGTATTTTCAGATTGTCTAACTGGTTAGAGCTCTTTCCACAGACAGGGTACTGGAACACTCACTGCAGCTGCATGTGTCTCAGAATTTGTTCAATCACATTTTAAATAAAACTTTCCGCAGACAGAACATTTCTCCCTTGATGGTCGAAGGCTGATGATTTTCAAGCCCTGCAGGGGAGTCAGTCTGTCAGATTTTGACATGAAGTTCAGTTGAAGTCTCCATCCAATCCGCTGTGAAAGAAGATCAAAGTGTCAGGATCAGGAGCAGCTCACAACAGAAAAAGACAATTTGAGAACCTAACATGAGAAGCAATCAATCGAACAGAAGCCAAACTCCCCAGAGGTTCCCCAGAAAGCTCTGTCTCCAAGGTTACTCCTATACAGAGATGGCGAGGGAAGGGAGAATGACAGGCAGTGATCACTTCAACATTTGGGGCTTGTGTTCTAAACTTTTTTTTATTTCAAAAATATACTTTATTCATAAAATACTTTGATGGTCTGTACAGTTCAACATGCCATACATAAACATTCTATTTCTTTGCATACCGAAACAGAGTAATCATTCCTATTTACAGGTCTGTACGATTACATTTTTGGTTGAGGCGTCAGCAGAGCCCAAATGAGTGCGTGGGCCCCCTGTTCTTCGTTAGGTAGGCAGACGTTACACGGTGGTCTTTCCCCACCACGCCTTGGCGGCAGCTGCCCCAAGCTTCAGCGCGTCACTCAACACGTCGTCCTAGACCTTGAAATGTGCCAGTCTGCAACACTCAGTCGGGGTCAACTCCTTCAGCTAGAAGATCAACAGGTTTCGGACCGCCCAGAGAGCGTCCTTCACCGAGTTGATGATCCGCCAGGCACAGTTGATGTTCGTCTCAGTGTGCGTCCCGGGGAACAGACGTAGAACATGGAGTCCCGCGTCACGGCGCTGATTGGGACGAACCTCGACAAACACCACTGCATTCCTCTCCAGACTTCTTCTGCGTAGGCACATTCCAGTCTCGTCACCCCCGCAGCCGTTTCGAGGGCAGCGTGCGGTGCGGCTGAGAGTCCGCGCGTGCATGAAGGACCTCACAGGCAGAGCTCGTCTCACCACCAGCCAAGCCCTGTCTTGGTGCTTGTTGGAAAGTTCTGGCGATGAGGCATTCTGCCAAATGGCTTTGACAGTCTGCTCAGTGAACCGCTCGATAGGATCCGCCCTCTCCTTTTCCCGAAGGGTCTCAGGACACTACGTGCTGACCACTTTCGGGTGAACTTGTGGTCAAAGGTGTTTTTCTTCATAAACTTCTCCACGAACGACAGGTGATACGGAACGGTCCAACTACGGAACGGACAGGATTGGCTGTTGCAGGTTCCAGGATTTAAATGTTTTAGTAGGGTCAGAGGTGGGGGTAAAAGAGGGGGAGGTGTGGCATTGCTTGTCAAAGATAGTATTACAGTGGTGGAAAGGACGATGGATGAGGACTTGCCATCTGAGGTAGTTTGGGCTGAGGTTAGGAATAGGAAAGGTGAGGTCACCCTGTTAGGAGTCTTTTACAGGCCTCCTAATAGTCCTAGAATCATTGAAGAAAGGATAGGGAAGGTGATTCAGGAGATGAGTGACAGTAATCGGGTGGTTGTTATGGGGGACTTTAACTTTCCTGATATTGATTGGGAAAGCTATAGCTCAAGTTCGTTAGATGGGTCAGTGTTTGTTCAATGTGTGCAGGAGAGTTTCCTGACACAATATGTAGACAGGCCAACAAGAGGTGAGGCCATACTGGATTTGGTTCTGGGTAACGAACCAGGCCAGGTGTTAGAATTAGAGGTAGGTGAGCACTTTGGGGATAGTGACCATAATTCGGTGGTTTTTACTCTCGTGATGGAGAGGGATAAGTGTGTACTACAGGGCAAGAGTTATAGCTGGGGTCAGGGAAATTATGATGCGGTGAGGCATGACTTAGGATGTGTGGCTTGGAAAAGTAGACTCCAAGGCAAGAGTGTAAATGATATGTGGAGCTTGTTCAAGGAGCAACTATTGAGTGTCCTTGATAATTATGTACCTGTCAGGCAGGGAGGAAAGGGTCGTGCGAGGCAGCCGTGGTTTAATAAGGAATTGGAATCCATTGTTAAATGGAAGAGGGCGGCCTATGTAAAGATAAGTCGTGAAGGTTCAATTGGGGTGATTGAGAGTTATAGGGTAGCCAGGAAGGACCTGAAGAGAGAGCTAAGAGCAGCAAGGAGGGGACATGAAAGGTCCTTAGTCGGTAGGATTAGGGAAAACCCTAAGGCTTTCTATAGGTATGTTAGGAATAAAAGAATGACTAGGGTAGGAATAGGTCCAGTCAAGGATAGTAGTGGGAAGTAGCGTGTGGAGGCGGAAGAGATTGGGGAGACACTGAATGAATACTTTTCTTCAGTATTTACTCAGGAACAGGGCATTGTCGTCGATGTGAATACTGAGTCACAAATAAGTAGAATGGATGGCTTTGAGGTATGTAGAGAAGAGGTGTTGGAAATCCTGGAAAAGGTGAAAATAGATAAGTCCCCTGGGCCTGATGGCATTTATCCTAGGATTCTCTGGGAAGCAAGGGAGGAGATTGCAGAGCCATTGGCCTTGATTTTTATGTCCTCTTTGTCTACAGGAGTAGTGCCAGAAGACTGGAGGATAGCAAATGTGGTTCCCTTGTTCAAAAAGGGGAGTAGGGATAACCCTAGTAACTATAGGCCGGTGAGTCTCACTTCTGTTGTGGGCAAAGTCTTAGAGAGAATTGTAAGGGATAGGATTTATGCACATCTGGATAGGAATAATGTGATCAAGGATAGTCAGCATGGTTTTCTGAAGGGCAGGTCGTGCCTCACAAACCTTATTGAATTCTTTGAAAAGGTGACGAAGGAGGTTGATGAGGGGAAAGCGGTAGATGTGGTATATATGGATTTTAGTAAGGCGTTTGATAAGGTTCCCCATGGTAGGCTACTGCAGAAAATACGGAGATATGGCATTGAGGGTGAGTTGGAGGTTTGGATTAGGAATTGGCTGGATGGAAGAAGACAGAGGGTAGTAGTTGATGGCAAAGTTTCTTCATGGAGTGCCGTCACTAGCGGTGTTCCGCAAGGATCTGTTTTGGGACCATTGCTGTTTGTCATTTTTATAAATGACCTGGAAGAGGGGTTAGAAGGTTGGGTGAACAAGTTTGCGGATGATACGAAGGTCGGAGGAGTTGTTGACAGTGAGGAAGGATGTGGCAGGTTACAGCAGGATATAGAGAAGCTGCAGAGCTGGGCAGAAAGGTGGCAAATGGAATTCAATGTAGCTAAGTGTGAGGTGATTCACTTTGGGAAGAATAACAAAAAGATGGGGTACTGGGCTAATGGTCGGATACTTGGTAGTGTGGATGAGCAGAGGGATCTTGGTGTCCATGTACACAGATCTCTGAAAGTTGCCACCCAGGTAAATAGTGCGGTGAGGAAGGCATATGGCGTACTGGCTTTTATTGGTAGAGGAATTGAGTTCCGGAGTCCTGAGGTCATGATGCAGTTGTATAAGACTCTGGTGCGGCCGCATCTGGAATATTGTGTGCAGTTTTGGTCGCCATACTATAGGAAGGATGTGGAGGCACTGGAACGGGTGCAGAGGAGGTTTACCAGGATGTTGCCTGGTATGGAAGGAAGATCGTATGAGGAAAGACTGAGACACTTGGGGCTGTTTTCATTAGAGAAAAGAAGGTTTAGGGGTGACTTGATTGAGGTGTACAAGATGATTAGGGGGTTAGATAGGGTTGACAGTGTGAACCTTTTTCCGCGTATGGATTCGGGTATTACAAGGGGGCATAGCTTTAAATTAAGGGGGGGGGGTAGATATAGGACTGAAGTTAGGGGTAGGTTCTTCACTCAGCGAGTCGTAAGTTCATGGAATGCCCTGCCAGTAGCAGTGGTGGACTCTCCCTCTTTATGGGCATTTAAGCGGGCATTGGATAGGTATATGGAGGATAGTGGGTTAGTATAGGTTAGGTGGGCTTGGATCGGCGCAACATCGAGGGCCAAAGGGCCTGTACTGCGCTGTATTCTTCTATGTTCTATGTTCTATGTACTCGGAGCGTTCCGCGGCAGCGAGGCCAGCCCCATCCCTCGCAAAACCGGGGACAGGTAGAACCTCAGTACGTAGTGACACTTGGTGTTTGCGTACCGGGGATCCACGCACAGCTTGATGCAGCCACAACACAAAGGTAGCCATCAGAGTGAGGGTGGCATTGGGGGTATTTTTTTCCCCTGTTGCCTAGATCTTTGTGCAGCGAGTCACTTCGGATCCGGTCCATCTTTGACCTCCATATAAACTGGAAGATGGCCCGAGTGACTGCAGCGGCACAGGTTCTGGGAATAGGCCAGACCTGTGCCACATATAATAGCAATGACAGTGCCTCACACCTGATGAGCAGGTTTTTTTGCCGCGATGGAGAGCGACCATAGCTTCCATCTGCCCAGTTTCTACCTCACTTTGCTGATACGCTCCTCCCAAGACTTGGCACAGGCCCCAGACCCCCGAACCAAATACCCAGCACCTTCAGGTGGTCGGTCCTGACGGTGAAGAGGATCGAGGATTGGTTGGCCCAGTTCCTGAAGAGCATGGCCTCGCTCTTACCTCAGTTTACCTTGGCCCCAGTTCCAAATCCTCTAGTGTGTAGGGAATCAAGAATTAGAGGGCATAGATTTAGGGTGAAGGGGGAAAGATTTAAAAGCAACTTAAGGGGCAACCTTTTCACACAGAGGGTATTGCATGTATGAAATACACTGCCAGAGGAAGTGGTGGAGCATGGAACAATTACAGCATCTAAAAGGCAACTGGATGGGTATATGTATAGGAAGGGCTATGGGCTATGTACGGGCAAATGGGAGCAGATTAATCTAATATATCTGGTCAGCATGGATGACTTGGACCAAAGGGTCTGTTTCCATGCTGTACTTCTCTATTGGATGACTGCATTGGAGCAACCTCATGCTCCTCCGAGGAGGTTGAGCAATTCATCAACTTCACCAACACATTCCACCCTGACCTTAAATTTACGTGGACCATCTCTGACACCTCCTTCGCCTTCCTGGACCTCTCCATTTCCATTAATGATGACCGACTTGACACTGACTTTTTTATAAACTCACCGTCTCCCACAACTATCTGAATTACACCTCTTCCCACACTACCTCTTGCAAAAATGCCATCCCGTATTCCCAATTCCTCCGCCTCCGCCGTATCTGCTCCCAGGAGGACCAGTTCCACCACAGAACACACCAGATGGCCTCCTTCTTTAGAGACCGCAATTTCCCTTCCCACGTGGTTAAAGATGCCCTCCAACGCATCTCATCCACATCCCGCACCTCCGCCCACAGACCCCACCCTTCTAACTGTAACAAGGACAGAACGCCCCTGGTGCTCACCTTCCACCCTACCAACATTCGCATAAACCACATCATCCGCCGACATTTCTGTCACCTCCAAACAGACCCCACCACCAGGGATATATTTCCCTCGCCACCCGTTTCCGCCTTCCGCAAAGACCGTTCCCTCCGTGACTACCTGATCCCCCTACAACCCAGCCTCCCATCCTGAAACCTTCCCCTCTCACCGCAGGAACTGCAAATCTTGTGCCCATTCCTCCTCCCTCACCTCCATCCAAGGCACTAAAGGAACCGTCCACATCCATCAAAGTTTTTACCTGCACATCCACTAATATCATTTATTGCATCAGTTGCTCCCGATGCGGTCTCCTCTACATTGGGGAGAATGGACGCCTCCGAGCAGAGCGCTTTAGGCAACATCTCCGGGACACCCGCACCAATCAACCACACCTCCCTGTGGCCCAACATTTCAACTCCCCCTCCCACTCTGACGAGGACATGGAGGTCCTGGGCCTCCTTCACCGCCGCTCACTCACCACCAGACGCCTGGAGGAAAAACGCCTCATCTTCTGTCTCGGAACACTTCAACCCCAGGGCATCAATGTGGACTTCAACTGTCCTCATTTCCCCTTCCCCCACATCACCCAAGTTCCAAACTTCCAGCTCAGCACTGTCCCCCTGACCTGTCCTACCTGCCTATCTTCTTTTCCAGCTATCCACTCCACCCTCCTCTCTGACCTATCACCTTCATCCTCTCCCCCACTCACCTATTGTACTCTATGCTACTTTCTCCCCACCCCCACCCTACTCCAGTTTATTTCTCCACACTTCAGCTTCTCTGTCTTTATTCCTGATGAAGGGCTTTTGCTCGAAACGTCGATTTTACCGCTCCTCGGATGCTGCCTGAACTGTTGTGCTCTTCCAGCACCACTAATCCAAAATCTGGTTTCCAGCATCTGCAGTCATTGTTTTTACCTAATATGTTGAATGTGTTAGCGCTCTGTGTTCGCTGTCTATGCCATGATGTTTAGATTGATTCTAATCTAAAAGGTTTTACATGAATTCATGCACTTTGTGAGGTCAGAGTTCAACATGAATGCATGCAGTTTTTGAGCAAAGTACAATGTAACCCTGCAAGTACAAATTCGCACCATAAAATATATATGTGCATGTGGGTCTTGGTCTGTCTATGGGTGTGTGTGTGTGACTGTCTGGGTTGGGAGCTGTGAGTGTGAAAATGTGCATGTGTGTGTAGTGAGTGCAGAGTGTCTTATGTCTGTGAAGGTTGCATGTGTGAGTGTCGGTGGGTGTGTGTCAGTAAGGGTGCGTGTGGGTGTCTGTGTGTGCGACTGCGTATATGTGTGTCCGTGTGTATGTGTGTATACGAGTGACTGTGTGTGTGAGAGAGAGTGTGTGTGTGTAGGAGTGTCTGTGTGTGTATAGTGCAATGGTGGTCACCTGTAATATGACTTGAACCCAAGGTCCCAGTTGAGGCCAACCCTCCGGGGAACCAAACGTAGCTATCAGCCTCTGCTCGGCCAATTTTCGCTGCTGCCTGTCCCGAAGTCCGCCTTGGAGGATCATCACCCGAAGGTCCGAGGTCGAATGTCCTGGAGCAGTGAAGTGTCCCCCAACTGAGAGGGAACACTCCTGTCTGTTGATTGTTGACCAGTGCCCATTCATCCGTTGTCGTAGCCTTTGCTCGGTTTCCCCAATGTACCATACCTCAGGGCATCCTCGAATGCAACGTATAAGACAGACAACGTTAGCTGAGATGCATGAGTACAAAGTGGGAGGAGTCCCCACGCGTAATGGTGATATCTATGTCCACACTCTGATACGTCTTGCAGCGCCGAGCGTGACAGGGTTGTATGGCGTTGTCCTGAGAGCCGGGCAGCTTGCTGCGAGGTTTGGTGGTTGTTTAAAGACAAGTAGTAGAGGTGTGGGGAAGGTCTTGGTGAGGTGCTCATCCTCATTGATAATGTGTTGCAGGTCACGATGAACATGGCGTAGTTTTCAGCACCTGGGAAATACTGAACAGCGATTGGTGCCCTGTCGAATGCAGCAAGTGTCTGTCTCCTGAGGCGGTCACTGCAGGTCCTTGCTGTGGCACTGACGGTCAATGAGTTGGGTGGCGTACCCCGTTTTTGTGAGAGCATCCCTGTGTGTGCGTCTGCGTATATGTGTGTCCGTGTGTATGTGTGTATAGGAGTGACTATGTATGTGAGAGAGAGAGTGTGTGTGTTGGAATGTCTGTGTATGTAGAGTGCAATGGTGGTCACCTGTGAGTACTTCCAGGTGTCTGTCATATTTCTTCTCATATGAGCAGATCTGGTGTATGCGTAGGGCTTGTCCATAGGGGATGGCTGTTTTAATATGTTTTCGATGGAAGCTGGAGAAGTGTAGCATTGTGAAGTTGTCTGTGGGTTTGCGGTAGTGTGTGGTGCTGAGGTGTCCGTCCTTGATGGTGATGCATGTGTCCAAGCATGAGAAAGATAGTCGAGAGTAGTCCATGGCGAGTTTGTTGAGAGATGAAACTTGTTGATGTCACCGTGTAGTTTTATCAGTAACTCCTCGTCATGGATCCAGAGAAAGAAAATTTCGTCAATGTACCTGGTGTATAATGTTGGTTGGAGATCCGGCAGAGTGAAGAGGTCTTGTTCGAACCTGTCCATAAAAATGTTGACATATTGGGGTGCAAAGATTGTCCCCATGGCTGTTCCATGTGTCTGCTACTATGAGGTATGGTACATTGGAGAAACCGATTAAAGGCGACAACAACGGATAAATGGGCATCGAACAACAATCAACAGACAGGAATATTCCCTCCCAGTTGTGGAACACTTCAGTGGTCCAGAACATTCGACCTCGGACCTCGGTTGATGATCCTCCAAGGCGGACTTCGGGACAGGAAGCAGCGAAAAGTGGCCGAGCAGAGATTGATATCTAAGTTTGGTACCCATAGGGATGACCTCATCCGGGACATTGGGTTCATGTCACATTACAGGTGACCACCATTAAACTATACACACACACAGGCAGTCCTATACAAGCATACACACGGACACACATATACACAGATGCGCAAACGGACATCCACAAACACCCTTACAGACACAACCATACCCACACTCACACATGCACCCCCTCATAGACGTAAGCCACTCCACACTCACTATACACACATACAAAAGCTTTCACACTCACAACCCCCAAATCAGACAGACACACACATATTGACAGATCAAGACCCGCATGCGCACATATATTTTGTGGGGTGATTTTGTACTTGCAGGATTACATTTAACTTTGCTCAAAAACTGCATGCATTCATATCGACCACTGAGCTCAAAAACTGCATGAATTCATGCAAAACTCCGTTATCCAATTTTTATTTAGATGAGAATCAATCTAAACATGGCACAGACAGAGAACACGGGGTGCTAACACCTTCAACATATTGAATAGCTGTCACCATTGTTAACCACTAACCTAAGAATGCGACTTTTTAATAAATGGTATTGTGATTTACAAATGAAAGAAGTGAAACTATCATGATATTCAAACAGATGAAAGACTTAACAGACACGCAATTTTTCAATGTATACTTTCAGTTACATCACACTGTAAATGATTGCTATAAATTCTGTGTGTTAGGATTGAGTCCTCCACTATTAATTGATGAAGGAACCCCGCTGGGAAAGCTAGTGTGGTTCCAATTAAACCTGTTGGACTGTACCCTGATATTGTGTGATTTTTAGCTTAGTAGAAATAGAGGGAGAGTTATAAGGGGATGCTAATGCAGAAGAGAAAAATGAACTGAGGGAAAAGAGAGAGAGAGCGAAAAGGTGCAGGTTGGATTAAATGGAAGCTACACAACGAATGCAAGAAAAACAGAAACATGAGGTTAGTGTACTGCGTGGGCAAAGTGAAGTAAAAGCAATTGTGGAAATTGGCGACATGAAAGGGAGACTGCAGAGAGAAGAAATGGAGGTGACGCAGAGGAGGTGGAAAGTGATGAAGAGAGACAAGGAAAATAAATTGCCTCAGTACCTCAAAAATTGGAGGAATTAGAAAAAGCATTGGAGGCAGTGTTCAAGGGGTAATTATTGAGATGTAGCACAGGGAAAGAGAAAAGGGGCAACAGGGAAGGACGCTGCCAGAGCTTCTAAAAGAGGGAAGAAAATCAAAATACATTCCTTGGAGAACTCAGGATCTGGAAGGGCTGTAAACTACGCTGCCTCGTTTACATGAGGGAGCGGGAAAGTACTGTAAGTACAACAAACTTTTATCTACCCACTTCCATAACTAGCGCTCCTCAAACATTCCAGACGGTTCCCCCGGCCTCTGAAATTACTTCGACTCCATGAGCCATGCAGCTGGTGCAGCTGCTGCAGTCTACACGCTGATTGATGATGTCACTTCCGCCACCATGATGGCCACTCCCACAACCACTTCCGCCCCTCACAATTTCTCATACATCACACGCGACATCACTTCCGCCCCTCTCATCATCACTGATGTCACATACTCAGTGACTTCCGCCACCCCACTGCCAAGTCTGCCATCATTCCGCCCCCACCAATGCCACTCACCTGCATTCTGCTGACACGACACCCACGGATACCACTGTCACCATTCCTGGCCCCCAGAACCCTGAGGGGAAAACCACGCCTGCTCATGTCTCCACCCCATTCCCCTCACCCTCACACCACTACAGTTACTGAATCCGCTCCCACTCCCAGCTCCACACCCACACCAGATCCCCGCTCCCAACCCTGCCGAGTTTCCCTACAGACCTTCCCCTCACTGAGGACGAAAGATCAGTCCTCAGCAAAGGACTCAATTTCATCCCACTCGGTCCTCGCATCAATGACGTCGAACACTTCTTCCACTGCCTCCGCCTCCGAGCTTACTTTCACAATCAGGACTCCCACCCACCTTGCAAAGACTCCTTCGCCCACCTCCAACACACTGCATCCACCTGGACACCCCACGCTGGCATATTAAGCGCCCTCGACATCTTCATTTCCAACTGCCGCCGGGACATTAACTACCTCAACCTCAACCCCTCCCCCACTCCTACCTCTCACCCTCACAACGCGCAGCCATCCAATCCCTCTGCTCCAATCCCAACCTCACCATCAAGCCAGCAAATAAAGGGGGCGCAGTGGTAGTCTGGCGCACTGACTTCTAAAACGCAGAAGCCAAACGTCAATTCGAGGACACCTCTTCCTACCGCCCCCTCGACCATGACCCCACCCCATCACCAAACCATCATCTCCAAGACCATACAGAAGCTCATCACTTCAAAGATCTCCCAGCCACAGCTTCCAACATCATAGTCCGGGATCCCTCACTGCCAGGTTCTACGTCCTTCCCAAGATCCACAAGCCTGACCAAACTGGTCGACCCATTGTCTCAGCATGCTCCTGCCCCACTGAACTCATCTCTACCTACCTTGACACTGTCCTATCCCCCCTAGTCCAGGAACACCCCACATACGTTCGAGACACCACCCACGCCCTCCACCTCATCCAAGACTTCGGTTTCCCCAGCCCCCAATGCCTCATCTTCACCATGGATATCCAATCCCTCTTCACCTCCATCCGCCATGACTAGGGCCTCCAAGCCCTCCGTGTCTTCCTCTCCCGAAGTCCCCAACAGTACCCTTCCACCGACACTCTCATTCGTTTGGCAGAACTGGTCCTCACCCTTAACAATTTCTCCTTCGAATCGTCCCACTTCCTCCAGACCAAAGGGGTAGCCATGGGCATACGTATGGGCCCCAGCTATGCCTGTCTCATTGTTGGCTACATAGAACAGTCGCTCTTCCGTAATTGCACTGGCACCACTCCGGACCTCTCACTTCCGCTACATTGATGACTGCATTGGCGCCACCTCATGCTCCTCCGATGAGGTTGAGCAAATCATCAACTTCACCAACACATTCCACCCTGAAATTAAATTTACGTGGACCATCTCTGACACCTCCCTCGCATTCCCGGACCTCTCCATCTCCATGATTGACGACCGACTTGACACTGACATTTTATACAAACCCACCGACTCCCACAGCTACCTGGATTACACCTCTTTCCACCCTACCACTTGCAAAAATGCTATTCCGTATTCCCAATTCCTCCGACTTCGCCGTATCTGCTCCCAAGAGGACCAGTTCCACCACAGAACACACCAGATAGCCTCCTTCTTTAGAGACCGCAATTTCCCTTACACCGTGGTTAAAGATGCCCACCAACGCATCTCATCCACATCCCGCACCTCCGCTCTCAGTCCCCACCCTTCTAACCGTAACAAGGACAGAACGCCCCTGGTGCACACCTTCCAGCCTCACAACCTTCGCATAAACCAAATCATTAGCCGACATTTCGGCCACCTCCAAACAGACCCCACCACCAGGGATATATTTCCCTCCCCACCCCTTTCCACCTTGCACAAAGACCATTCCCTCCGTGTCTACCTAGTCAGGTCCACGCCCCCCTACAACCCACCCTCCAAACCTGGAACCTAACCCGGCCACCGCAGGAACTGCAAAACCTGCGCCCTCACCTCCTCCCTCACCTCCATCCAAGGCCCTAAAGGAGCAGTCCACATCCATCAAAGTTTCACCTGCGCAACCACTAATATCATTTATTGCATCAGTTGCTCCCGATGTGGTCTCACCTACATTGGGGAGAATGGACGCCTCCGAGCAGAGCGCTTTGGGGAACATCTCAGGGACACCCGCACCAATCAACCACACCTCCATGTGTCCAAACATTTCAACTCCCTCTCCCACTCTGCCGAGGACATGGAGGTCCTGGGCCTCCTTCATCGCCGCTCCCTCACCACCAGACGCCTGTAGGAAGAATGCCTCGTCTTCTGTCTCGGAACACTTCAACCCCAGGGCATCAATGTGGACTTCAACTGTTTCCTCACTTCCCCTTCCCCCACATCACCCAAGTTCCAAACTTCCAGCTCAGCACTGTCCCCCTGACTTGTCCTACCTGCCTATCTTCTTTTCGAGCTATCCACTCCACCCTGCTCTCTGACCTATCACCTTCATCCCCTCCCCCACTCACCTATTGTACTCTATGCTACTTTCTCCCCACCACCACCCTCCTCTAGTTTATCTCTCCACGCTTCAGCTTCTCTGTCTTTATTCCTGATGAAGGGATTTTGCTCGAAACGTCGATTTTGCTGCTCCTCGGATGCTGCTTCAACTGCTGAGCTCTTCCAGCACCACTAATCCAAAATCTGGTTTCCAGCATCTGCAGTCATTGTTTTTACCTAATATGTTGAATGTGTTAGCCCTCTGGGTTCTCTGTCTATGCCATGATGTTTAGATTGATTCTAATCTAAAAAGTTTTACATGAATTCATGCACTTTGTGAGGTCAGAGTTCTACATGAATTCATGCAGTTTTTGAGCAAAGTACAATGTAACCCTGCAAGTACAAATTCACCCCACAAAATATATATGCGCATGTGGGTCTTGGTCGGTCTATGGGTGTGTGTGTGCGTGACTGTCTGGGTTGGGAGTTGTGAGTGTTAAAATGTGTAGTGAGTGCAGAGTGGCTTATGTCTGTGAGGGTTGCATGTGTGAGTGTGGGTGGGTGTGTGTCAGTAAGGGTGCATGTGGGTGTCTGTGTGTGCGTCTGCGTATATGTGTGTCCGTGTGCATGTGTGCATAGGAGTGACTGTGTGTGTGTGAGAGAGAGAGCGTGTGTGTGTAGGAGTGTCTGTGTGTGCATAGTGCAATGGTGGTCACCTGTAATATGACTTGAACCCAAGGTCCCAGTTCAGGCCATCCCTATGGGTACCGAACGGAGTTATCAGCCTCTGCTCGGCCAATGTTCGCTGCTGCCTGTCCCGAAGTCCGCCTTGGAGCATCAGCACCCGAAGGTCCAAGGTCGAATGTCCTGGACCAGTGAAGTGGTCCTCAACTGAGAGAGAACACTCCTGTCTGTTGATTGTTGACCAGTGCCCATTCATCCGTTGTCGTAGCCTTTGGTCGGTTTCCCCAATGTACCATGCCTCAGGGCATCCTCGAATGCAACGTATAAGATGGACAACGTTGGCTGAGACATATGAGTACAAGGTGGGAGGGGTTCCCACCCGGAATGGTGATATCTATGTCCACACTCTGATACGTCTTGCAGCGCCGAGCGTGAGAGGGTTGCATGGCGTTATCCTGAGAGCCGGGCAGCTTGCGGCGAGGTGTGGTGGTTGTTAAAAGACAAGTAGTAGAAGTGTGGGGAAGGTCTTGGTGAGGTACTCATCCTGATTGATGATGTGTTCCAGGTAACGAAGAACATGGCGTAGTTTTCAGCACCTGGGAAATACTGAACAGCGATTGGTGCCCTGTCGGTTGCAGCAAGTGTCTGTCTCCTGAGGCGGTCATTACAGATCCTTCCTGTGGCACTGGCGGTCGATGAGTTAGGCGGCGTACCACGTTCTTGTGAGAGCATCTCTGTGTACTTCCAGGTGTCTGTCACATTTCTTCTCATCTGAGCAGATCTGGTGTATGCGTAGGGCTTGTCCATAGGTGATGGCTGTTTTAAAATGTTTTCGGTGGAAGCTGGAGAAGTGTAGCATTGTGAAGTTGTCTGTGGGTTTGCGGTCGTGTGTGGTGCTGAGGTGTCCAACCTTGATGGAGATGCATGTGTCCAAGCATGAGACAGATAGTCGAGAGTAGTCCATGGCGAGTTTGATTAGGGATCAAACTTGTTGATGTCACCGTGTAGTTTTATCAGTAACTCCTCGTCATGGATCCAGAGGAAGAAAATTTCGTCAATGTACCTGGTGTATAATGTTGGTTGGAGATCCGGCAGAGCGAAGAAGTCTTGTTCGAACCTGTCCATAAAAATGTTCACATATTGTGGTGCAAAGATTGTCCCCATGGCTGTTCCATGTGTCTGCTACTATGAGGTATGGTACATTGGAGAAACCGATTAAAGGCGACAACAACGGATAAATGGGCATCGCACAACAATCAACAGACAGGAATATTCCCTCCCAGTTGCGGAAAACTTCAGTGGTCCAGAACATTCGACCTCGGACCTCGGGTGATGATCCTCCAAGGCGGACTTCGGGACAGGCAGCAGCGAAAAGTGGCCGAGCAGAGATTGATATCTAAGTTTGGTACCCATAGGGATGACCTCAACCGGGACATTGGATTCATGTCACATTACAGGTGACCACCATTAAACTATACACACACACAGGCAGTCCTATGCACACATACACACGGACACACATATACACAGATGCACAAACAGGCATCCCCAACACCCTTACAGACACAAACACACCCACACTCACACATGCACCCCCTCATAGATTTAAGCCACTCCACACTCACTATACACACACACGAAACTTTTCACACTCACAACCCCCAAATCAGACAGACACACACATACAAACAGACCAAGACCCGCATGCGCACATATATTTTGTGGGGTAATTTTGTACTTGCAGGGTTACATTTAACTTTGCTCAAGAACTGCATGCATTCATATCGACCTCTGAGCTCGAAAACTGCATGAATTCATGCAAAACTCCGTTATCCAACTTTTTTTAGATTAGAATCAATCGACACATGGCACAGACAGAGAACACGGGGTGCTAACACCTTCAACATATTGAATATCTATCACCATTGTTAACCACTAACCTAAGAATGCGACTTTTTATTAAACAGTATTGTGGTTTTCACATGAAAGAAGTGAAACTATCATGGTATTCAAACAGATGAAAGACTTAACAGACACGCAATTTTTCAATGTATACTTTCAGTTACATCACACTGTAAACGATTGCTATATATTCTGTGTGTTAGGATTGAGTCCTCCACTATTAACTGATGAAGGAACGACGCTGCGAAAGATAGTGTGGTTCCAATTAAACCTGTTGGACTGTAACCTGGTGCTGTGTGATCTTTAGCTTAGTAGAAATAGAGGGAGAGTTATAAGGGGATGCTAATGCAGAAGTGAAAAATGAACTGAGGGAAAAGAGAGAGAGAGCGAAAAGGTGCAGGTTGGATCAAATGGAAGCTATACAACGAATGCAAGAAAAACAGAAACATGAGGTTAGTGTACTGCGTTGGCAAAGTGAAGTAAAAGCAATTGAGGAATACTGGCGACATGAAAGGGAGACTGCAGAGAGAAGAAATGGAGGTGACGCAGAGGAGGTGGAAAGTGATGAAGAGAGACAAGGAAAATAAATTGCCTCAGTACCTCAAAAATTGGAGGAATTAGAAAAAGCATTGGAGGCATTGTTCAAGGGGTAATTATTGAGATGTAGCGCAGGTAAAGAGAAAAGGGGCCAACAGGCAAGGACGCTGCCAGAGCTTCTAAAAGAGGGAAGAAAATCAAAATACATTCCTTCAAGAACTCAGGATCTGGAAGGGCTGAAAACTACGCTGCCTCGTTTACATTAGGGAGCGGGAAAGTGCATCAGAGAGTTGCATATGAAACCACAGGGCTATTTCTGCCTATAGCGGACTTGAAGGCACTGTTGATTACGCAGGGTGCGCTCACGTAGTTAAATGAATTAAAGTTCCGAGCCTGTTTTAAAAAAAAATGCGGCAGACAATCCAATAATTGATCGGGTCGGGTTTGATCGAGTGAGACAGAATGTATCACAGGTCTTAAGAGACTGTTCTCCACCAAAATGGACTCACAGGCTTTGAGATGGGAACCAAAGGGAGAAAGTGAAAACCTGGCTGCCTACTTGGAGAAACAGTATTTATGAAATGGAGGCGGGAAACAAAGCAAGATATAGAGACTAACCAGTTGCTGACCACAATATTCTGAAATTCCATCATTGAGGCAATGCCCTTCCATGTGTGGTCAAGGCTGGAGGTGGTGATCGGTCTGACATCACCAATGAGTCAACAGGAATTTAGAGATCATCCAGTTCACGCAGCTGAAAGCTTTCCAAACTAAAATGAGAACTGTCTGAACAACGGGAGGAGGTGCAAATTAAGTTGATGCAAATGCAGCTCAAAGAGCTTGAAAAGAAAGAAAAGAAGAAGGCCAAAAACGTTTTGTCAGTAAGAACGGACACAGTAATCAACACTGGCTGACCCAACTGATGGCGCAAGGGGTGTCCTATCATGTAGCCAGACAAGGGCCAGAAGGTCCTATGGCAGCAATTACGGGTTTTAGATAAATTGTCCTGCAGATGACGAATCCAGGGCAGGGCAGATTCAAACAGCAGTTTAATCAGAACTGGCGTCTCCAAGGACAGGGATGTAGGAATGGGGGACTAAGGTAAATGATAAATAGTCAGGCTCACGGGGCCAGAATTGATATGCTGGGGATTCTAGCAACCGGGCCACTTCAGGAGAAATTGCCCTTATTGGACCATTCCCTCTCTGCCCCAGATCAGGCCGAGTCAGTGGGAATCCACAGTGGTCACTTCCCGGACACCTACATGCTCAGCAGGACCTGATAACCCGAATGGGATGTGAGAGTGATGCCCTTAGGATCTGGCTGGGAAGGGGCACTATCCTTTCTGAGCATGGGAGGCCGATCAAGAAGCAGTCGTACAAATTAATATGGAAGGGAGGCAGACATGTGTTGCTAGATACTGAAGCCACATACAGTTGTGTCCAGCCGCGGTATGCCTCTCACCTTCCCATGACAAGTAAATTTGCTAAAACTGTAGGTGTCTCAGGGAAATGACAGTTAACTCGAATTACAGCTCAAGTAAAAATAGAAATGGAAAGTAGGGAGATAGTTCTGCCAATGTTAGTGTCTAAAGAGACACCAATTAACTTATTAGGTAGTAGTGCTTTACTCCAGTTAGACGAAAGATTGGATTGCTCAGAGCCGGGCTTGGGCATAGAAAAGGCTAATACACAATTAGTGATGCAAGACGTTAGGGATGTTAATATCTATTGGATCAGAGATATGGCAAGTGATAGTTAAGACATTTGGCTGATGTGAGAAGCAGAGTGTTGACCTATGTCTGAGCTGCACTGTAGAGTGATAGTTGATGAGTTTCAGGATGAGATGTTAGAGAGACATTGGCAGTATGAGGTCACCACTCCACAACATTTGCGAAGTGAAGCAATAGTATTAGGGGAGTAGGGAGTAATTCTGAAAATCAAGAGAAATGCTTTCCTGGAAAAGGGGTATAGTATCCCAGGTGCCGCACCACATGCAAACTTACCAGTAAATAAGGGAAATCTATCTAAAGATTTAGAGAGTTTGGCCAGCATATGCAAACAGTTGGGGAATGACATATGCTCATGTCAACGGGTTTGGGAATCCGAGAATGGCAGCTATATTAAAATCCTGGCATGCGGCAACCAAACAGGAAGGCGAAGGAAGTCAAGGAAATACGGAGTCAAGTAGAACATGCTCGTGACAGTGGAGGATGATGAGCAATATGGTAATGAGCGACTGGATGCATTACCAGTCACTTTGTGGTCACAGCATGATGCAGATGTGGGGAGAGTGAAATGACTTAGCCCAGTGGAAATAGAGTTGAAACCACGAGGTTTTCTGCCTTGGAGACCGCGGTCTCTTTTATAACCAGAGTCAGGAAAGTGAATAATAGCAACTATACAAAGATTGCTGAAGGCAGGGGTACTTAAAGACACATTTATTCCCTGCAACACTCCTTTGTTACCAGTCTTAAAGGCAGACAACTTCTGACTACCTGGGCTTTGCTCATTCTCACTCTTTACCTCAGTGAGCCTAACCTTCACCTTTATCTACAGCCTTTTAAGCAGACTTTCCTTCTAAAGTGTCAATTTTCGTAGTTCAAAAGCTCTCCCTTTTTTCCTTCTCTGCTCTCTCTTTTTTCCCCGTTCTGCTGCTCTATCTTTTTCTCTCTGTTCTGCTACTCTACCTTTTTTACCCTCCCTCTGCTTTAAACCATAACTCAAGCTGTTTCATTTCTGCTCCCCTTTCCTTATCTCTCGCAATTGAATTCTTGCTGTTGTTTCTGATGGTTTCTCCAACAAGTGTAAATGCTGTAATACTGCTGTAATTATCTCAACATTCCTCACAGAAGCAGACAGTTCCAATTCTATCTTCTCTGTTAGTGCTTGCAACCAGTTATAATTCACCGCGTCCACAGCCAGAAAAACTTTCGTGACTGAAAGGGCCATTCATATCCCAAGCTTTGTCTACTCAACCAAACCAACATCCGAAATAAAGACGCTAGTACCTACTCAGCGTTGTTTAAAATCTCGGACGAGCTCCCAGTGTGTTATGGATTCGGCCAAACTATTCAAAACATTCTTAAGCCAGCTGCCCACACCATAACGTTGCAACTTGTGTCAGTAAGTGTACAGTGAAAATTGCCTGGTGTAAGTTAGCGGGATTGACTACTAGATTTTAAAACAGACAAAATTTTGTTCGCAAAATTACACACTGAAAAGCAGAGAGTAGAATAAAGAAACACAGCAGATTAGTTATGCTGTGCCAACAACAGTCCCAATAAGCAAATTCACTACAATAAAAGTAGAAAAGGAGCTCATGTTTAAAGATTCAAGTTGAAGGGCAGAAAGAGATAGAGCGATTTTCCACACAGCTCAATTTTGAACTCCTCACCTGTACTCACCATTTGCCTATCATTATACTGGTCACTTCTGAAATATGATCACTTTGACCTGAAGTCTCAACTGTTTCCCTGTGAACAAAAGAACACTCGAAATCATTTTAATCTTTCTACAAAACCAGACTGATTGGAGCCCGGCCTGGTTTATTACCCCTCTGAAAAACATTAAGGACAGATTATCCTTGAGCCAATGAACAGCTTTCCTAAAAGAAAGGACTTGCTTTGTGACAACATCTACAGTGTCAATCACCTTTCGCATCCTTCAGACATCAGTGAAATCTACTCTTATTCTTTTAATGTGCAGAGAGTACAGGCGTGAACTTCTCAATCTTTCTTCAGAGGACATTCTCCTTATTTCTTGAATCAATCTTGTTAACATCTTCTGAAGTGCCTCCAATTCAACTATATCACTCCTGCAATCAGGCCATCCAAACTGTACACAGTATTCAATTGAGATCTCACAAATACCTTGCATTTTTGCAGCAACACCTCCCTCCATTTATAATCAAGAGTTTTGGAAATAAATGCCCAAATTCCATTTGCCATTCTCATTAACTGCTGAACCGGTGTCTGAGTTATCTGTGATATAGACGATGCCACCCATATCTCTCTGCACTGAAGCACCCTGATGTTTCTCTCTATTTCTATAATAAATTGATTTTCTGTAACACTGACCAAAACAGATACCCTCATACATTTCGTTGTTCAGATTGAACTGCCTAATGTTGGCCCATCTATACAAATACACCTTCAAATTTCTGACATCTTCATTGCAATTTCTCGCCAGAGTTAGTGTCCTCTGAAAAATTGATTATAGCATGTTCTATCTCCTCAAATAAGTAGTAGTACGGATTGCAAATGGATGTGGCCCGAGGACAGTGCCCTATGGGTTCAAAAAGATTGTATCTCCCAAACAGAAAATGACTGATTTATTCCACTTCTCTGCATTTTGTTGGTTCGCCAATCCTGTATCCACGTTGACAAATGATTTCGAAACACATGCGGTCGTATCTGCAGATCACCTTTTTGTGCACACCTTATTCAATGCCACTGGAAATCCAAATATTGAATTTCCAGGATCCCCAGTATCCAGTTGCTTGTCACATCTTTGGAGAGCTCTAGATAATAATCGAAACGCGATTCGTTCTTTCTAAAATTATGCTGATTCTGAGGAATTGTGAATTGTCTTTGCACATCTCCTTTAATTAATTCCTGAATAGTCGATTTTAATAATCTTTCTTCAATTCTTACACTTTACCCACTCCTGTATATCTCTTCGTGAAGGCGATAATTGTAAATTCCAACATCACCATAACCTCTTCATTCCCGCTAATCCTGTATTATTAGCATGTGAAGCAACCTGCTCTGAATGTTGTTTTAGAAGCATCAGTGCCTAAATGGACTTATCCACTACCTTTCAGTAAATAAAATGATGAGCTGATATCTTTCTGGTGTTCCCACGTTATCATGTCGATGGCTTGAATGTCCTTTTTCTATTGATGAATAAGATGCTGGAGCGCTCATGAAATCTTGCTCTTGCAATGTAACAATTTGAATGGCTGACGAGCCTCATACTATTCCACATAAGGCTGGAGATACTGAGCAGTCTCCTCCTGCACCTCTGAAATGGGACTGAGGGAGTGTATGGTCTTCTCGAGATTCATGCAATAGGCACTAAAGGTGAACTTCTTCCTCATATCCCATAAGGGTTCTAATATAGTTTGCATCCTTCTCAAATTCCTGTGGGACTGAATGGCCTCCTGTTATCCTTGTGTATCAATCTCCAGTCACTATGTGACTTCTTCCAGTTCCTGTGTTACAGATCTGAGGAGGCTGAATGGACTGATCCTGTTGGTGTGAATCTGGATACTGTTGCTGCAGGGTCTACTCTGGGTGCAGTGTTACAGGCCCGGGGGGCTGGTGGGCCTCCTCCTGTAACTGTATGGGCTGACTAGCCTCGTCCTGTTCTGGTGTAACAGGGTCGAAGGCCTGAATATACCTCTGCTATTCCGAAAAAACAGGTTGGAGAAGTGGAATGGATTACTCCATTTGCTGTGAAAATGGCTTCTGTTGCTGACTCCTTACAGTTTTCGACGTAAAACTGAAATCATGCTTCTTTCTTGTAAACTCCAATGGATATTAGATCAACCTTATAATCCTTTCCTTATAAAATAACACCTTCATTACTGGAATCAGTTGACGGAACCATCTCTGAGCTGCATTCAATGTCAGAAGACCCTGTCTTCAGTGAGGACACTAAAACTACTCACAAGACTCCAGATGTGATCTCACTAAGATCCTGTACATCAGCAGCAATACTTTGTCACCCTTCTGTAAGGTCCCCCCCCCCTCCTCCGCAACCCAGGTTAGAGCAGTAACAGCCGACTGGAGGAACGTGCAGCACTGTTATATCATTGTCCTTCTGTACTCATCAGCGTAACAGGAGACCTGGTGAAAAAGCACAATGACACTTGAGAAGGACAAATAAGATACAGAGGGATGATCTCAAAACAGGTCAAAATAGGTCAGGATGAATATCTCAGCTAAATCTACCATTCATTTCCCCACAGCCGAGGTTGCTCAAATTCAACTGAATCTGGAAACATCAAGAACATACTTACATTGTTGGGAGTTATATATCAAAATGAAAGCTGTAATACAAGTGCAGAGCATGTTAAAAACAGGAAATTGGATGCACAAGTCTGTCGGTAAAACAGTAATAATTCAAGATACAAGGCAATTTCCGGTTATATCTGAGCGCAAATAAATGCTAATACTGGGTAAAATGGACTGCATGAGTGTACATTGGATGGTTTTGTTTAATAGTATATTCGCCACCAAGGTGGAGATCAGACTGTTTTGGAACTGGGGATGTGTGATCAAGAGAGTTAATTGAAAATCTTGCGGTAAATGAGCTTTTGCGAATAGTGATCTCAGTATATAGGTTTTCTTTTAATGATGTTTATGTACACGTCGGTTTTTGTTTTTGTTTTTGACATTATGTTTATAAACCTGAATCGTACAAGTCATAAAGTCGTGACGGCAAGGTGGCTTCAGTAAATTGGAAATTTACATGAAATAGATATTTTGG
The DNA here is from genome assembly GCF_037043375.1 of Chiloscyllium plagiosum. Classification (NCBI taxonomy): domain Eukaryota; kingdom Metazoa; phylum Chordata; class Chondrichthyes; order Orectolobiformes; family Hemiscylliidae; genus Chiloscyllium; species Chiloscyllium plagiosum. The sequence continues at coordinate 53,663,342 of NW_028270184.1, read as the reverse complement.
AACACAGACAATGCCTGATATTTATTTAAACACCATAAGATTAACAATATACATTTATCCTTCCAATGTGAGAACAGCAAAACACAAAGGTGACGAAACAATAGTTAACACAAATTAAGGTGACATTAGGTCGAAGGAAGCAGCTTAGATAAAATGGACATATTGTGAGAAGCCATGGATTCAGAGAAATGTAGGACTCAGTAAAGGAGGATGCAGAAACGAATAAGCAAGGTATAAAGAGGGCAAGATTGTAAATTAGTTAGATACGTAAATACTGCGAAAAACTTTCGACCTATATTTGAAAGTTAAATTTTACCAAGGTTAATTGTGGAAGGGCGAGTGTGCGGACAGGATAATTAATTGCAGGGTATATTGAAGTTAACATGACAGTTGTGTAATTAAATTCTTGGAGCTATACATAAACTCATGTGATAGGTTGGTAAAAGAGGAGCACAGGCTGATAATAATAGTAGCACGATTTGACAGGTTGAGTGTAAGTTAGAAGACCAGTGTGGCAGAAGATGACTCGTTTGGAAAGACAATGCAAACTAATATGATTGGTTATGCTAATGGCACCAGATATATGCGGCAACTAGGAATGTAGAAAAGGTAGCGAACCCCAAGAATAGGGTAGCAGTTGGGAAGTTATTTTCTGATTGTCATATCTTTTGCTTGCAAATAAAAGTTTAATTTCTCGAGGAACTGTCTGTGTAACCCAGTGATTCTCACAGAGCATCGAGTAAAAGTTTCCACAATAAATGTGGCGCTGTGAGCAGGGTCTGAAAGAAACAGGAGGTTGCAGTCCGAGGGAACCTCACGGTCCATTGGGGAGCCGCCTGAGCCTGACAGAACAAGGGCGGGCCACACACAAAAAGATATAAGCGTGTTACTGATAATTCAGATTAAGTTCTATTCAATAAGGGAGGTCCTTGGGGACCCAAAAGTGCAGAATATCTGTTGAAAGAACTCTTTGATCCAAGGAACCAAGAAATCCGGGAATTAAATATAATCTGAAATAAAAATTCACTTGGTGTTAGTAAGTCTCTTCGGATACCGCCCCACTGGTCGCTATGATCCGCAAGGGAGTGCAGATTTAGTCCCTGTGGATACCAGCTTAGCAGTTGCAAGGGTTTGCACTAGCAGGGCAGAGGAAGTTCATGTGGATACCACCTCGACCGTTACAAGGGTCTGTACAGGCAAGGCAGAGTAAGTCCCTGTGAATACTAACTCGCCAATTGTAGGGGTCAGCTACGAAGGGCACAGTAAGTCCCTGTGGATGCCGTCTCACTAGTCACGAGCATCTGCACGGGCAGGGCTAATTAAGCTCTGTGGATACCTCTTCGCTGGTCGACAGTCTTCACGGGCAGGGCAGATTATGTGCCTGTGATTACCGCTTCGCCGGTTGCAGAGGTCTGCACAGTCAGGGCAGAGTAAATCCCTGTGTATACCACTTTGTTCGTCGCGAGAGGCTGCATGGGCAGTGCACAGAAATTCCCTTTGCACAGCGACCGCAGGGAGCGAGGGACAGAATGGACCAGGCAAAATATATCTCTGTTCATACCGTCTCACTGGGCGCGAAAGACTATACAGGGAGGCCACAGTTATTCCCTGTGGATACTACCTCACTGGTCACGAGCGAGTAGATGGACAGAATAGGAAAAAGTCCTCGTACATCCTTTGGATATTGCCTGATTACAGTAGGGATCTGCACAGGTGGAACGAACTAGGATAGATTGTCTTTGTTAATTCGTTGAATACAAGCTGCCAAAGAACAAGAAAAGACAAACTTCCTTTGTATCCAAACTGGGCAGACCCGCTCCCTGCTCAAACACAGAAAACACAAAGCAATATCCTTTGATAAATGGAACGGTGGAAATAGAAGGAGAAAATTAATGGGTGATGATAAAGTTAAACTGAAACTGAGAAGGGAAGAAGTGAAGGGGTTAATCAAGGGAAGGCAGCACGAGAGGACAATAACACGAGAGGAAGTGGAGAAAAAAAAGACAAGCGGAGAATTTGGAAGAGGAAATCGGGCTACTGCGGACAATATGAGAACAAAAGCAGTTTGAGGAGTTTCTAAGCAATAAACAGAGAATTGAACGGGGTCAGAGGGAAAGTTGCCCATGGAAGGGGCAAAAAGAAGTAAAACAGCGTGTTCAGAGGAGAGCCCTAAGGCGACCAGCAGGGGACCGATGGGATGAAGTGGAGTTGGAATCAGGGTTGGGATCGGTTGGAGACGCTTTGGATAAGGATGACAGCAGGGATATAGACCTCCCACATGTAAAAAAAAATGATGTTTTTGCTCATGAGAAAAGTGGTGGCAGGCAGTCACAATATGATCACTGGGGGACCCAGGATCTGGTGGGATTATAAATGCATTGCCCCAGTATGCATGAAGGTGCAGGGAACTGGCTTAGAGCCTTTGAAGATAAGAAGAATGTTGGAAAATGTTCATCTGTGTGTCCGATGCGGAGGGAGAGAGAGAGAGAGAGAAAAAAAGAGAGAGCCTGACTCGGCTCTGATTTCCTGAAGCTTGCAGAACGTTTAACACTTTGTGCTCTGGTTTGCATGCACATTTGTTTGTTGGTGATTGAATGTCCATGATTTATTCCTTGGATCCAGGAGGGTTTTGTATTTAATTTGAATTTTGGGAATTTGGGATCTCTTTTAAGAGTTTTTAAGCAACCATTGGTGAATATCAAATTAAAAATCTGCAAAATAAAGTAATAGTAATGAAATATTAACCCACCATTTCTTCTTACAGACCATGACTGCTGTACTGTTAATTTCTAACTGGTCGTATATTAAGTTTACATGAAAACCAATCTTATTTAAATTTGAATATGTTTAATATGGAGAAAGACCCCATTACAATTTGACATACGTATAAGCCTGCTCTCAAATCCCCCATTATTTCCTGCAACAGTCAATGTTCATGTTCAACCCTTTCGACCTCATTGGACTAATCAATAATTTGACTCAAGGCAGTAGCACTGTAAATCCTGGCTTCAGCAGGTGTCTGCTCATTTTTTTATTAAAAATAAAGAAGTAACATAGAGGAAAATCACTTCTAATTTTATTATTTGCTCATTGAGTGGAGGAACTATGTGAACTTTATAGAATGTAGTTTTTGAAAAAAAAAATCGAACTGAATCAATCACCATAGATCCCAAATGTCTCAAACCAACAATAGCAGATTTGTTTCTTTTTTTGTTTGTTTCGGACTCCTATGTCTCCACTCAATTTTAAGACGGTTGCAGCTCATTGGTGTTTATGGAGTGCCAGTTGTTGCTTTATTCTACATCAATTTCCCTCCCTCACTGAGAATTGAAGTTTTGGTTGAACGTTGTGTTGTGAAAATCATGTCCAAATCTTAATATCTGTGTCTTTGGATTCGTGCATTATTTGTGCATGATAAGTATTTTGTTACCATGTGAGTAGACAAGACCATTTAACAGCCTATAATATTGCAAATTTGCAATGACTGGTCAAAACTGCTTAAGGCATCTCGTCTGGGATTTAACTTAAGGGACTAGAACACGGTAATTATCATGGTTTTCAGAGTTGGAAATTACATACTTTTATAATCAATAATTTTACACTTTATATTGATGACTTCTAAAATGTATTATTCACTTGTTCAGTTTCCACCTCATAATTAAAGGTAATGATTATATACATATTTTAGTAACCAATTGTTTTAACCCCTGAATCACAAAATCAGAACTAATTGGCAAGACTGATTGATTTTATACCTTTTCACACTGCCATTGATATGTGTCATTGCCTCGTGGTTTCTTTAAAATAGTGCTGCATTGATTAATTATTCATAAAGAAAGGAGGGATAAAGCCGATCGTAAACGAAATGATACTTTCCTGCCCAGTTAAAGGAGTTATGCATGTGATAGGGAATAGTGGTATGTACAGCAGATTGAACTCACAAAAGATGGGAGATGTTAAAATATGAGCGTGAATAGCAAGATGAAATCAAAGCGACAGTAGGAACAGTGTAAGGACGCTATTGTTTAGGAATGTGAAAAAGGGTTAAAACAACAACGCTATAAAAACTTTGCATTTTACTCGGATTCTCCAGCCTATGTCGAGCATACCAATCGTATGTAAGGGTCGAGATGAGAGATTGGGATTTTATTTCCCTATACCCAATGGGCCCCTAACAATTTCTTTTTCTCACCAGCATACCACCCTCATTACGAACTTTTCCTTGTTTTGAAAGTGAAACGTCCAGACTTCATAGCCGATATCATTGGGGTGAGTGGCCTGAGTCATTCTAAACCGGGGCCATCCCGGGTACCAGAGTAATGTGCATGAGCCCAATTTGCTCAATATTTTCTAAGGATGATACAGATGTATATGCAGCAACATTCTTGGAGTGGCCTGAATACGAATGGCTTGTGTTATGAGATTGAAATAAATGACCATCTCTCTGACAGAAGTGGTATACAGCCCACGAGTGAAATATAATCGAAAAACTGTCTCACCTTTGTTTAACCCTATGCTTTTGCTGTGTATTCCTTCTGGTGTCGTGATCATTGCTGAGCAACATTTTCCCGAGGAGCCTTCTGTCAGAAGCTACATTTAGCAAACAGTAGATCAAGTATTTGTGTAGGATGGTTGCTAAGGGAACGAAGGTAACTGCACCAAGTCAGATTGACGCAATTTTAAATATTATTAGACCAGAGACAGTAAAGAAAATGGTGACATGTTTGGGTATGACAGGATTTCGCGCAGATTGGATTGAGGAGTATGCTGAGATTATGACACCCCGAAGGATGATGATGAAGGATGTCAGACATTCATATTTAAGGTCTTTTGCAGTGGAATGAAGAAGCTATGATAGCTTTCAATACCCTGTAAAGTGCCTTGCTATCAGCCTCAGCGTTAGATTTGCCTGACTACGACAAACCTTTTCACCATTATGTGCCAAAAAGGTGGACAGGATACACAGCTGCTGTACGATTGTGGGGATAACTGAGCAGTCGATTGCTTAGGATAGCCGTACAGATGTGCACGATTAGGAATATCGCAGATTATGTCCCATTTGAGTATGAGGCAGAGCCCCATGACTGCATAAGGGAAATTACTGCATTTGCCAAACTGAGGGCTGAGTTACCGTCTGAGCTACTGCTTGATGAAGGTAAGGAAGTTCTATTTGTGGGCGGTTCTTGTTATAGGGGTTTTGACAGTAATCATGCAGAGTATTCGGTTGTAAGACAGGGCCAGTCCCAGTATAGGGCAATCAAACTGGAAAATTGCCCACAACTGGGTTCAGCTCAGTTGGATGAACGGAAGGCGTTGATGGCAGCCTGTGAAATGATGGAGGGTAAAAAAGCTGATTTATCTACTGATTCGGCTTATGCACATGGGGTATGCCACGTGTTTGGATCAGTGTGGAAGCAAAGAGGCTTTAAGAAGAGTAATGGGTTTTCCATTCAACACTGCCAGCAGGTTATGGAGCTGACGACGGCAATGATGAAGCCAAAGATACTGTCTATCATTAAATGCAAAGCGCACAGAAAAGGCAGTGGTATGGTGATGAGGAGTAATTAAGCAGTGGATGAAGCGGCTAAGATAGCTTCGATTTTTTTCTTTGTTATTGTGTCTCAGGTGCAGATAGATCCAGAACCGTCGATGAAGGACCTCACTGAACTACAGGGGAGGGATACCCTGGCTGAGGAACGACTCTGGAAGCAGAGGGGTGCTCGGCAGAATCAAGAAGGCTTATGGGCCACAGAGGAAGTTTTCTGAATACGACACACCCTGTTGTTGAAAATTCTTATTTCGGAGGTGCATGGATTCGATCACAATGCTAAGGAAGATAAATAAGGATGGTTTATGGTGACTGTATCTGCAGGCTTCAGTGGACTATTAATCGTCACAATGTGAGGTGTGTGCACAGTATAATGTTAGGAAAGGAATAACAACCCCTATAGGACACATACCATTGCCTGAAAGCTCATTTAAGTATTTCGTAATTGACACCGTGGACGTGTAAAAAATAGGTGAGAGGGAAAAGGTACATGTTAGTGGTGTTTCATAGGTTTTGCCCATGGTTAAAAGCTGTCCCTTCCAAAGATGCAGGACCTGGGACAATAGTCGGATTTCTGACGAATGAAGTTAACCCTCCGTTTTATGTACCATCAGAAATCAGTTCAGAAAATTGGTCTACCTTCATTCAGAAACTCTTTGAGAATCAGAGGTTTGGGTGCATGTATCATCCCTAGTCACCGGGTAGGGCGGAAAGGATTAATGGGACATTGAAAAACAAATTATACAAGGTCTGTGCAAGCACCAACCTTAATTGGGTTGACGATCTGCCGCTGCTGCTGATAAGTTATCACATGCACATTAACAGCATGACCAATCTAACACCGTAAGGGATGCTCACAGGCAGACTTATGCCAGTGCCCAAGTGGAGAGTCTCCTACGAAGAGCCTAGCTTCGAGCAGTTATGACGAGAACGTAGGCACTATTTGCAGCAGCCAACAATGATACATGAGACGATCCACATGCAGGAAACGCAAAGGGAACCAATATCTGACAACGAATAAGGACCTTTAAGCCCGGGATTGTGTGTGTGTGCGGGACTTCTGTAGACGCTCGGTTGAGCAGAGGTAAAAGGGAACTTTCGTAGTAACAAAGGCATCACCTGCCGCCATCCAAGTGAAGGGACAACACGTATCGTGCCACCTTAATCATTGTACTAAAGCTCTCACACCGGCACTGACCCTTACATAACTAGAGCTGAGGCGGAGGGACCTGGATACGGGCCAGGCACATAGTAAGCCCATACCCCTCAGCAGGATTCCAAACAGAATACAGGTGAAGCTCTCGATGATACTGATCATTCCAGAAATGAAAATGATGGAGATGTGTAGCATAGCTCTCCTCCTGGTGGCGGGGATGGTGAAGACATGGGATCGCTCCTGATACCCTCTTCTCTGATGCCAGGCCTGCATGCTCGGACTTGGAGACAATTACCATGGCAGACCTGCACTGGTAATGCCAGGGAGACAAATACATAATAAATGTGCTGACCTTGGTGCCCTGACATGGTTACATGTCCGTGACAATCACTAGCATCAATAGGCAAACTGTGCGGCTGTAATGATGGCTACATAAGGCTGTTTCTTGTGCACTAAGGCGACCCCGCTATACTACTTTTTTACCCTATGCCCTGTAACTCGACCACCTACACTCAATGGCGCTTGCAGCACTCTAGCCGACCTCTTATCCCGGATGATTCATGAATTTGCATGCAATCCCACTGTCCCTTCTGGTGCCTCCTTCTTCAGACGTCTCCGTTCTACGGTCAGTATGACGTGGGCAGGCAGCAACACCAAAGTTGGTGCAGTTACAGTATCCCGTAGTCCACAAGCAAGACTAATCACATGTTCCCTGTGGCGGCTTTCAGGATACGGGAAGGACTGAGTTTTGGATGCTTGAAGCGAAATAGTTCCACACCAGTACACTATTTTAAGGGTCTTTGCGGGAATACGATTCAATTCGAAGTGGACGCCACATTTGGGGAAATCCTAAATTCTCAACGTGTCCCACTGGCTGATACTAGGTGACTGTGTGGTTGCGCCCAATGCTGCCCGCTGAGTGTAGTGGCAGCTGTGCCCGTGTAATGCTACTACACGAGGCAGTTATATCACCACATGCACAGCTTGCTGCTACGACACAGTCAGCTTTATGCTGAACTAAGCAATGGTATGTCCCTGATCCAACGATTCGGTTTGATAGCATAGGACAGAAAAGAGGTATTCCTAATGAGTTTAAGGCCCACAATGAAATTGCCACAGGTAAAAATACTCTTAACCGAGTCATAGAGGTTATCAAGAATGCTGAATGGATTAATTACATTTATTATAAACAACAGTGATTAATAAATTATAATGACGATGCCCTTGTGGTATTTGGAGAACAATTGGATTATGCTACCAAAATGAAATGGCAAATAGACAGGCCTTAGATTGGATTCTTGAAAGAAAAGGCGGGGTTTGTGTGTCGTTTGGGGAGTACTATTGTACCGTTATAAGTAACAACAACAGGCCTGGGGGATCTTTTACTAAAGCAATGGAAAAGCTGTAGAATCTAAGATCGGGAGCTAAAAGACAATGCAGGGTTTGGTCATCAGGCTTTTGATTAGTTGATTAATATATTAGGGACGTGGGGAGTATGGTTTGACAAGATTGGTCCTATTACATGTGTGGTTTTACCTGTTGATGCCTTCATCTTTTGTAGTGCCTTACCTTTTATTCAATCTTTTTTAGCTCGCGTCAGTACACCGTTACTTGTGGCCATTTCAGCTATGCCCGGATGTGCTTCGGCCTCTTATGGAGCCCCACTGCTCTACTGTTATGATCTGACAAATACCACGGGGCAAGGAATATGTCCACATGAAGATATTGATGATACTTCTGAAGAACGCACGGATCCTAGATAGTGAGGGATCTTGGGTCTTTTTTTCCTGTTCTGGTTATTGGAGGAGAGGGTTTTGGCCCAAGGGACTCCAGGAATGGAGGAAGAATCCTTTATGACTCAAACTCCAAAAATTATTTAGTCTGAGTTGGAACCTACGTTGTTTGTATTGGGCACCAGAGTGACTGATCTTAATGTCTTCTTTCTCTCGGTGAGACCAGAAGGTCTCAGAGGAGTGGAGGGGGAATATGGAAAACAAAGAGCATGAAAACATGGGAATGGTAAAAGCAAGAAGATCACTGGCGATCTGAATGCGACACTAGTCAAAACGTTCACTGTGGGAGGATGGGATAAAATAGTGGAATTCCCCTTGACCAATTAGCACAGTAAAGTTGAGACTGAAATGTTACTATGTAGAGATGAAATAACACAGTTAGGAAAGTCACCCTCGACTGCAAAATATCATCATGGCAGTTTGGGACAGATTGTATCAATAAGTGTTTGGGACATGACATGAAATATTTAATTAATAGTTAGTAGAGTCAGCCGGCTCGAGACCATTGACTCTGAAATACCTCAAATACCTCATCATGGCATTAGAAAAATAGTAAGTCGGGTCTGGGATGAAGGGCACTTGTTGCAGAACTACAATAAAATGTCTAATCATTACATTAAAATAACATAAACTAGAATGAAAGGAAAAACTATAGCAGCAGAACTAGAGAGATATTGGGAATTAACATCGTAGGTTTATTGTATAGCTGTACTGAGGTGATTTTGATTAACGCAGTTGGAAATGCTGATAAGCTCACAAAAACATGATAACAAAATAAACAGCCACGGACCCTAAGGTTCAAGGACATTCAAGAATCTGCTTTTGGAGTGTCATATTTTCGTTTGCAAATAAAAGACCTACGCATTGAAGAATTCTCTCCGTATCCTGGTAATTCTCCACATTTTCTCCACGACTTCCCCTCTGCCTTTTACCCGCTTTTCTTACGCTGTCTCTCTACACCTCTCTCTCTCGCCCTCACTCTCTCGCGCACTCTCTCTTTCACTCCCCTCGCCCTTCTCGCTCACCCCGTCTCTCTTGCGACCGTCTCTCTCTCTCTCGATCCTCTCTCTCTCGACCTCTCCCTCTCACTCCCTCTCTCTCCTTCTTTTGGTTCAGCTCTGTCTCTCTCTATCTCTCCCTCTCTCTCCCCTCTCTGTCTCTCTTTTCCCACCATCTCTCTACTCTTACCCTCTCTCTCGACACCTCTCTCTCATTCTCTCTTTTGCTCGCGCTGTCTCTCTCTCATGCTCTCTCGCTATCTGCCCACTCTCTCTCTCAATCTCTCTCTCGCCCACTCTCTCTCACGCCTGCTCTCTCTCTCTCTTGCCCCGTCGCTCTCTTTTCTCCTGTCTCTATCGCTATCACCTCTCTCTCTCACCCGCTCTCTTTTGCACCTCCCTCTCACCCCCTCTCTCTCTCTTCCCCCTTTCTCTTACTCGGTCCCTTTCCCTCTCTCTCTCTCATCCTCCCTCTGTCGCTCCACTAATGTGCCCTCTCTGTCTCTCTCACCGACACACTCTCTCTCTCATCAGCTCACCCCCTCTATCTTTCTCTGACACCTTGTCTTGCACATCTTCTCTCCCTCGCCCTCTCTCTCTCTGTGACCCACTCTCCCGCCCACTCTCACTCTTGGCCCCACTCTCCCTTGCCACCCGTCTCTCTCGCCACTTTCTCTCAACCCTCTCAGTCTTTCTCACACCACTTCTCTCTCCCACCACCTTTCAGTCTCTCTCACACCACCTCTCCCTCTCACCGTATCTCACTTTCTCCCCTTCTATTGCCTTCTCAATGTCTCACTCTCGCTCGACCTCTGTCTCTCTATCTATCTATCTCTTGCCTCCGTCTCTCGCTCTCTCGCCTCCTCTCTATACCTAGTCGAATGTGAGGTCTGCATGTGCTGGGGATTCGAGTCAAGATTAGAGTGGTGCGGAAAATGCACAGGAGATCAGGTAGCATCCGAGGAGCAGGAAATTTGATATTTTATGCAGGAGCCCTTCTTCAGGAATTCCTGCTGTGCATTTCCAGCACCACTCCAATCTTGACTTCTCTCCCCGTCTCGCACTCGCTCTCCCACCTTCTCACATCCCTCTGTCTCTCTACCTCTCGCCCCCTCTCTCTGATCCCCTCTTTCTCTCACCCCTGCTCGGTCTCTCTCTCAGCCTTTATATCTTCCACCACCTTCTATCTCACTCTATCTCTCTCGTCCCTCTCTCCAGCCCCCCTCTGTCTTTCGCCCCCTTGATCTCTCTTTTTCACCCACGTTTTCTCTCTGACGCTCTCTCTGTTTCGCGACCCCTCGCTCTCTCTCGCTTCCCTTCTCTAACGATACTGCTAGCCCACCCCCTCTATTGCCCCCGACTCTCTCTCTCGCTCCTTGTCTCTCTTGACCACCTCACTTTCACTCGTGCAACCCTCTCGCTTAGCCCAGCTTGCTCTCACCATCTCGTCACTCGCCAGTCTCTGTCGCCTCCCACCGTCTCAATGCCGAAACACCTCTGTGTCGCCTCCTCTCTCCCTCTCGCTCTCGACAAACCCTCTCTCCCTCTGCTCTCTCTCGCCCTAACTCTCTTTCCCTCCCTCGCACTATCTCCCTCTTTCCCACTCTGTTCTCTCTCTCTCCTTCCCTTTCTTGCCAACCTGCCTCTCTCTCATTCTCGACCCACTGGCTCTGACACCTTTCTCTCTCTCGCCCTTTTGCTCACACTCAACCCTCCTCTTTCTCACCCCTTCTCTCCCTCTCATCCTCTCTCTCACTCTCCCTCTCTCTCGCTCCCCTGATCACTCTCTCAACCCCTCCTTTGCGCCCTCTCTCGTTCTCACTCCCTTTCTCTCTTGCCTACTCTCTCTCACTCTTGCAACACTTCTCGCTTTTTCTCTCCCTCTCTCTCACCCTTCCTCTCTCTCACCCACCTCCGCCTCTCTCAGCAACTCTCTGTCTCTCGCTCCCTAACTCTGTCACGCCCCTAGTCTCTCTCGCCACCCTCGTATCTCCCTACCGCTCTCCCGCTCTCTCCCTCTCGACTACTGTCTCCCTCTCTATCTCTCGCCAATTCTCTCTTGCCCCCTTTCTCTCATTCTCTATCTAGCCTACTCTATATCTCCCTTCCCCTCTTTCTCTCTCGCACCCATTTTCCCTCTCTTTCTCGACCTGTCACCCCTCGTTCTCACGACCTCTCTCTTCCGCCCCTTCTCTCCCTCTCCCGAACCTCCCTCACTCAACACCCTCTCTCTGTATCACGCCCGTCCTCTCACTCTCAAAACACCCTCGCCACACTCTCTTTCTCTCTTACACCCTAATCTCTCTCGCGCTCTCAGTCTCTCGCGCCTCCTCTCTCAAACTCTCTCTCTCTCGTCCTCTGTCCAGTTCTCTCTCTCGCCCCTCTGACTATATCAGATATTCTCTCTCTAACTCGGGTACTCTCTCTCACTCTCTCTCTGAACCCCACTTTCTATACACCCTCATTCTCTCACCACCTCCTCTCCCCTCTCTCATCCCCTATCACTCCCTCTCTCACTCCTCTCCTCTCTCGACACCCTCTGTCTCTCTCTCTCACCCCGTCCCTTCCTCTTGACCCAGTTCTCACTCTTGTGACACCTCTCTCATATTCTGTATCTTTTCCTCTCCTCTTTCACCCTGTCCACGAAGCCTTTGTCTCTCTCCCTCGATCCCCTCTCTCGTGCCCCTCTCTCACTCTTGCCCTTTTTCTCACATCTCTTCCATCTCTCGCACTGGCTCTCATGCCCTCTCTATCTCTCATCGCTCTCTCTGTTACCCAATCTCCTGTCCACTCTGTCTCTCTTGCCTTCTCTTTCTCTTTCGACCCCTCTCTCTCCCCTCCGTCTCTTTCTCAGCTCCTCTCTCTGTCTCTCCCAGTCTCTCGCCCTCTCTTCCTCTCTTTCTCTTGAACCCTCTCTCTTGCCCCCTCTTTCTGTCGCCCCTCCTCTCTCTTTCGCCACTCTCCTTTTCACCCTCTCTCTCCCGCCCCCTTCTCAAACCCCAGCCCCTTTTTCACTCTCCCGCCCCCCTTTTGCTCTGCACACTCTTTTCCTCTTTTGCGCCCTCTCGTTCTCTCTCTTGCCACTCCACTCTATCGATCCACTCTCCCTCCCTCACTATCCCACCCATCTCTCTCACCCTCCCTCTCTCACTGCCTTGCTTTCAATCTCGCACTCCTCTCTCTCTCACCATTTGCTCTCACATCCTCTCGCCAGCCATTTCTCTTTCCGGCTCTGTCGTTTCCCACTCTCACGCTCGAAATGCGACTCTATCATCCCCTCTCAATCCCTCTCTCTCGACCCACCACTCCGTCTCTCTCCCCACTCTCTCTCTCGCACTCTGTCTCTCTCGCCTCCTCTCTCTCTCGCAATGTCTTTCGATCTCACACCCACACTATCTTACTCTCTCGTGCCCTCTCTCTTTCTCGTTCCACTATTTCTCTCTCCCTCTCTGTCTCTTCCTGTCTCTTACTCTCGTCACCTCTCTATATCTCGCCCGTCTCTCTCTCAATCTCTCGCCCTCGCAGCCTTTGTCTGTCTGTCTCTCTCTCGCACCTCTCTGCCTCACGCCCCATGTCCATCTCATCCACTTTCTCTCACTCTCTCTCTCTCCGGACACCCCTCCCTTCACCGCTCTCTCTTTTGCACCCATTCTTTCTGTCTCACTTGCTCTCGCTCGCACTCTCATTCTCTCGCCACTCTCTTGCGCCCTTTCAGGTTCCTAGTCTATCTCGCTCTCCTCCCTCGACCTCCCTCTTGCAACACTTATTTCTTTATATCTCGCTCTAACTCTCTATCTCGCCTCTCCTCTCTCCCACCACACACATGCCACCCTCTCTTTCTCTCTCATCGCCCTCCCTCTCTCTCCCAAACCCTCTCCACTCGCCGCTGTTGGCAACTCTACGCCTTTCACTCCCACTGTGTCTGTCACGCCCCTTCTCAGTCTATATCTCGCGAGCCTCACATATTTTTTCCCTCTCCCTTCTCTGTCTCACTTTCTCTCTGTCACTCGCCCCCCCGCCCCCTTTATCGCACACTCTCTATTAAGCCTTTCTCTCTCCATTCCCACTCTCTCACTCTCTCATCTGCTCTCTCACCCTCTCTCTCACGCGCAATTCTCAAACCCTCTGTCTCTCTCTCTCTCTCTCTGGCCACCGCGCTCTCTGTCTCGCCCCCTCTCTCTCTTGCCCCCTCACTATGGCGCACATTTTACCTCTCTCTCTTCCTCTTCTCTGTCTCTCTCCCTTTCTCTCGCTCTCTCCCTCGCACCCTTTTTCTGTCCCTTCACCCCTCACTATCTCTCGCACTCTCACCCGCGCTCTCTCGCCCTCTCTCTCTCGCCCGTCCCTCGCCCTCTCTCTAGTTTTCACCGATTTCTCACTCTGACCCCGTCTCTCTCCCTCTCCGAACATCTCTCGCTCTATCTCGCCCCACTTCTCTCTCAACATTCTTCGACAACCTCTCTCTCTCGCACCTGTCTCTCTCTCGCTCTCTCTCTCTGTCTCTCGCTCGTCCTCTCTCTCTCACCATCTCTCTCTTTCTCTCTCACTCCCATTCTCTCTCCCTTTCTCTCTCTCTTTCAAATTCACGCCCAGTTTCTATCTCTCCCCTTCTCTCTCTCTCTTTCCCCCTCTCTCTTTCAACACCTAACTCCCTCTCTCGACCCCGCTCTCTCTCTCTTCCTCGCCGCTGCTCTATTTCGGGCCCTCGCTATCTCTCCCTCTCTCGCCACACGTCTTTCTGTCTCACCCCTCTCTCTCACACAGTCTCTCTCTCTCACGAATCTCTCTCTCTGTTTCTTCCCCTCTGTAACTCTCGCGACCTGGTCTGTACCTCTCGTCCACCTCTATCTCTTTCTCATCCACCTCTCTCGTCCCTTCCCACTCTCTCGCCTACACTCTCTCTGTCTCTCTCACTCTCGCTCCCTCTCGCCATCTCTCGGCCACCTTTACCTCTCTCTCAAACCCTTGTGTCGCACCCCACTCTCACTCTCTCGCCGTCTCTCTCTGCCTGTCGCCCTCTTTCTCGCTCTCGTCCCCTCCATCGCCCACTTGCCCTCTCTCTCTCGCTTCTGCTCTAGTCTCTATTGTTCACTCTCACTGTCGCCCCTCACTCTCTCCCCACCTCGCTCTCTCACCTCTTCTCTCTCTCTATCTCCTACCAATACCCTCTTTGTCTCTCGCCTCCTGTCTCTTTCTAGACCCTCTCTCTCTCGCTCCCTCTGTTTCTCTTGCTGCAGCTCTGTTTTGCCTCGCCTCTCACCCTCTTTCTCTCTCGCCCTCTCTTTCTCTCACCCGCTAACCTCTCTCATCCGTGCTCTCTTCACTTCTCCCTCGCTCTCTCTCTCTCTCTCCCGCGCTCACTCTCTCTCTCTAGCCCCATCTCTTCCTCGGCCGCACTCTCCCAGACCCTCTCTCTCTCTGCCACCCCCGCTCTCTCGCGCCCACTCTCGTTCTCTCGCCCCTTTCTCTCTTTCTTCTAGGTCTCTCGCACCCCTCGCTTTGCCTTCCAATCTCTCTCGCTTCCTCTCTCTCGATCGCCCCCGTGTCGCGCTATCTTTCTCTCTCTGTCTTGCCCCCGCTCTATCTCTCTGTCTGGTGCCCCTTCTCTATCCGTCTCTGTCCCTCTCTCCCTTGCTCTCACCTCTCTCCTTCGCCCTTTCTCTCTCTCGCCCACTCTCTCTCTGCCACCCCTCACTCTCTCGCCCCCCATTCTCGTTTCATTCTCTCTCATGTGCCATCTCTCCCTCTCGTCCACCCTTTCTCTCTCGCCTCCCTCTCACTGTCTCTATATTTATGTCTCGTCCCCTCTCTCTGGACCCATCTCTGGCTTGCCCAACCTCTCTCTTGCTCTCCCTCTCTCTCTCTTGCCCCCTCTCTCTATCTGTCACCCCCGCTCTGTCTCCTGCTTCTCCCGCTCTCTCCCGCGCGCTCTGTCTCTCCCTCGCCCTTTCTCCCTCACGCACCCGGTCTTTCTCTCGCCCCCCGATCTCCTCTCTCACGATGCTCTTTCTCTCGCCTTTCCTCTCTCCCTATCTCTTTCCCCCCGTCTCTCCCTCGCTCTCAGAAGTTTGCAAAATTATGAGGCGTATGGATAGGATAAATAGGCAAAGTTTTTTCCTTGGGGTGGGGGAGACCAGAACTAGAGGGCATAGTTTTAGGGTGAGTGGGGGAAGGTATAAAAGTGACCTCAGGGGCATCTTTTCCATGCAAAGGGTGGCACCTGTATGGAATGAGCTGCCAGAGGAAGTATTGGAAGCTGGTACGATTGCAACATGTAAATAACATTTGGTTTGTGTATAATAATAGGGAGGGTTTGGAGGGATGTGGGCCAGGTGCTTGCAGGTGCAACTTGATTCGTTTGGGATATCTCGTTGGTATGGATGAGTTCGACCAAATAGTCTGTTTCTGTGCTGTAAATCTCTATGACTCTATGACTCTTGCTGCTTCTCTCTCTTGCCTTCTGTCTCTCCCCATTCTCTCTCTATCGTACTCAATCTCTATCGCCCTCACTCTCTCTCTTCCCTCTCTCTATAGACTCCTTTCTCTCACTCTCCTCCCCTCTCTTTCAAGCCACATCTCTGTCTTGCCCTCTCTCTCTGTGTAGCTCAGCCCGGGTCTCCCTCCCCCTCTCTCTCTCGCCCCTGCTCTTGTCTCTCTCTCTCTGAGCCTGCTCTCTCATTTTCTCTCTCTCCCACTCTCGCTCTTGCTTTCTCTCTCGAATCTACTCTCTTCTTTCTCTCTCCCTTGATCTCTTTCTCTCTCGCTGTCTCTCTCTCTCGCCCATTCCCTCGCTTTCTCACTTTCTCACCATTTCTCTCACCCCCTCTCTCTTTCTAGCCCAGGTTCTCTCGATCCCCTCTCTGTCCTGCCCCATCTCTGCCTTGCAGTCCCTTCTTCGCTGTCTCTCGCAGTGCTCTCTCTCTTTCTCGACAACACTCTTTCGCTCTGCCTCTCGTATTCCATCTCTCCCGCTCGCCTCTCTCTCACCCCCTCTCTTTCTCCCTTTAATCGTGCTCTCTCGTTCGATTTCTCTGTCTCTCTCACCCTCTCTCTCCCTTCCCTGATCTCTTCTCTCTCTTCCTCGCTCTCTCTCTTTTGTTGCCTTTCGCTCTCGTCGCTCTCTCTCTCTCTCCCTCTCTTCCTCAGCCCTTCGGTCTCTCTCTTTCTTTCTCTCGTTCTCTCTCTCTCTCGGTCCCTCTCTTTCTCCCGCGCTCTCTCTCTGGCCATCTTTCCCTCTCTCTCTCGTCCTCTCTCTCTGGTTTTCTCTCTCTCGTTCCCTCTCTCGCTCCTATTTCTCAACCCCTCACTCTCCCGCTGTTGCCCCGCGCTCTCCCATTGTCCCTTGCGCCCCTCTCTCTCTCGCCCCGCTCACGCTATCTCTCCTCACGCTATCTCTGTCCCTCTCACATTCCCCCTTCTCTCTCACCTCCTTTCTCTGTCGTCACTTTCTCTTTCACGCCGCTCCTCTTGCTCTTGCTCACTCCTACCTATCTCTATCTCTCACCACCCTCTTTCTATCTCGGAATCTCTCTCTTTCTTGCCCCAACATTCTCTCTCTCACTCCTGCTCTCTCTCACACCCCTTTCTCATGCCTCATCTCTCTCTCTCTCTGTCCCCTCTCTCGAGCATTCTCTCTCTCTCTTGAACTCCGCCTCTCTCTCGATCACCCCTCTCTGTCTCGCGCACCCTGTCTCTCATTCCCTCTATCCCTCTTGCACAACTCTTTCTCTCTGTCTCACTTCTCGCTCTGTGTCTCAAGCCCCTCTCCCTCTCTCGTCCTTCCTCTGTCCCTCAAACCCTCTTACTCTTGTTGCCCCTTCTCTCTCTCGCCTTCTCCCTCGTCCCCACTCTCAATCTGCCCTGTGTCCCGTCTCTTCTCTCTCGTCCCTTCTCTCTCTTTTGCCTATTCCTCTGTATCTCAACCCTTTCTTTCGCTACCCCTTCCTCACCGCTCTGACTCTCACTAGCCCCCCTTTCTTACTCGCTCTCTCTTCATTTCGCCCCCTCTGTTTTGACCCATCTCTTTTTGGCCCCCTCGCTCGCTCCCGTCTCCTCTCTCTGTCCCGTCTCCGCTCTCTGTCTTTCTTGCCCTCTCTCACTCTCTCTTTTACTGTCCCTCGCCCTCTCTCTCGCCCTCTCTCTCACTTTCTCTCTCCGTCCCCCACTCTCTCTCGCTCTCTCTCGCCCTCTCTCTCATTTCGCCCCCGCTTTCTCTCACCCCAACTCTCTCGCACGACTCTCTCTCTCCCACTCATTCTCTCACCCTCTGTCCCATATGGCCTTCTCTCTCTCGCGGAACTCTCTCTCTCGCTCTCCTCTCTCTGTCTCCCCCCTTTTTATTTCTGTTTCTCACCCCCTCTGCCTCTCTCTTACTCCCTTCTCTCACAGCCGCTCTCACTGTCGCCTCCCTGCTCTCTCTCTCGCCCTCTGTATCTCTTGCCCCTCCCTGTATCGCACTCCACCCTCTCTCGCTCTCCAGCTCTCTCTCGCATTCCCCCCTCAAACCCCCTCTGTCTCCCTCTTTCTGTTTCCGCTGTCTCATTCTGTCTCTCTATCACCCTCGCCCCTCTCTCTCCCGCCCCGCTCTTTTCTCTTTCTCTTCCTCGCTCTCTCTTATGCCTCCCTTCTCTCTCTCGCCGTCACTCTCTCGCCATTTCTCTTTCTCTCCCCCTTTCTCTCGCCTGCTTTCACTCTCTCACCTCTCTCTTTCACACTCTCTTCCTCAATCGCTTCCGCTCTCTAACTCTCTTTCTATCGTCCACTCTTTCTGCATTTTTTGCCCCTGCTCTCTCTGACTGTCTGCCTCTCTTCTGAAGACACTGTTTCTCTCGCAACCACTCTCTCTCCTATCTATTTATTTCGTCCCCTTTCTCTCTTGCCCCTCTGTCTCGCCCCCTCTCTCTCTTCTGCAACAGTGTCTCATTCCTTCCCTCTCTAGCGTTCTCTCTCTACCTCGCCACTACTCTCTCTCTCGCTTTCTTTCCCTCTCGACACATTTCCCTCTCTCCCACACTCTGTCGCCACGCCTCTCTCTCGACCCCCCTCTCGCAATGCCTCTCTCTCTTGCGCACCTCTCCCTCTCACGTGTGCTCTCTTTTTCGTCTCTTTCCCTTGCCCTCGTTCTCTCTCGCCACTCTCTCTCTCTGTATATAGCCATCTCTTTTTATTACATACCCCATCTCTCGCGTTCGACGTCTCTCTCACGAATGCAGTCATTCTTCTCACATTCTCTCTCCACCCCTCTCACTGTCTCGCTTTCCCCCCTCTCTTAAGCCATATCTACGTCCCCTTTCTCTCGCTCCCCCACTCTCTCGCACATCTCTCCCCCTCGCTTTCTCTCACTCTTTCGCTGCTCTCTCTCGTTCCCATTCTCTGTCGTCCCCTCTCTCTGTCTCAACCCCTTTGTGCCTTTTCCCATCTCTCTCTTGATCCACTCCCCCCTCTGCCTCGCCAGCTTCTCTCTCTCGCCCCTATCTCTCTCAAATCCTCTCTTTCCCTCTTTCCCCATCCCCTCTCACTCTTTCCTCCCTCTCTCCAACTCCTTTCTCATTCTCTCCCTCTCTCTCTCATACCTTCTCTTCCTCTCTTTTCTGTTGCTCTCTCTGTCGCTTCCTTTCTCTCTCGTCCGTCTCTCTCTCTCTGATCCCCTGTCTGCCTTGCCTCATCACTGTCTTGGCAGACTCTCCATCTCTCTCTCTCGCTCGGCCCTGGGCTCTCTCTCTTTTTCGACTCTGTCTCACCCCGTTTTCCCTCTTTGTCTCTCGCCTTCTGTCTAACTCTCCCATTCTCTCTTCGGCACTCTCTCTGTCTCTCTCTCTATCTCACACACCCCGGTCTCTCTCTTGCCAACTCTCTCTCACGCCCTCATTGTCTTGCCCCCTCTCTCACTCACAGCCCCACTCTCTCTCAACCACTTTCTCTCTCGCCCCGTCTCTGTCATGCGCATCTTGCTCTTGGCCCTCTTGCCCGCGTTCTCTCCCAACCCCCTCTCCATTCTCGCCCTCTCTCTCTATCTCTCGCCGTCTCTTATTCTTGCCCCAACCTCTCTGTCTCTCCCCCCCCCCCCCTGTTTCTCTCTCTGGCCCCTAGCTATCTCCCCTCTCTCTCTTTTGCGAACTCTGTCTCACCCTCTCTGACTCTTCCGCCCGCCACCTCCCTCTCGCTCCCTCTCTCCGGCCCCCTCTTTCTTACTCGCCTCTCTCTCGCGCATCTGCCCTCTAGACTTTCTCGCCCTCTCTGTCTCTTAGCCTCTCTCCCTCTTGCCCTCACTCTCTCTCACCATCGCTCTCACTCTTTCTCCGCCATCTCTCCCTCGAACGTGCGCCTGCTCTCTCTGTGTCTGTTTTGCCCTGTCTCACACCACCTCTCTCTCTCTCTCCACCTCTTTCTCCCCCTTTACCTGTCTCATCCCCTGCTCTATCTCACACCGTCTCTCTCTCTCTCACTCCTGCTCTCTCTGTCTCACCCGCTCTCTCTCTCTTGACCCCGCTCGACCCCCTCTCTTATTGTCTCTATCCCTCTCGGACTTGCTCATCCTCAATCTCTCGCTCACCCTCACCCTCTCTCACCTTCTCTTTCCCGCTCTCGTCCCCACTCTGTCTATCTCTCTCTCTCTCTCACGCGCCATATTCCTCTCGCTCCCTCTCTCTCTGTCTCGCCCTATCGCTCTCTTTCTACTTGTCCCAACTGTATCTATCCTCGCCCCTGTCTATCTTTATCTCTCTGTCGCACACACTCTGTTCTGCCATCTCTCTGTTGACCACCCCCTCTCTCGCGCGCCTGCTCTCTCTCTCTCTTTCTCTCTCTCTCTCGCCACACCTCCCTCTCTCGTCCCTCTAACTCTCTCTCTCTCTCTCTCTCTCTCTCTCTCTATCTCTCGCTCTCCGCTCTCTGGAACCCCTCTCTCTCTTCTTTGCCCTCTCTCTCTATTTGTGGCCCGACCTCTATCTCTGCCATTCGCCCACTCTCTCTCTGGCAACCACAGTCTCTGATCCCACTCTCTCCCATCCATGCACTCTCTATCTCTTGTTTCTTCTCTCTCGCTCGCCACCCCTGACTGTCTCTCTCTCGTCCATTCTCTCTCATTTTCTCTCTCTTTCCCTGTCTCTCCCACCCTCTCGCCCTCTCGCCCAGTCTCTCTCTCGAGCCTTCTCTCTTTGGCATTCTCTCTGTCTGTTTTACTCGAACCTGCTCTCTCTCTCTCTCGAGCCCCTTCTCTTTCACGTACACCCTCTCTGTGCCTCTCCCTCCGCCGTCTGTCTCTCTTGCCCCCTCTCTCTTGCCCCCTCCCTCACTCGCCCCTTCCCTTTCTTCCCCCCCACCTCGAACCAACCCTCTCTCTCTCTCTTTCCATCTTTCGCTTGCCTCTCCCTCCCTTTCTCTCTCATTGCTTCTCTCTCATGCTCTATCGCTGTCTCTTACCCTTTAGTCTTTCTCTCGTCCCATCTCTCTCTCGATCCCTGTCCCTCTCTCTCACCCCATTTCTCTCTCCCCTTTTTCTCGACCACTCTCTCTCCTCCGTCGCACCTGCTCTCTCTTCCTCTCTCTCTCTCAGCCATCTCTGTCGCCATCTCTCAATGTCTCGCTCCCCCTCTGTCGCTCACTCTCTCACACTCTCTCTCCTACCACCACTCTGTCTGCCCCTGCTCTCTCGCCCTCTTTATCATCCTCTTGCTTCGTACCTCGAGGAGATAGGTTCCAGCTAGAGGGAGCTGGGAGCAGACTGGATGAGGTGGGATTCGGAGAAAGTGAAGCGTTATGGAATTTCAATACAGAGCAGCAGAAATCAGATCATTCAGCGCATTGAATCTGCTCTGATACCATGGCAAATTAAATTCTCAACCACATTCTCCTGCTTTCTTGTGTAACACTTGACCCCCTTCGTTGCATAAAACGTATCTGTCTCAAACTTAATTAACTCAATGACTTGGTCTTCACAGCCTTTTTCCTAGACTCGTCAAACCCTGCCTGAGGAAGATTTTTCCTTTACTCCTTTCTAAAAGGACTTCCCTTTCCTCTAAAACTATGCCGTCGTGTCATAGTATCTACAACACCTACTCCAGAGGCCATTCATTATCCTGCATGTTTCAATTAGATCCTCGTTCTCCTTCTAATCTAATAGATTTCCCTCCCATCCCTATCCACTTTCAGCACATTTCCTTCCCCACTCCTATCTGATTTCCATACATTCCATTCCCTTCGTAACTGCCTGGTCACGTCCATGCCCACCAACAACCAGCCCTCTCCTCCTGGCAACTTCCCCTGCCACTGAAAGAATTACAATATCTGTGCCCAAATCTCCCCCCCTCCACCCCCCGACTCTGTCCAAGGCTGCAAAGAAGCATTCCACAAAAATGAAAGTTCCACCTGCACTTCCACACGTGTCATTTATTGTAATGGTTGCTCCCGATGCGGTCTCCTCTACGTTGGGGACAACGGATTTTTTCTTGCAGAGTGCTTTATAGAACATCTCTGGGACATCCGCTAGACTCAACCCCACCGCCCCGTGGCCGAACATTTCAACTCCCCCTTCTACTCTGCCGACGACATGCAGGTCCTGGGTAATCTCCACCACCACTGCCTCAACACCCGACGTCCGGAGTAAGAATGCCTCATCTTCCTCTCGGTAAACGTCAACCACATAACATCAATGTGAAATCAACAGATTCCTAATTTCTCCTCCCACTCTTTGCAACAGTTCCAATCTTCCTGCTCAGCACGGTCCTCATGACCTGTCCCACCTGTCAATCATCCCTCCCACCTGTGCACTCCACCATCCTCTCCGATTTTTCAGCGTCATACCAACCTCCATCCGCTTATTGCCCTCTGAGCTGCCTTTTCCCAAGCCCCACATCCCTCTCAATTATCTTTCCAACCCGGGGCTCCCAGCCACATTCGTCATGAAGGACCTATGCCCAAAACGTCCATTTTCTTGCTCCTTGGATGCTGCCTGGCCTGCTGCGCTTTTCCAGCACCAAACTAATCTTGACCCTCCTCCATCTAACCTTTATCCAGTATAAACCCAGAGTACTCAAACTCCCACCTATGTTTAGCTGTTCACTTCTGCGACCATGCTCGTGAATCTCCTCTGAACGTGCTGACGGGCCAGTACATCCTTCCTCCAACAATGGGCCCCAAAATGCGCGAAATTTTGTCTCTTGCTCTCTTTTCTTCCCTTTTCTTGCTTTACGTCTTTGCCTCAAAGTCGATCCCGTTCTGTGCCTTTTGTTCTTACTACCTCTCTCTTTCCCTGTCTCTCTCTCTCTCCTGTGATCTGTTTCAAACAGAGTCGTCTCTTGTACCAATTACTTCAATCTTTCTCACGGTCTATGTATATATGATTCTATAGTCAGGTCCAGAAAATCTACCCACTCACCCTGCATCAAAGACACCTCCGATAGGAATGACAGACTACTGAGACCACTTGGCACCATCGTCGCCCACAAACCCACCAACACATTAAAGTAGCAGCTACTGACCTTAGACAATACTAGTCCAATAAAATTCCAAATTGAAATTTATGAGACCACACTTCTTGTCTCAAAACGAGTCAGCTTTAGGTTTTTGTCTTCGCCTCTTCCTGTGTCTCCTTTCCTCCTTGTTAGGAATTTCTGCGTTGAAGGTTATTGATTGAATAGGGACTTTTTAAGTGAGCTATTTTTCAAGAAGTCTGTTAAAATTCTGGGCTTGGCAGTTCTCCACTCAGCTGTTCAATTTTCATCCAAAATTGAAACCCAAGACAGCAGATTGTGTTATTGTCTTTTAAGATCGTCAAAATACTCAGTTCAATTTGGATTGCAGTTTGATATTTTTCGGGGTTTAATTTAAACTGATTGGCCTGAATTGAATATGATTTTCTTTTTGTCTTTTCTAGGCACTCAGCGAGTCCTGTTTGTTCTTAATCAAATGTTACTTTGCAAATTCTCCAGCACTCCGTGAACCTGCCATGTCATTCACTCTCTTAAAAGTACACCCACCTCTTCCGAACTCCTCCCCTTCAGAAACAAATGAACGTCAAAATGAAAAGATTTCTTCATTTTTCCTACTTTTAAAACGTATTCTCCCAACATACAGATAGCTTTAATGCAAGTTCACCTGCACTTTTCCCCTTATACATGTATGTGCATAACATTAAATAAAAACAAATCTCAACTAAAATCTACCAATTAAATCCGCGATAATGCATCTGTGATTACATTCTTCCGAACCGCAACATGGTTGATTTTTAAATTAAAAGACTGGAACATAAGACTCCAACGAAATAATCTCATATTATTATTTTTAAATCGCCCTAAGAATGTAACCAGATTGTGGTCAGTGTAAACAACAGTCTCAAACACATTGTTCCTGACACACCCATTAAAATGCTGTAAGGTCGGTACAAAACTCAATTGTTCCTTTTCGATTATGGAATATTTCCTCAGGTGGATGTTGATCTTCTTCGAAAAGCAACCAACGAGCAGTTCAATTCCATTTTCATCTTCCTGTAGGAGTACAGCTCCAACTTCTTTCGCATCAATGGCGATTTTAAAAGTTTGCTTCCGCTTAAACTGGTTTGGTTGTTAATATCAATTTCAAATGGTTGACAGCCTCCTGGCATGGTTCTGTCCACCAAACCTTTGTGTTGTTCTTCAGAAAATCCGTTAAAGGTGCCATTACACTGCTGACTTTTGGAATTAACTTCTGATAGCATCCACTGAGGCCTAAGAACCGAGGTTGGTCGTTGAACCTCCTCGATGGCCTTCGACTTTGTGTTCCATTGGGTCAACCTTCCATGACCAATATTATGTCCCAAGACCTTTTGCGAATTCCGTTTCATTTAAAGTTTTCACCAGTTTTCCTTCCAGTAGCTCTGGCAACAATATCGAGTGATCTATCCTGGATTACTAATGATCACTACATCATCCAAATCGACTGCACAGTTTGTTAACCCAGTCTCTTCACGAATCTTTGGACATTGGTTTTCTACATTCTAAAGGCCATCACTTTAAATTGATACAGCCCACATGGGATTGCAAACGCAGACATTCATATTGCCAACTCTGATTAAGTTACCTGCCACTAACCAAGCAAAAATTCCAATTTGTGAAGTAACTGGCTTGTCTTACATTCTCGATGCAGTTCTCCAATCTTGGAGCAGGAAACTCAATATTTCCTGATGAAGGGCTTTTGCCAAAAACTCGATTTCCTGCTGCCTGACCTGCTCTGCCTTTCCAGCAGTACTCTATTCTCGATGATTTTCTCGTCGAGCATGGACTCCACCTCCATTGAACCTGCCTGGATTTGAAAGAATTAAGCCGATTGAGTGTTGCTTTTTCGGACTAGTATTACGTACGTCTACTTCATGGAAAGTAGAATTAGTCCTCCCCATCTGATTCGTATGTATGTCCTTGTACTTTAGTAACAAATCTTTCAACTCTGTTCTATGCCCCTGAGACAGATAGCTTTCCACTCCCCAAGGGTTTCTTCATTTTTTAATCTATTTCAAGACACCTCAAAATCCATATCACCTGGTTTTGATTTCTCCAGCTTTTTCTCGCTAGTATAATATGGGTTAAACATGTTCAATGACAGATACGATAACTTTTTAAAATCTGGCATCTTTACTAAATAGTTTACCGGACTAAATTTCTTCCTCAATTTGATAGTGACAAATAAACCTGCTTTTGAAGGGATCTCCTATAATTGGTTACTCTACCAACACGTTAATCCCTTGGGAAAATGTCCAGTTCTCAAATTTTTAATTTTCCACCTGCTTCATTCTACATTGTGTCCCCTTTAGGTACTGTTTAGCAAAGTCACCTCATTTCTGCCTGTGGCTAACATGCCATTTGGCATGTATGACACGTGCGGTAAAAGATAACCACATCCTTGTGCATTCTATGCCAATAAAAATGTATTCCCACATTAGCCTGAGTCTCTCGGTGACGTCTTAGTGGTACGTTCGTGTGCTATCCATAACAATTCCTGTCTGTATACTATCGCCAACACAATCTGGTGTACGTCGGTTCATTTCATTTCCGCACTAATCTGTTGCGCTCTCCATTTCTGTCCGAGGATCCTATTACCCTTTCAGGACTAAACGCCCCTGTCTGACACTCTGCCTGTTCAGGTTTTTCCTGCACTATTACATCGAAATGGGTATCCGCTAAATGAACTTTGACGCCTTTACCATTCTCTTTACTTATCGCTTCGTGCTGTGACTTATGATCGTGGGATCTGGTTATCACACAGTTTGGGAAAATGCCAGGATATTTCTGTTTTGTCTTCTCATTTTCTTGTTTTTCCTTGAGCTTCTCCACAACAAGGGCTGTGAGTCCCACGTTGGATCCTGCCAATTCATTCCCAAGATCAAACTGAATTCCTGAAACTGACATTGTAGTTTCCCAGTCTTAAGTTGGCATTCGAACCAGATCTTCCAGGGGGAACGCTAAATCTCTGCCCATCTGGCCCACAAATTACCACACTATCAGGTAACAAATCAGAAAGACTGCACATTCGCTCATCCCTTACTATCAGCGACTGGTTAGCCTCTCTATCACTACAAATTCTTAATATTTTGTGATGCATAAATTCTTAATTAGTTCATGTCCTTCTCCTCCTGTTCCTTCTGAGAAAACTTTCTCCACACAGGCGAATTCTTTTTAGAGGTCAGGTAGTAACACCACACCGAGCTCCAGCCTCGGCTGTGCTCTCTCCTGCCACTTCTCAGTTCATCTTGGGGTCTCTTTTACTAGCTTCACTAATGTCACTGGCTGAGATTCTTTTCTCACACTGCCTTTCTTTAACTACTGCACTGTTTATTTATGTGTCTCAATTTACTCGAGTGGAAACACCTGATGTCTTTCATCTCCCTTCCAAATTCTTGGGCTTCTTTTGTGTCCTCTGGTAAATTATTTGCCGTGTTCTCAATAGACAATAGACAATAGGCAATAGGTGCAGGAGTAGGCCATTCAGCCCTTCGAGCCAGCATCACCATTCATTATGATCATGGCTGATCATCCTCAATCAGTATCCTGTTCCTGCCTTATCCCCAAAACCCTTGATTCCACTATCATTAAGAGCTCTTTTCAACTCTTTCTTGAAAGTATCCATAGACTTGGCCTCCACAGCCTTCCGGGGGAAAGCATTCCACACACACACGCACCACTCTCTGGGTGAAGAGGTTTCTCCTCAGCTCTGTTGCAAATGGCCTACCCCTTATTTTTAAACTTTGTCCTCTGGTTCGGGACTCACCCATCAGCGGAAACATGCTTGCTGCCTCCAGAGTGTCCAATCCTTTAATAGTCTTATACGTCTCAATCAGATCCTCTCTCAGCCTTCTAAACTCAAGGGTATCCAAGGCCAGTCGCTCCAATCTTTCAACGGGAATTGACCTCGTGAACCTACGCTGCACTCCCTCAATAGCCAGAATGTCTTTCCTTAAAGTTGGAGACCAAAACTGCACACAATATTCCAGGTGCGGTCTCACCAGGGCCTTGAACAGCTGCAGAAGAACCTATTTGCTTCTATACTCAATACTTCTTGTTATGAAGGCCAGCATGCAATTAGCTTTCTTCGCTGCCTGCTGTACTCTACTCTTGGTTTAGGAGTATTTGATCTCTCTTCTTACCAATTTCTTTCCATCACACGATGAAATTCTATCCAGAACCTTGTCATAAGCACCAACAGGTACTCATCTGCTAATTCTGCTGTAATTCTCACTACCTGAAATTTCTCTTCCTTCTCTTGAATTCTTAACATCTCCATATGTGAATTCTTAAACTGCTCCAGCAGAATAATCTCTTTTAGAGTCTCCTAATGTCTGATCTATTTTCAAAACATGCACCCATCGATCAGAATAGCTTGGTTTGAGTATTGTGAGACCAAAATAAGTCTGACCTTCTTTGTGCTTCTGAACCACAGTACATATGCTTGTGATACAGGACTAGCTCTGTCTACCTGAACTAACATTAACCATAAATCAGTGGGCCACTCCATTTGCCTCGCCGTCTTTGTTTTCGAATGAAATAGAGAAGGTTTCAATATCTTTCTCATTAATCTCCATCCTGTTGACTTTGCTAAGTCACAGCTTCTCGCGTTCAAATTCTGTCTCTTTTTGCTCAGCTCTGAACTTTCTCTCTTTCTTTTTCTCCCTTCCTTCTCTTTCTGTTTGTTGAGCCAAGAAACATCTCTGTCTTTACTTTTCCTCTCTCTCAGCTCACTCTTCATCTTTCTCTCTCACTTTCCTCTCTCTTTGTTCATCCAAGAACCTCCTCTCTCTCACGTTTCCTCTCTGTTTCTTCCTTCTCTCCCTCTCCTTTTTTCTCTCCGTCTTTCTTTCCTCTCTCTCGCTTTCTTTATCTTCTAGCGCCGTCTTCTTCAAATGCAATTAAAGCTTTTCTACTTCTACTGCACTTGTCTGTTTCTCTTACACACGTAAATGTTTGAGTAATTCCCTCACAACTTCAACTTTATTTTTACCCTCGGTTAAACTCACGTTTAACGTATTTGCTAATTTTAAAAGTATGACCTTTTTCTTTCGTTCTAAACGTTGTTGGCAAACCTAAGAATCAGTTTCCAATCCCAAAACTTCTTTTGCAATTTTAAGAGCCATTTCTCTTACTTTTAATTTCGTCAACCACACTTCACCGAAATTAAATAAATGTCTTCAGCTACGTTTATTTAAAGACCTACAACACTAACCTGTAAGTGTTTAAATCTGCTGGGGGTTTTCGGAACCACAAATCTATTTAAATTTGTCTAAACTAGTTCAAATCACGGACCTGCGCCCCCAAACTGTTACGGCGTAAAACGTCCTGCCGAATTTACCAGTAACAGCGATTTATCCTGTGCAGTAATGCCTAAAACTCTGAGTGGCCAAGAACTGCTCAAAGTAAAAATTAACAACTTTCATGCTTAGAAAATAACAGAGAATAATTAACTAACCACTATTTACAATTTCTTCCGCTAACCTATCTTGTACATTCCTTTCTACAATACGATTCCGATAAAACTCCCAATGAAGATTTACAGTACCAAACTTCTTATCGCAAAACAGGCAGATTTCGTACTTCTATTTGGAGGTTTCAGTCTCTTCTTTTATTCTTCGGATATTCTGCGTCACAGGTTACTAATCGGTAAGGTACTTTTGCAAGCTGTCTGTTCGCATGTTGGGCTTGGCTGCTCTCGTCTCAACTGTTCAATTTCCCTAGGTATTATACCCCCAAATTATCTAATTTTGTCATTGGCTTTTAAGATTATCAATCTACTCAATTCAAGTTAGATTCGAGTTTGATATTTTTCGGGGTATGCTTTAAACTGATTAGCCTAACTTGAATCTGATTTTTGTCCTTTTCAGGCCACTCAGCGAGTGCTTTAGTTTTTAATCAAATGTTACTTCGTAAAGTCTCCATCAGTCTGTTTACTTGTCAAGTTCTTCACATTCTTAATGATATGCCCTCATCTTCATAACAGATTGATACACAATGATTCCTAAAACACTATGTGCAGTCAATCTGAAAGCAAACGGCATTAGTCTGACAAAAGGTTGTGAAACTGCTGGAGTGTATTATAAAGGATATGACAAACAACTACTTTGAATCAATGGGAGATGCATGACTTTATAAAAAGGGGATACTTGAAATCTGTTGGATTTTATGCTTTGTTGTGGTCATAAATGGCAGAATAGATACCGATGGAGGCTGGCAGTAGCAGTAAGGAGACGTTTGAAGTTTCACAAAGATTTTGACAAGTTTTATTAAGGGCTAAAGTTTAGCTAGGGCGAGAATATGGCCCCTTAAAGGTCAATGGGGATCTCTATGTGGAAACACTGTTGATACGTCAGATCCAAAACAAATATTTTGCTTCAGGATTGATGGTGGAGAAAGACTTGGAAGCTCGAGAATGTGGAAAAATAAATGGTGATGTCTTCAAAAATAGTTCAAATTGGAGAAGGAAGGTGCTCGATATCTTAAAATACAAAATTGTATATAAAACATTGGGATATGATCAGATGTACCCCAATATCTTGTGAGAAGCTATGCAATAAGTTGTGGGGCAAGTTGTGGGGCTCACAATCAGCGAGTGCTCGCTCTCTGGATACAAATTGGATTGACGGGAGAACAAAGAATGTATTCATAAAGGTTTACTACTCAAAATGCAGGTCTGTGACCAACGGTGTGCCATGGGGTTCGTTGCTGGATCCACTCGTGTGCATCGTACTATTAGGATGAGTACAAAGGAATCAAGTTTATGGTGACACTGACGTTGGCAATAAAGTGTGCAGTGAAGAGGGGTATCGAAAGGTACAGCGGGATTAACGGCACTGCTTGGCAAGTGGGTTTAGGAATAGCTGGTGGAGAAACGCACGAGATTGCAGTTTGCTAAGGCAAAACAGGGTGGGACGTCTAAGTTAATATTAGCACCCGAGTAGGACTACGGGATGCAGGTGCACAGTTTGTTGAAAGTTGCATCACAGCTTGACAGACTGGTGAAATAGGCGTTTGGGATATTTGCCTTCATTGGTCAGAGCATTGGGAATAGAAGTTGAAATGTCCTGTTCTGGTTGTACAGGACATTATTGAGGCCACAACAAATGCATTGTTGATCATCTGGGAGAACACATCTGATTCACGTAGGTCCTTTTGGGAAAGACATCTGACATTGTAACGTGGCCTGGCTAACGTGTGACTCCAGACACACAGCAATATGGCAGACTCTGAGCTGCCTCTGGGCGGTGGAGCAAAGAATGTTGGTCCAATCAGAAATATCCTCAGCCAACGAATGACTAAGTAAAAATCCCTACTTCCATTGCTACCTCTGCACACTGCTCCTTCTTCAGAAATCCATACTGGCTTTGTAACATTATTCAGGCCCTGGCTACTATCTGTCACACTGTCAACACCTCCAGCACGTTCAACTCTCTTGGCTTCTATTATTGCATTACAATCGGTCCTCTTTCTACATCGTTCCTCCTGCTAGCAGACTCCTTGCTACCCCCTTAACAAATACCTGCATGTTTCTGAAGCATTGGTATCTGCAGAAAGTTTTTTTTACTTCTGCTCATCTCTTCATCAAATCTGATCCTTTACGTCCTGCATGAAGACAGTGGGAATATCTTTCTGAGGTGTTGTCTTTTTGTTGAATATTTTACAATTCCTTCAGATGTTTTCCACTGTTCATTTCCAGTCACACATTTCATTCTGTTTACCTTGCTCAAATCTTCTCTCAAACTCTTGTTTCCGATTATAGGATGTGCTTTATGGTCATTGTAAAACTTCATAATCTCTTTGAATTCCACTACACTACAATTTCCTAGACGATCTCGCAGTGTGACATGATCACTTCACTCAGCTTCATCACTCAATGGTCGATCTGAGACAGTTATGTCCCTAGACGATTGCGCAATGTGTTACTCAAAAGAATACCGGCAGAAACATGTTCTGATCCTCTCTTCAAAAATCACTGTTGCCAGTGTGACGATCCCAGATTATACAAAGATTGAACTCTTCCAAAATATCAGTGCTTTTGTTACAAATTCCAATGAATTTCTGTAAAATGCAGAGATAAGCAATAAAATGCTGTGAGGCAACCTAAAAACCGTTTTCCTGCTTCTGCTTTTGACACGTATTTCGCAGAATTTGCATTGTGGCTGATTCAACCGAATGCTCTGAGGCCAAACGATGCCTCTGTAATGTTTTCGCAATCCATTAATGTCAGGATTTACCCATCCTGCTTTCTCATTCTGCCTGAATACCTGCAAGCTGGGTTAACATTGTATGCGTACATTCCACCTTTTTCCACCCTATAGTCACGTCTCTCTGGTGACTAAGTCTCAATTATCTGTGGCACAAGTTCGTCCATCTTATTGCAGATTTTTTCATTCCAGAGAAGAACATTATAATTTATGTTTTCCCCAATTAAATGTCACAAACTAATTTGCTGATGTAGAGTTTTAGTGAAAGTCTGTCGCTTCTTGTCCCTTTCTGCTTGTCTTCAGCTTCTTTGCCATGTGTTCCGATGTTTCACCTTTTCTCTTTGGATTTAGAAAGCTCCTTTTAGATTAGATTAGATTAGATTACTTACAGTGTGGAAACAGGCCCTTCGGCCCAACAAGTCCACACCGACCCGCCGAAGCGCAACCCATCCATACCCCTACATTTACCCCTTACCTAACACTACGGGCAATTTAGCATGGCCAATTCACCTGACCTGCACATCTTTGGACTGTGGGAGGAAACCGGAGCACCCGGAGGAAACCCACGCAGACACGGGGAGAATGTGCAAACTCCACACAGTCAGTCGCCTGAGTCGGGAATTGAACCCGGGTCTCTGGCGCTGTGAGGCAGCAGTGCTAACCACTGAGCCACCGTGCCGCCCACTTTTAGTTGAATCCTGTCCCTGCATCCTCGCTGTCAGTTTAAAACCCTGTCCATAAATCTACTGGCATGATTAGTCAGGACAATGGGTTCTTGCAATGTTATGTCTCATTCACTCTGACAATGTGTGTGTTTCTGGCTGGCCAGCTTTTCTTGCTCACCGCTAGCTGATATTGAACTGAGTGGCTTGCTGGGCCATTTCACGTGGTTTCGGTCTGGAGTCATATATAGTCCAGACCGCCTTGACTGTAGCAGATTTCCTTCTTTAAAGAATATTAAGCAGTCAGATGGGTATCATTTTCACTGGCATTAATTTCTTCATGAATAGCCTAGTGAGAATAACACTCGGCCATTGCCTCTGCCACTGAAATCTCATTCATCCTTGAGTGCTGATACTGGTGTGTCACGAATCAGTCCCCCTCTTACCTGACCATTGTTTGATCCTGATACCTCGCTGCACATGGTGATATCAATCAGTACCTCTTCATTTGGTATCTTCCACCACATGGGTCTAATTGCTCCCTCTGACTGCACATTTTGCAGCTACCCCAGCTTCTCAGGTAACAGATTTCTCCATTCCAGAGCAATAACGCAGCACAGCCCAGGGATGGAGACCGGAAATTTCCAGATCAGTAATCCATATGTAATCATGACTGCATCAGTCGAATTTCCCATTTTGTCTATTTCTCTGTCTCCTGTAGGTTCGCACGAAGTTCGTGACTCAATAAACTTGCCAACTGCCAGGTGGATCGTGCATCACCTTATGAACGCACTTGGTCAATCAGAAAGCAGTGAAACGTTGAGCCTTCAATAGGTCTGGGAGCAAAGTAGGATCACACACAGTGATGAAAGCATAGAGCATTTAAATGGTATCAAACATTGGCCTACATATCATGATACAGATGCAAAGCTGAAGAGAGAGAACAGAGTATGAACGTCCCTTCTCAATTCCCACTCTCTTCTGAGAGAATTTTCTTCAGCTCTGCTGGACTGAAACTTGCTGAGAGAGCATAAGGAGTTCACCGTTATGAATCCACGCCTGTGCTGCGTTAGTGAGCATCAGTACAGCAAATGGGAAACAGACCTTCCTAAAGAAGGTTATATTAACGTTTGGGACCTTTCTTTTCTCTATTTCCTCTACAACACTCTCTGTTATTATATTATAGATTCATACAGCAAAAAACATGCCTTTTCATCCACCTCATCCGAGACAATGCCTTGAATGCTTCTAACTCCGAGAACAACTCCGATATCTATAATCTCCTCCGTATCTCTTTAACCTCGATCAGAAAGCACTCTCTATTTTTGAAATTTCCCAAAGAGTCTCCAACCCTCCGTATCTCATTAACCTGCTGCAGACACTCCACCTCTCCCTATCTCTGTAATCTCCTGATAACACTCCAACCCTCCCTATATCTATGACGTCCTCCAGTCCCCACAACTATTCGTATCTCTGTAGCATGTCCCACTCACTCAATCTCTCCCTATCTCTGGAAACTCACTCGGTCACTCCATACATCCTTATCTCATTGACAACCTTCAATTCAGCCAGTCTCCATATAGGGTGAAAGCAGGAATAGGGCACTGAGTTATATTGTCTATCGTGATCATATTGAATGGGAGGGAAGGCTTGTGTGGTTGAATGGCCTCCCGCTCCATCTCTGTCCTATGTTTCTGCGTAACGCTCCCAGTCTCAATAACCTCCTTCGGTCCCTACCATCCAAGATGACAGTGCAACCTACTCAACCTCTTATCACTGGAACTTCCCTACCTGTCAAACCTCTTATAGTCCCTCCAAAACTGTTTCCTCCTTCAACCCGATAGCCCTTCATAGATTTGTAACTTCCTTTACTTGCTGGAACCCTCCCCATCTCTGAAACATCATATCCTACCGCGTCCATACAATTGTGTGCTCCTCCAGTCCCTGCAGTCTCCACTGCCTCTGTAACCTTATCCCACACACAGAACCACCTTCCAATATTGAAACCTTCTCTGTTTCGTTTACCTTCTTCTGCTCCTACGTGCCTTCCTGTCTGTATGATCCTCTGTAGTTCATCTGCTCACACTGCAATCTTTACCAGCCACTATAGCCCTCCTTACATCTGTGAACTGCTCCAGTCCCTTCAAGTTTCACTGTCTGTAACCACTCCAGAAGCTATATCACTCCCCATCTGTCCGGGCTACTTCAGTCCCTACAGTCTCTGCCAAATTCTGCAGCCCACTCTCTGTATAACCTCCCCCAGGCCCGGCAAGTCTCCCTATATTTAGTGTACATTTACAGCCACAACCCTCCACATCTATGTTTGCTCCTCCACTCCCTTCATCTCTCCCACCACCTCAAAAACTCTCTCTTTGTCTAACTCTACAACTCTCCCTCTGTATTCCGTATTACTCTCCTGAAATTATCCCTCTATCTGGATGTAGGTTTGCTCGCTGAGGTGGAACATCCAGAAACTTAACCTGAGCTACACATCTTCTCAAAACTTGCTAATATCCCTTTATTGGTAAACAGCTTCAAATGGTCTAAACCTCCCCATCTCTGAAAACTCCAACAACGCCAATATCCCTCCTTATCTGCGTAACTTCTTCCACTCCTGAAACCCTCTCAAAATATGGATACCCTACAGACCTCCATCTCTGTGCATTCCTCTCAGGACCCTGCAAATCTCTTGATCTGGAGAAGTCACTCCGATGCCTGCGAATGTCCCAATCCCGTTCCAGCAAGACCCATTATCGATGTAGCACCTTACTGTCATTATCACCCATCCCACTTGTGTAAGTTTCTCAAGTGTCTGCATGCAGCTACACATCATTGTAATCCTCTCCAGCTCTAACACCCCTCTCTGTGTAAGCGTCACCCTCCTCTTCAACCCTCCCTATTGCAGGAATCTCTGCAGCATGGTAGCTCAGTGGTTAGTGCAGCTGCCTCCTTGCGCCAGGGACCCGCGGTCGGCTCGAGCCTCAGGCGACTGTCTGTGCCAAGTAAGCATATTCTCCCCGCGTCTGAGTGGGTTTTCAAAGATGTGCAGTAGAGTGGGCCATTAGAAATTGTCTGCACTCAGTGTTTCTGTGATTCTATGAAACAGACATAGAAGTAAGTCATTTGGGCCATCGAGTCGGTTTCACTTTTTAATTATGTCTGAATTTTTTGTGAACTCAATTCTCTCACCTACTCCTTCTAATTCATGATCCCCTCAGTCATCAAGAACCCATCTATCTCTCATTTAAATACACTGAATTACTTTGCCTCCACAGCCTCCTGAAGCAGTGAGGTCATTGGTTTATCACGCTCTACCTGAATGAATTCCTCCACATCTCCACGCAAAACGTCGCTCCTTCATTTTGATGATGTGTCCTTGGGTCGAAGTCTCTCCTGCAAGTGGAAACATCTTCCTCGCATCCACTCGAACCAGGCCCATAAGGTATCGGTAAAGATTAGATTAGATTAGATTACTTACAGTGTGGAAACAGGCCCTTCGGCCCAACAAGTCCACACCGACCCGCCGAAGCGTATACCACCCAGACCCATACTCCTACGTTTACCCCTTCACCTAACACTACGGCCAATTTCCCATGGCCAATTCACCTAACCTGCACATTTTTGGATTGTGGGAGGAAACCGGAGCACCCGGAGGAAACCCCCGCAGACACGGGGAGAATGTGCAAACTCCACACAGAGAGTCGCCTGAGGCGGGAGTTGAACCCGGGTCTCTGGCGCTGTGAGGCAGCAGTGCTAACCACTGTGCCACCATGCCGCCCACAATAAAGTTGCATCAGATTCCACAAAATGTCATCGAATACAGACCCCGAGTCTTCAACTTCTCGTTATATGACAAGCATTTCATCCCTGGGACCTTTCTTTTATGGTGGACCAGTGGTTAGTACAGCTGCTTCCTTGTGCCAGGGACCCGCGGTCGGCTCCAGCCTCAGGCGATTGTCTGTGTCAAGCATGCATATTCTCCCCACGTCTGAGTGAGTTTCCTCCTTTTACGAACCCTTACATCTTTTGTCCAGACTATTAA
Source organism: Chiloscyllium plagiosum (assembly GCF_037043375.1). Lineage (NCBI taxonomy): Eukaryota > Metazoa > Chordata > Chondrichthyes > Orectolobiformes > Hemiscylliidae > Chiloscyllium > Chiloscyllium plagiosum. The sequence continues at coordinate 53,627,467 of NW_028270184.1, read as the reverse complement.
TTTTTAACGTGTAAAGTGTGCCCCAACACTGACTCGCCTGCGGCTCCACCTGTCTCCGACTGACTCTTTTATACTTACTCTCTGTCTTCTGACAGTGCCAAGCACATTCTTCTGAAAGCAAAATTTAATTTCACAAACAGTACTGAGTTTGTTTCTCTGTCTGTTTGTAGACAGCAGTGCAGACAAAACTGAGGAATTTTTTTGAGATTTTCAGAAAACTTTCACCAAGGTCCCACTGAAGAAGTGGAGAAGCAAGATTTGCACATGTAAAGTGTGAGGCAATGTACTGGCATGGATTGAGAATTCTTCAAAAGACAGAAAACCGAGCACAATAAATGGATTAATGCTTGACTCCTACGTATTCACAAATGGATTCGATGCATTTGATGGATGACAAAATCTAATGTGTCTATGTTAGTTGATGACACAAAACTAGGTGGGAATGTGGGTTGTATCCAAGAAGCATACTCCGTGAGTTTTACTATTTTTCACTATTTAAAGAAAATATATTGGGGACGTGGCCATCACTGGCGTGGCCATCATTTTCTTCCCACCTTTGGTTAACTGGAGAAGGTGGTGGTGAGCTGCCCTCATGAACCCCTGCAATCCTTTGGGTGGATGGACAGACGCAATGCTGATAGGATGGAGCGACGCTTGGAGGGGAACTTGGGAATGCTGGTGCTCCCGTGCACCTGGACCTCCTGTCCTTCCAGGTTATAGTTTCTCCGAGTTTGTGAAGTACTGTTAAAAGGGCCTCCCTGACTGGCCTCAGTGCTGCTCGTCGCTCTTTTTTAACTCATTAATTAATTCATTCATTCATCACTCATTCACTCACTCATTCATTCATTCTCTCACTCACGCCCTCTGTCTCTTCTGCTGGATGAGCCAGCATTTGTTGTTGATGTTGATTTGTCCCTGAGAAGCTGATGTCGAGCTGCCTTCTTGAGCCACTGCACTAGCCGTTGGAACTGGTGTTAACTGTGCATCCTCCAGCAGGCGCTACAACAATCCTCACCACTTTAACTGCACATAGACTTGCAGCTCTCCCTTGAGAAGGGAGATGAGTCTGGTTTAGATGCTCTTAGGAGGGTAGGTGTGGACTTTTGGGGCCATGGGCTTGTTTCCATATTGTCGGGAATCTAATCTAATCTGTAGAGTGAGTGGGAGGAGGGGGAACAGACAGAGGGAGAGGGATGAGACAGTGCAGTGGAGAGAGAATCAGAAAGTGGTAGGGGCGAGAGACAGTGTGGGGGGGGGCTGGAAACAGAGATTGGAAGGTGGTGAGAGAGAGGGTGGGGTGTATATATATATATCGAGAGGAGGTGGTTAACGAGAAAGAGGATGAGGGTGTATGGAGAGAGATTGGGAGCAGCTCGAGAGTGAGAAGGAGAGTGGGAGGTGAGAGAGCGAGACAGATATACCGAGAGAGAAATTGAGAGGAGGGTAAACAGAGACAGTTGGACATGGAGAGATGCCGGGGTCCCTGGAGAGTGCGCCCGTCATTATAGAGGGGTCCCGAGGAATGTGGCGGTATTTGGAGGTTCGTCCTTGGGAGTGTGTTTGTATTTACAAGCGGGTCCCTGTGGAATGTGCAAGTCTTTGCAGGGATCCTAGGGAGTGATTCAATATTTACATACGGTCCCCGAGAAGTGCGTCAGTATTCAGAGGGGAGTCTCGGGGAGCATGTTGCAATTTATTGGGGGGAGGTCCCAGGGAGTGTCTCAGTCTTTACAGGGGTCTTCCACGCAGTTAGTATTCACAGGGGAGTCCCAGGAACACGTTCGTTACAGTGAGTATGTTTGTATTTACAGATAGTGTCCCGAGGAGAGTGCCTGTATTTGCAGGGCTGTTCTCGGGAGGTACCGGTGACTGCATTGATATGTACAGGGTGTCTCAGGGAGTATGGATGGTCATGATGGTCATGATGGTAGTGTCAGTAGTTCCAGGTAGTCCCAGTGAGTTGTATGTGAGACTTGGGGATATGTGTCAGTATTTCCAGGAGGGGCCCTTGCAGTATGTCGCCATTTAAAAGGGTGATCCTGGCGAGTGTGTCGGTATTTACATGGGGTTCCTGTGAAGTATGTCAGTTTTTTCAACGATGGGGCGGTGAGTGTGCCAGTTTGTACTGGGGTGGGTGTCCCGGGCAGTTTGTGGGCATTTAAAGTAGGGGACTGGGGAGACTGTTGTTATTCACGGGAGCTGGCCCGGGGAAAGTGTGTCAGTATTAACAGGGGTGTCCAGGCAGGATGTCAGTATTAACTGTGGTCCTGGAGAGTGTGCCAGTATTTATAGGAATGTCCGGGGGGGTGTCAATGTTTACAGGAGGTGTCCTGGTGAGCGTGTCAGTATTTAAAGGTGGGTCCTTGGGAATGTGTTGGGAAATGAGGGGGATTGGGGGAATGTATTGCTATTTACAGAATATTCCAGAGATTATGTCGGTATTTGCAACAGTGGTCCCAGGGACTGTGTTGGACTTCACAGCGAGCCTATCAAAATTTTACAGGGTTTTCCTGGGGAGCGTGACGGTATTTACTGGATGGATCCGGGGATTGTTTTGGTTTTAAAAGAGGGTCGCTTGAAGTGTATCAGTACTTACGGGTAGATCCCGTGGATTCCATCAGTTATTACAGGGAAGATGTCGGGGAGTATCACGGTATTTACGAAGAGTCCTGAGGAAAGTGCGGCATTTTTGGGGGCCCATAGGGATTTTGCTGATATCTACAGCGGGGTCCTGGTGAGTGTGGAAAGATGTCGGGGAGTATCACGGTATTTGCAAAGAGTCCTGAGGAATGTGCGGCATTTTGGGGGGCCCATAGGGAGTTTGCTGATATTTACAGCGGGGTCCTGGTGAGTGTGTCAGTTTCATTTGTGGTGTTCTGGGGAGCATGCCATTATTTACAGAGGAGGCACAGCGATGTATGCCAGTAGTTACAGGGAAGTCCCAGAGAGTCTGTCGCTATTTACAGGTGTCCTGGAAAGTGTGTCAATATTTACAAGAGTTCCAGGGAACATGTCAATATTTCCAGGTGTCATGTGGAATGTGTCGGTAATCACAAGAGGGCTCCGGGTAGTGTGTCAGTGTTTACAGTGTGGTCCTTAGCAGGGGTGTTCTGAGGAGTGTGTCATTACTTATAGGGCAGTCCTGATGAATGTGTAAGTATTCAGAGAAGTTCGGTGGGAGAAGTGTCGATATTTACCGAGGGTTTCAATGGAGTGTGTTGGTATTCACAGGGGTGTCCCAGGGTTATTTTCATAATTTCCCCGCAGTTAAAAGGGAGAGGTTCTGAATTTATGGGGTTTCCCAGGGAGTGTGACTGCGTTTAGAGGGGAGGTACTAAGGAATGTGTCGGTATTTACAGGGGTTCCCGGGGTGTGTGTCAGTATCTATAGGAGTGTCCAGGTAGGGTGTCATTATTTACAGTGGGTTCCTGGGGAGTGTGTCGGTATTTATGGGGTGTCGCAGATACTGTATAAGAATTTACAACAGAAGTCCAGGGATTGCGTTGGTATTTAGAGGAGAGATGTCAAGGCTTGACTCAGTATTTAAGGGGGTCGCAGGGATTTGCCAATATTAATGCAGGTCATGGGAGTCTGTTTTTATTTAAACTGTGGTCCCAGGGAGTGTGTCGCTATTTACAGAGGTTGCCAGGGAGTGTGTCAACTTTTATTTGGGTGCACCGGGAGTTTTTCAGAATTTACAGAGAGCTCTAAAAAGTGCAAATACATTTACAGGATGGCTCCCGGGGACTGTATCTGCATTTAAAGCAGACCACCGGGGAATGTGTCAGTATTCACAGGGGAGTCGCGTGTTTTGGCATTTACATAGGCTGTCCCGGGACTGTGTCTGCATTCACAGAGGGATCCTGAGGTGTATGTCCGTGTTTTGAGGATAGGTACTAAGGTATGTGTCGGTATTTACAAGACATCCCGGGGAATGGGTAATTTGATACAGGCGTGGTCCTGGACAGTGTGTCGATATTTTCAGGGGTGTCCAGGAAGATTTTTAATAATCACAGTGATGTCCTCGGGACTGTGTATGTTATTTACAGGGTGTGTGTTGCCAATTGCAGGGGTGCTCCCAGGCAACGTGTCTGCATTTATTAGGGGTTTCCGGGGCATGTGTCAGAACTTTCAGGGATGTTCCAGTGAGTGTGTCAGCATTTGAAAGGAGGGGTCCTAAGGAAAGTGTCAAGATTTAAAGTGGACATTTAAAGTGCATTGTGTCGTAATTTAGGGCAGATGGCAGGAAGTGTGTCAATATCTTCAGGGGTGGTATGGGGATTGCGTCGGCTTTTATAATGGGGGTCCAGGGGAGCGTGTCAGTATTTACGTTTGGCGTCCAGTGAGTGTGGCATTACAAGGGCTATAGTTGTCATATACATGGACTTTAGTAAGGCGTTTGATAATGTTCCCCGTGGTAAGTCAAAGGAGAAAATGAAGTCACATGGTGTGCAGGGTGTTCTAGCGAGGGGGATAAAGAACTGGTTGAGCAACAGGAGACAGAGAATGGTAGTTGATGGGAGTTTCTCAAAATGGAGAAAGCTGACCAGTGGTGTTCCACAGGGTTCAGTTCTGAAGCCACAGTTGTTTGTAATATATATAAATGATCTGGAAGAGGTCTTTTTTGGTCTGATCAGTAAGATTGCAGTTGACATGAAGATTGATGGAGTATCAAAAGGCATAGGAGACGTTAAATAATACAAGAGAATATAGATAGACTGCACAGTTGGGCGGAGAAGTGGCAGATGGAGTTCCACATAGCAAATGTGAGGTGATGCATTTTAGGAATTCTAATTCGACAGCAAACTAAACTGCAAACGCAAGAGCCTTTGGAAAAGTTGCTGATCAGAAAGGTCTGGGAGCTAAGGTCCATTGTACCCTGGAGATGGCTGCACAGGTGGATAGACTGGTCAAGAATGCACATGGTATGCTTGCCTTCACCGGACGGGGTATTGAGTGTAAGAGCTGGCTGATCATGTTAAAATTGTACAACACATTGGTTCGGCTGCATTTAGAGTACTGCATATAGTTTTGATCGACACACTACCAAAAGGATGTAGACGCTTTGGAGAGTGTGCAGATAAAGTTTACAAGGATCTTATCTGGTCTGGAAGGCGCTCGCTCTGAAGATAGTTGTGTAGGTTAGATTGTTTTCATTAGAAAAAACAGATTTTCGGGGAACCCGATTGAGATCTAAAAAATCATGAACGTGAGGACAGGGTAAATAGAGATTCTTTCCCAGGGTGAGGGATTCAATAATGATCGGTCATGCATTCAAGGTGAGAGCTGAATAGTTTTAGGTGGATATATACAGCAAGTACTTTATACAGAGATTAGATCCCCTACAGTATGGAAACGGGCCCTTCGACCCAACCAGTCCACACCAACCCTCCAAAGAGTAACCCACCCAGACCTATTTCCCTCTGTCTAATACACCTAACACTACGGGCAATTTAGCATGGCCAATTCACCTGACCTGCAGTCCACATCTTTGGACTGTGGGAGGAAACCGTAGCACCCAGAGCAAACCCACGCAGACACGGGGGCAAAGTAAAAACTGCACACAGACAGTCGCCTGAGGCTGGAATCGAACCTGGGACGCTGGTGCTATAAGCCACTGAGCCACTGTGACACCCACTTGAGGGTGGTAGATGGAACGCTTTGCCAACAGAGGTAGTAGAGGCAGGTATGGTAGATTCATTTAAGGTGTCTCTGGACAGATGAATGTGTAGGTGAGGAGCAGAGGAATACACATGCTTAAGAAATGGGCAATAGATATAGATATATGCAGGATTTGGATTGGGTCAAGCTTGGACGGCTGAAGGGCCTGTTGCTGTGCTGTAATTCTCTTTGTTCTTTTTTCCATTTACCTGGGAGGGGGGGGGGCACAGGCATGGTGAGGCATGGTGAGTGTGCTGTTATACCCACGGGGTGTCATGGCAAGTGTGTGGGTATTTATTGACCTTCTCAGATATTTACAGTGGGATCCTGGAGAATGTGTCAGTACGTAAGGGGGCAACTGGGGAGTGTCAGTATTTATTTAGGGGTCTCAGTAAGTGCGTCGTTATTTACAGTGGGGCCTTGGGGAGTATGTCGGTATTTACAGGCAGTATGAGGAAGTGTGTCGCTATTTACAGAGATTCCCTGGGAGTGTTCTGGTGTTTGCAGGGGGGGGCGGGGACAGTGGCATTGACAGACTAGGTCCCAGGGAGTGTTTCGGTATTTACAAGGGGCCCTTGTGGAGTGTGTCACCGTTAACGTGGGGTCTCGAGGACTGTGTCGATATTTACAAAGGGTTACAAGGAGTGTGTCGTTATTTACTGGTCGGGTCCCAGGGAACTGGTCCACAATTACGGGGAAGGTTTCGGGGGGTATATCAATTTTTACAGTGGGGGTCCCTGGGAATGTGTCAGCATTTATAAAGGATTTCTGGGGAGTGTGTCACTATTACAGGCTGCTCCCACAGAGTGTGTCAGAACTAACAAGGATTCCCAAGGAGCATGTCAGCATTTACACGGGGGTTTGGGCTGTGTGTAAGTATTTAGTTGGGGAGGGGGGTGATCTGGAGATTATGCCAGTATTTACAGTGGGACTCCCTGGCACTGTGTCGGAATTTAGAGTGGGGATCCCGGGAGTGTTTCAGCATATGCAGGGGGTCCCGGTTGAGTGTCAGGGTATACGTTGTGTGGGGTACCAGGGAATGTGTGGTTAATTACAGGGGGTACCGGAGACTGTATCTGCATATACAGCAGAGGTTCTACGGAGTAGTCTGTATTCAAAGGAGAGATCCAAGCGAGTGCGTCAGCATTTGCAGTGGGGTCTCTCTGGGCAGGTGTCAGTACTTACAAGAAGGATCAGGGCAGTGTGTCTCTGGTTCCAGGCTGTCCTGGCGAGTGTCCGTGTGTGCAGGTTGGATCCCGGGGGTGTGTCGGTATTTACCAGGAGTGGTTTCCGGGGAAGTGTTTTAGAATTTAGAGGAGTGTGTTGTTATTTAGAAGGGTTTCCCAGGGCGTGTGACCGCATGTGGAGGCCAAGTCTCTGGATACTTTCAAGAAAGAGTTGAATAGAGCCCTTAAAGCTAGTGGAATCAAGGGTTATGAGGAAAAGGCAGGAACAGGATACTGATTGAGGATGATCAGCCATGATCATAATGAATAGTGGTGCTTGCTGGAAGGGCAGAATGGCCTACTCCTGTATCTACTGTCTATTATATTTACAGGGTGGATCCCAGGGATTGTGTCAATATTTACAGGAGGGGGCTTCCAACAAATGTGTTGGCCTTTAGAAGGGGATACTGGAGAATGTGTCGGTATTTACAAGTGGGTCCCAAGGAGTGTGTTGCTATTTACATGTTGGCGACACAGAGTATATTAGTATTTAGAAGAGTGTCCAAGGGATTCTATCGGTACATACACGGGGTGTTCTGCAGAGTGCGTTGGTATTTACTGGGGGCTGGGTCCCGCGGGGTGCGCCAGTATTGCAGGGGGTTCAAGGGGAATCTGTCAGTATTTTCAACGAGGGCACGGAGCATGTGTTGGTAATTACAGGGGGCAGTGTGTGCATTCACAACAGAGATTCTGTGGATTATGTTGGTATTTACGGGCGAGGGTCACGTAGAGTGTGTCAATAGATACAGGGAGTCCTGGGGAGTGTGTCACCATTTGCAGCGGTCATCTGGGGGAGTGAATCAGTATTTGTAGGTGGGTTCTGGGGGATGAGTTTGTATTAAGTGGGGGTAACAGGGAGAGTGTCTGCATTTACAGGATGGTCACAAGGAGTGTCTCAGTATTTAAGGTCGATCTCGGGGAGTGTGACTGTTTTTACAGGGGAGGTTCCAGGGGAGTGTGTCCGTATTTACTGTTGGGGTACCGGGGAGTTGTCCATATTTATATGTGGGGGCATGGAGTATGTCGGTTTTTACAGTGGCCGCTCGTGAGTTTGTGTCAGTATTTACAGGGGATCCCAGTGGCGTGACAGTATTTACGGGGTGTCATGGGGAGTGTATCGGTATTTAGATGGGGTACGAGGGAGTGTGTTAGTATTAACAGGGTGTCCCGGGATTGTGTCAGCACTGACAGAGGGTCTTGCAGAGTGTGCCTCTACTTAAAGTGGGGGCTCCTGGAGAGAGTGTCAATATTGCAGGGGGAGCAAGGGAATTGCGTTGCTTCTTACAAGGGGCTCCAGTGGACTGTGTCTGTATTTGCAGACATTCCCTGGGAGTGTGGTTGCATGTACCAGATGGGTTCCTGGGGATTTAAGTGGAGGACCTGGGAGGTGTGTCGGTATATACAAAGTGGGTCACAGGGAGGGTGTCAGTATTTACAGAGGGTCCCAGAGGGTATGCCGGTATTTACTGGAGAGGGGTGCCAGGGAGACTGTCAGTATTTACAGGGAGTCCCACGGAATGTTTCAGCATTTACAGGGTGTCTCAGGGATTGTGTTGTCATTTAGTGGGTGGTCCCACTGGGTGTGTCCGTATTTACATGTTGGGTCCCAGGGAGATTTTCAGCGGGACTTGCATAGTGTGTGGATATTTACAAGGTGTTCCCCGGAAGTATGTCAGTAGTTACAGGGGCGTCCCAGGGAATGTGCCCGCAATTAAAGGTTGCGTCCTGGGGATTCTGCCTGTAAATACAGGGAGTCTCAGGGACTGTTTCAGTATTTAGAGAGGTCTCCTGGGGAGTGTGTCAGTACTAACATTGGGAGGCAGAAAGCGTGTTAGCATTTACGGTGTGGACCTGGTGAATGTGTCATTATTTACAAGTGGGTCACGAGGTGTGTGTCAGTAATCACAGACGTTTTGCAAGATGTGAGTCAGTATTTACAAACGGCGTCCTGAGGAGTGTGTCTGTATTTAAAGGGCAGTACCAGAGAGTGTATCGGTGTTCCAGGGAGAGTCCATGGAATGCGTCAGTGATTTGTTCTTCTGGAAAGTGTCAGGAGTGTGTCTGTACTTATAGGGGAGGTACCAGGGAGTGTGTCGGTATTACAGGGGGAACCCAGGGAATATGTCAGCACATTTTAGGGGGCGTTGAGTTTGTCTGTTTTTACAGAGTTCTGGGGATTATGTCTGTATTTACAGATGGGTTCCAGTGAGTCTGTTGGTATTTGCAGTGGGCTCTCTGCGAGTCATCAACAAGTGGTTCCCAAACAGTGTGTTGTTATTTACGATGGGCAGTTTCGGTGAGTGTGTTGGTATTTACAGAGTGTGTCCTGGAGAGTCTGTCAGTATTGAAAAGGGGGACCCAGAATGTGGTTCCGTACTTGCAGGGAGGGTCCCAGGTGCATGTCAGTAATTACAAGGTGTCATGGCAAGAGTGACCGTATTTTCAGGTGGTGTTGCTGGGAACGAGGGTCCCAGGGAGTCTGTCTGTCTAAAGGTGGGGGCCCCGGGGACTATGTTGGTATTTACAGGAGGTTACTAATGGGTGTGTCTATATTCAGAGGGGGACACCAGTGAGTGTGCCAGCATTTATAGGGGTTCCGGGGAGTGTGTCGGTACTTACAGTTACATCCCAGGGAGTGTGTCGCTAATTACAGTGGTGACTGTGTTCGTATTTAAATGTGGGGTCCCGGGGACTGTGTCAGTATTTGCAGGAGGTTTCTGGGAAGTGTTGAAGTACTTACAGTGGTTTTCCATGGAGTGTGTTTTTTTAACAGGTAGATCCCGGGGTGTTTGGTGGTATTTATGGCGGGCCCCGAGGAGTGTGTCAGCACTTGCTGGAGGTCTCGAGGAGTGTGTCGGTATTTAGAAGGGGTTCCCAGGGAGTGTGTCGGTATTGACAGGGAGTGTCCCGCAAAGAATGTCCCTACTTACAGTCTGAGTACACGGGGATGATGTGTTGGAAGTTACAAGGGGTTCCCGCTGTTAGAATCAGGAGCGGAGCGGTCACATTGTTGGAATTTTTAATAGTGCTCCACAGAGTTCGAAGGAGGTGGAAGAGAGGATTGGCAAAATTATTCTGGGTCGGAGTGAAAGGAAAAGAGTGGTCAATATGGGGGACTTTAACTTCCCCAACATTGACTGGAAATGCTATACCTCCAGAATAATGGATTGTTCAGTTTTTTGTCCAATGTGTACAGGAGAGTTTCTGACACAGAATGTCGAAGGGGCGAAAAGAGAGGAGGCCACACTGAATCTGGTGCTTGGTAATGAACCAGGCCAGATGTCTGATTTAGTTGTAGGTGACATTTTGGAGAGAGTGACCATAATTCAGTTGCGTTTAGTTTCGCGATGGAAAGAGAGACGTACATGCTACAGGTTAAATGTTATCGATGGGGCAAGGGCAATTATAATGCGATAAGGCAAGAATTAGGACTCATAGCATGCGTCAGCAAAATGAATGAGATGCAGACAATATAAATGTGGAGCTGGTTGAAGGAACAGATATTGCATGTCCTTGATAGTTATGTCCCTGTCAGGCAAGGAGGAAGTGATAAGGTAAGGAAACAATGGTTTACTGCAGAAATTACATTTCTTGTTAAGCAGAAGGATGTTTATGTGTCGTTAAGACAAGATGGTTCAGATGAGGCGATTAAGAGTTATAGGTCAGCTAGGAAGGATTTAAAGAGAGAGTTAAGAAGGGCTAAGGGAGGACACGAGCAGACTTTAGCAAATAGAATAAATGAGAACACTAAAATTTTCTACAGGTATGTGAGGAATAAAAGGATGAGTAGGATATGAATGGGGCCAGTCAGAGACAGAAGTGGGAAGTTGAGTGTGAAGATTGGAGAGATGCTAAACGAACATTTCTCATCTGGATTCACTTAGGCAAAGGAGAATATTGCAGAGTAGAAGAATGAGGTACGAGATGTTAGACTAGAAAGGATCGAGGTTAGTTACGAACTTGTGTTATCATTTCGAGAAGGAGTGAAAGTAGACAAGTCCCCTGGGCCAAATGGGATTTATCTGAGGATTCTCTAGGAAGCTAGAGACGAGATAGCAGAGCCATTGGTTTTGATATTAGAGTTGTCGTTGTCTACAGGTTTAGTACCAGATGATTGGAGGATTGCAAATGTTGTGCCATTGCCAAAGAAGGGCAGTAGAGATGCCCCAGGTAATTAGAGACCAGTGAGTCTTACTTCTGATGTAGGGAAGGTTTTGGAAAGGAGTATAAGAGATAAGATTTATCGTCATCTAGCAAGCAACAATTTTATATCAGATAGTCAACATGGTTTTGTCAAGGGAAGGGCAGGTCGTGTCTCACAAACCTCACTGAGATTTCTTTCAGAAGGTAACCAAGCATGCAGATGGGGGTAGGGCAGTTGACGTGGTATACATCGACTTCAGTAAGGCCTTTTATAATATTCCACATGGTAGGCTGTTGGAGAATTTGCACAAGCATGGGATTGAAAGTGATTTAACAGTTTCGATTAGAATCTGGCTTTCTGAAAACAAGCAGCGAGTGGTGGTTGATGGAAAATATTCAGCCTGGAGGCTGGTTACTGGTGGAGTACCACAAGGATCTGTTTTTTGATCATTGCTGTTTGTCATATTTTTAAATTACTTAGAGGCAGGCATAAGTGGATGGATCAGTAAATTTGCAGATGACACTAAGATCGTTGGAGTAGTGGACACTTTGGAAGCATGTTACAGGTTGCGGGGGACTTGGATAAACTGCAGAATTGGGTGAAAGGTGGAAAATGGCGTTCAATCCAGCTAAATGTGAGGTGATACTCTTTGGGAAGAATAACAGGAAGGCTGACTACGGGATATATGGAAACATTATTGGTAATGTGGATCTTGGTGTCCATGTACATAGATCCCTGAAAGTTGCAACCCAGATGTTGAGTGCTGTTGAGAAGGCAGTCGGTTGTTAGATTTCATTGGTAGAGAGATTGAGTTCCAGAGCCACAATATCATGCTGCAAATATACAAAACACTCGTGCGGCCACACCTGGAAGACTGTGCAAAATTCTGGTCCCCATATTTCGGGAAGGATGTGGAAGGAATGGATAAGGTGCAGAGCAGATTTACCAGGATGTTGCCTGGTCTGGAGGGAAGGTCTTATGAGGAAAGCTTGAGAGACTTGGATCTGTTCTCATTGGAAAGATGAAGGCTGAGAGTGGATTTGATGGAGACATAAAAGATGATCAGAGTATGAGATATCGTAACAGTCGAAGTCTTTTGCTTAATGATGACGTCAGCTTGTACGAGGGGACATAACTACAAATTGAGGGATGATAGATTTAAGACAGATGTCAGAGGCAGGAATTTTCTGAGAGAGTTGTAAGCTTGGCTTATATGTCTGCCAATGTAATTAACTTAGCCACATCAGGGAAATTGAAACTCTCATTGGGTAAGCACATGGACGATGATTGGTTAGTGTAGGAGGACGAGCTGAGAGTAGTTCAAAGGTCGGCACAACATCGAGGGCCGAAGGGCCTGTACTGCACTGCATTGTTCTCTGTTCTACGTTCTATCTTGTCAGTACTTGCAGAGAGTGCTGGTGAGTGTGTCGGTAGATATGGCGTTGCCCCAGAGATGTGTGTCGGTATTTTAGTGTGTGGAGTACGGGGCAGAAGGTCGGTATTTCTAGAGGGCCACAGGGAGTATGTCAACATTTGCAAGGTGTCTTGGGGACTGTGTTGTTATTTAGAGGGTGGCCCGATGGAGCGTGTCTGTATTTGCAGGCTGGGTGTCAAGGAGTGTGTTGGTATTTACAGGGGTGTTCCCAGGGAGCCTGTCCTTATTTACATGTGAGTCCTGGGGTGTGTAATGGTATTTACAGCGGATGCTCTATGCAGTGTGTGCATATTTACATGGGGGTCCCACGGAGAGTGTTAGCATTTGCATGGTATCCCATGGAGTGTGCCAGCATTTACCAGAATCTTGGGATATGCGTCAGCATTTGGGGTGGGGGGTTCCCGAGGAATGTGTCGGTCGTTACAAGTGCGTCCTGGGAAGTCTCAGTTGTCACAGGGAGAGCCTGGGTAATGTGTCGGTATTTCTGGATGTCCCGGGGAAACTGTCAGTATTTAAATCGATGTTCCAAGAAATGTACTGATATTCACAGGTGGATCGCATGCATTGAGTCGAAATTTATAAGGGACTCCCGGGACTGTGTTCGTATTTATAAGTGGTTCCCGTGGAATGTGTTGGTGAATCCTTTGAATCAGCTCCTACTCTGCTCATTAGCAACGGAATCTCAACAACACTCAAGATGTTTCCCTGGCAACGGCCTGGGAGCCCAACCCAACTCTCGTCCTGAATCAACGAACTGCTAACCCATCCTCCCTGTTTCTAGAAACGGCCTCTGAACCAATCACCACACTGTTCCCATGATAATGTCCTGCAATACCGTTTCGGTTCTGTGCTGCTTCCAACGCCTCTGAACCCTTCACCGCTCCGTTCACCTGGCAACAGTCTGTGACCCCCTTCACCCTGTTTCCCTAGCAACATCCTGTGACCCCATTCCAACTGTGTCCCCCAATCATTGGCCTGTTCGCCTATCCACATTATGTTCACCCAGCAATGACCTGTGACATATCCCGACTCTGTTCTCCTTCCCACAGTCTGTGAGCTCATCCCAACTCTTTTCTCCTAGCAACTGCTTATCAAACCATTCCCAATCTATTCCCCGAGAAAGGGTTACTAAAATACTCCCCACTTGTTCCCATAGTAACGCCCTTTGCCCCCATTTCCACTCTCTTCTCCTCGCAACGTCCTTTGGACACATGCCCGCTCTGTTCCCTCATCAAGAGCATGTGACCCTATACCCACGCTATTTCCCTTGCAATACGCCATGACCCTTACCAACTCTGTTCCCCGATTACGGCCTGTTAGTTCATTCATGCACTGTTCTCTTGGAAATCTCTTGTGATCCCATACCAAATTTGTTCCCCTCGCCACGGCCTACGAACCTATGCCCAAACTTTTCACCAGGTGATGGCGTTTGATATCATACCCACTCTTTTCTCCCAGCAACGTCCCGTGCTCATCCCAACTCTGCTCGCTTAGCAACGTCCTGTGATTCCATAAACTCCCTGTTCTCCTATCCTGTCACCCCCTCCCTACTCAGTACTTCTAAAAACGAACTATAAACCCACATGCATACTATTCCCCCAGTCGCTGCCTGGGACCCCATTTCTCTTCTTTTGTCAAAGTAAGGGCCTGTGAACCCATTCCCATTCTCTTCTTCTATCAACTGCCTGTCAACCGATCAATACAGCATTGTCCTGGCAACGTTCTGTGAACATATCCTAATTATGTTCCCTTTGCAACATTCCCTGAAACCATCCTCACGCTGCTCTCCAAACAAAAGCCTGTGAACCAATCATTATTCTCTTCCCCACGGAACAGCCTGTGATACAATCTGCACCCTGTTTTCCTGGCAACAGCCTGTGAAACAGTTCCCAGTGTCTTTCCCTGGCAACCGCCTGAAAAACCATCTGTACTCTGTTCTCCGAGCAATTGCTGTGTCCCCATCCGGACTCTGTTCTCCCAGCAAAGTCCTGTGAACCCATCCTTACTGTGCTGGTCTAGTAATGGCTTGTGACACCATCCCCAATCTGTTCACCAAGGAAATACATGTGATCACGTGCCAAATGTGTTCTCTGAGCAACGACATGCGAAACCATCCCACTCTTTTCCTCCAGAACCGGCTCAGAACTCATTCCTACTCTTTCCCCCATAGCAACCCCTTTAAACCCGTTCACATTACGTTCCGCTGGTGACGTCCTGTCAATGCATTCTCACTCTGTTCTCCCAGCAAGGGCATTTGAACCCATCCCCACTCTGTTCTTTTAACGACAGTCAGTGAGCCAACTCCCACAGTTTCTCGATCAACAGCTTGTGAATCTTACTGTGTTTCCCTAGCTACAGCCTGTGAACCAATTCCCACTCTACCCGTAGCAACTGGCTGTGAACCGATCCCCATTCTGTTCCACTGGCAACGACCTGTGAACCAATCCCGACACTGTTCTACTATTAAAAATTTGTGAGCCCATTTACACACGTTTCTCCGAACAACGGCCTGTGAAAGCAAACCGAGCGTGTTTCCCTAGCGACTGCAGTTGAATCCATAAACAGTTTACTAGCCACAGACTGAGACCCTGTCCCCTCAGTGTTACGTTAGCAATGGCCTGTGAACTCATGTCATCTCGTTTTTCCAGCTAACGTCCTGAGAAACAATTCGCTAACTGTACTCCCAACAATTACCTGTGAACCCAATGCTACTCAGTTCAGCTAGCAACGGCTGTGACCCCATCCACACTCCATTAACCCAGCACCGGTCTCTGAGGCAATCTTCAAACTGTGCTGCGAACAGATGCCTGTGAACCCTTTACTACAATGTAAATCTTGTAGCGGACTTTAAGCTCATCCATACTCTGATACCCTAGCAACGGTATTGAAACCCATCCCCACTTTTTTCATCAAACGTCCATTGAAAACATTCCCCTCTGTGCTCCTCAAATTTCTCTGCGAACCCATCGCAATTCTGCTACCCAAGCAACATCCCGTGAATCCATCTCCAGTCTGTTTCCCCAGCCATTGCCGTTGAACCAATCTCCAGTCTTGTTCCATAGCATAATCTTTGAACCCATTCCCATTCTCTTCTCTTAGCAACGGCCTGTAAACACATTGCCACATAGTTCCTATGGCAGTGGCCGGTGATTTCACTCATGGACGTTTACAGCATGGAAACAGACCTTTCGCTCCAACCTATCCAGCCGACCAGATTTGCCTACCCAATCTAGTCCCACCTGCCAGCACCCGGCCCATATCGTTCCAAACCCTTCATATTCATATACCCATCCAAATGCCTCTTAAATGTCGCAATTGTACCAGCCTCGACCACTTCCTCTGACAGCTCATTCCATACATGGACCATTCTTTGGTCTCTTTTATATCTTTCCCCTCTCAACCTAAAACTATGCCCTCGAGTTCTGGACTCCCCGATACCAGGGAGAAGACTTTGTCTATTTATCCTTTCCATGCCCCTCATAATTTTGTAAGCCTCTATAAGGTCACCTCACAGCCTCCGACGCTCCAGGGAAAACAGCCCCAGCCAGTTCAGCCTCTCCCTATAGCTCAAATCCTCCGACCCTGGCGACATCTTTGTAAATCTTTTCTGAACCCTTTCAAGTTTCACGACATCTTTCCGATAGGAAGGAGACCAGAATTGCAAGTAATATTCCAACCGTGACCTAACTATTGTCCTTTACAGCCTCAACATGACCTCCCAACTCCTGTACTCAATACTCTGACCAACAAAGGAACGACTACCAAACGCCTTCTTCACTATACTATCTATCTGCGACTCCACTTTCAAGGAGCTATGAACCTGCACTCCAAGGTCTCGTTGTTCATCAACATTCCTTAGGACCTTATCATTAAGGTTATAAGTCCTGCTAAGATTTGTTTTCCCAAAATGCAGCACCTTGCATGTATCTGAATTAAACTCCATCTGCCACTTCTCAACCCAGTGGCCCATCTGGTACAGATCCTGTTGTAATCTGAAGTAATCTGTAATCTCTTCGCTGTCCACCACACCTCCAATTTTGTGTCATCTCCACACTTACTTACTGTACCTCTTATATTCGGATCCAAATTATTTGTGTAAATGACAATTAGTATAGGACCATCACGATCCTTGTGGCACTCCACTGGTCACAGTCTTCCAATCTGAAAAACAACCCTCCACCACCACACTCTGTCTTCTACCTTTGAGCCAGTTCTGTATCCAAATGGCTAGTTCTCCTTTTATTCCATTAGATCTAACTTTGCCAATCAGCCTCCCATGGGGAACCTTGTCGAACGCCTCACTGAAGTCCATATAGATCACATCTACTGCTCTACCTTCATCAATCGTCTTTGTTACTTCTTCGAATAACTCAATCACGTTTGTGAGACATGATTTCCCACGCACAAAGCCATGTTGACTATCTCTAATCAGTCCTCGCCTTTCCAAATACATGTACATCCTGTACCTCAGGATTCCCTCCAACAACCTGCCCACCACTGACGTCAGGCTCACCGGTCTATAGTTCCCTGGCTTGTCTTTACCACCCTTCTTGAACAGTGCTACAAAGTTTGCCAACCTCCAGTCCTCCGGTACCTCACTTGTGACTATAAATGGTACAAATATCTCAGCAATCGGCCCAGCAATCACCTCGCTAGCTTTCCACAGAGTTCTCGGTTACACCTGATCAGGTCCTGGGGATTCATCCACCTTTAACTGTTTCAAGACACCCAGCACTTCCTCCTCTGTAATCCGGACGTTTTGCAAGATGTCACTATCTATTTCCCTACAGTCCATGTCTTCCATATCCTTTTCCACATTAAATACTGATGCAAAATATTCATTTAGTATCTCCCCCATTTTCTGTGGCTCCACACAAAGGCCGCCTTGCTGATATTTGAGGGGCCATATTCTCTCCCTAATTACCCTTTTGTCCTTAATATATTTGTAAAAAGGCGTTGGATTTTCCTTAATCCTATTTGCCAACGCTATCACATGTCCTCTTTTTGCCCTTCTGATTTCCCTCTTAAGTATACTCCTACTTCCTTTATACTCTTCTAAGAATTCACTCGATCTATCCTGTCTATACCTGACATATGCTTCCTTCTTTTTCTTAACCAAACTCTCAGTTTGTTTCGTCATCCATCGTTCTCTCTACCTACCAGCCTTCCCTTTCACCTTGACATGAATATACTTTATTTGGATTCTCGTTATCTCATTTCTGAAGGCTTCCCATTTTCCAGCCATAACTTTATCTGCGAATATCTGCCTCCGATCAGCTTTCGAAAGTTCTTGCCTAAAACCGTCAAAATTGGCCTTTCTCCAATTGAAAACTTCA
This sequence comes from Chiloscyllium plagiosum, assembly GCF_037043375.1. Classification (NCBI taxonomy): domain Eukaryota; kingdom Metazoa; phylum Chordata; class Chondrichthyes; order Orectolobiformes; family Hemiscylliidae; genus Chiloscyllium; species Chiloscyllium plagiosum. The sequence goes on along the minus strand of NW_028270184.1, from coordinate 53,609,665 downwards.
ACTTTTAGATCTGGTCTATCCTTTTCCATCGCGATTTTATAAGGAATAGAATTATGGTCGGTGGTCCCAATGAGCTCCACTACTGACACCTCAGTCACATCCCCTGCCTTCTTTGAGGGGATTTATTCTGGGTGAGGGGTTAGTGGAGTCCACCCCTGCCCTCTCTGACACGTTGCTTCGTCTGTCAGTCTGCTCGCTGGCGAGGGCTCTGTCTGATTGACATGTTAATTCCCAGGACAGGAGCCTTCTGGGATCTTGCTGCCCACTGAGATGTTAATTCTGGGGCAATACATTTTCAGCTCTGATCGTCAGCATCTGCAGTCCTCACTTTCTCCTGCAAAAAACATGCTGCCTATCACTGATAATCCGATCTTCTTCCAAATGATAACACATTCTATCCCTTACTATATTCTACAGCAGCATCCCTTCCACTGACACCAGTTTCACCACACTATATTTACCTGAATTATTCTTGCAACACTTCTTAAGCAAGGGGAACATGTTAACAATTCTCCAGCCCTCCGACCCTCCACCTGTGTTCATGGGTGCTGGAAAGACATCTGTGAAGGCCCCAGATAGTTTTGCTCTTGCCTCCCTCAGTAGCCTGGGCTGGATCCCAGCAGGTCTGGGGAATCATCCAACTTAATGTATTTTATAATACCCAATACCTGTCCTCCCCACTCATGCCAACTTGAGCGAGAGTAATCAAACAGCGATTCCTCAACTCAACAACCATCATATCCCTCTCCTCGGTGAATACCGTTGCAAAGCACTCAATAAGAATCTCACGAATTTTCTCTCACTCCATTCAAAACTTCCCTCATTTGTCCTTGAGTGTGCCAACCCTTTCTCTAATTTCCCTCTTGCTCCTTATACACGAATAAAAGGTTTGGGGATTTTTCGTAACCTTGGTTAGCCGTCTTCAGTCCTCGTTGCAGATTAGACCTAAATTCCCGATATGCTTCCAAAGCTTCGTCTATTTTCCTTCACCTAGACCTCATATATGCTTAATGTTTCCTCTTAGCTGCTGTCACAATTTCACCTGTCATCCACGACCCCACATCTTGGAATTTCTATCCCTCACTTTCATAGCGAAGTGTCTGTCCTGGACTCCAATCAATGTCTATTGTAAAGTCTTCCAAATATTAAATGTGGATTTACCTTCAAACAGCTGCACGCAACCCATTTTTCCTAGCTCCGGCCGAATTTTGCTATACTTTGGCTTCCCACAATTTAGCACTCTTCCTTTTGGACTACTCTCGTCTTTGTCCATAAGTATTCTAAAACCTTGGGGAAATTATTCATAATGCCCAAAGTATTCCCCTACCGAATCTTCAAAAAACTGGCTGGGCTCATTCTACCGACGATGTCCAATATGGCCCTTCCCATATTAATCTATTTACATACTGTTGGATAAAATCTTCTTGGATGCTCCTTACTAATTCTCCTAAGACTAAACCTTTAACTCTAATTGAATCCCAGTTGGAAAATCAAACTCTCCCATTACGACCATCTTGTTGCTCCTATATCTTTCCATAATCTGTTTACATATTTGTACCTCTATCTCAGGCTTACTGTTGGGAGGTCTGTCGTAAAAACCCAGCATTGTTACTGTACCCTTCCTATTTCTCTGTTCTGCTCATACTGCATCACTGCTCGTGTTCTCGCTGATGCTCTCCTTCAGCTTAGTTGTGATATCCACTCTGAACAGTAAAGCAACTCCTCAAACCTTCTCACCTCTCTCTCTATCACACCTGAGACAGCTATACCGTGTGCTACTTCGATGCCAATCTTGCCCATTCCTCAACCATGACACAGTAACAACAATAACATCATACTCCCAGGTTATAATCCAAGACTTACCTCCTACACTGCTCGCATGAAAGCAAAATCACCTCAGACCACCTGTCACTTCACATTAATCATCTGCTCCCTGCCTACATTTCCCCTCCGTCACACGGACTTCATTACCTGCTTCCTTACAGGCTTTCTTTACAACCTCCTTACTGTCAACAAACCTCCTGATTTTGTTCTCATCCCGCTGAAACATTCGGTTAAGTCATTCCCAACAAATGCACCCTCAAAGGAACTGCTCCAGTCAGGCCTAGGCGTAGACCATCGAATTTGTAATTGTTTCACCTCCCCGAAAACCAATACCAATGTCCCAAAAATCTGAACCCCTTCCTAATTTATCATTTCACAAGCCACGCATTCAACCTGAATATTATCGCATTTCTTACTGCTTGGAACGACTTACCAGGGGAAAGCAGTGGGGCACAGAGCTCTGACACAGAGTCTGTCCCTGATTCTCAGAAGGGAAGGGAGAAGGGGAACAGAGCAGTCGTCATTGGGGACTCCATGGTTAGGGGGACAGATAGGAGGTTCTGTGGGGACGAGAGAAACTCACGGTTGGGTGCCAGGGTTTGTGAATTATCTGATCATGTTTTTGAGATCCTTAAGGGGGAATGGAAGCAGTCCCAAGTCGTGGTCCACATAGGTACCAAAGACATAGGTAGGAAGACAGATGGGAATTTAAGGTAGAAATTCAGGGAGCTAGGATGGAAGCTCAGAGCCCGGACGTACAGAGATTTTGTCTTTGGTTTGTTGCTAGTGCCACGTGCTAGTGAGGTGAGGAATAGGGAGAGAGAGGAGTTGAACACGTGGCTACAGGGATGGTGCAGGAGAGAGGGTTTTGGACTATTTGATAATTCGGGTTCTTTCGGGATAAGATGGGACCCCTTCAAGCAGGATGGTCTTCATTTGAACCAGAAGTGTACCAATATCCTGAGGTGGGCAGGGGGATGGATTCGTTAAGGCTATTGGATTGAATTTCAACATACCCAGCAGGGGGATGGGAACCAAAATTGTAGTTCAAGTAGAGAAAAGGTTGAAAGAAGGGAGGTCCGAAATCAAGGTTCAGGGACATAAAATGGCACCAGCAAGCAAGACGTTGGTTTGAAGGGTGTCTACTTCAACGCCAGGAGCATCCGGAGTAAGGTAGGTGAACTTGCAGCATGGGTTGGTACCTGGGACTTCGATGTTGTGGCCATTTCGGAGATATGGATGAAGCAGGGACAGTAATGGTTGTTGCAGTTTCCAGGATTTGGATGTTTCAGTAAGAACAGTGAAGATGGTAAAACAGGGGGAGCTGTGGCATTGTTGGTCAAGGACAGTGTTACAGTTGCAGAAAGGCTGTTTGGGGACTCGTCAACCGAGGTAGTATGGGCTGAGGTAAGGAACAGGAAAGGAGCGGTCACCCTGTTGGGAGTTTTACATAGGCCTCTGAATAGCTCCAGAGATGTAGAGGAAAGGATAGTAAAGATGATTATCAATTTGAGTGAGAGAGACAGGGTAGTTGTCATGGGGGAAATCAACTTTCCAAATATTGACTGGAAACTCTCTCGTACGAGTACTATAGATGGGTCAGTTTTTGTCCAGTGTGTGCAGGAGGGCGTCCTGACACAGTATGTAGACAGGCCAACAAGGAGCGAAGCCACATTAGATTTGGTACTGGGTAATGAGCCCGGCCAGGTGTTAGACTTCGAAGTAGGTGAGCACTTTGGTGATAGCGATCACAATTCTGTTATGATTACTTTAGTGATAGAAAGGGATAGGTGTATACCACTGGGCAAGAGTTACAGCTGGGGCAAAGGCAATTACGATGCGATTAGGCAAGATTTAGGAAGCATAGGATGGGCAAGCAAACTGCAGGGGATGGGGACATTAGAAATGTGGAGCATGTTCAAGGAAAAGCTCCGGTGCATCCGAGGTAAGTATGTTCCTATCAGACAGGGGTGCATCTGTAGAGCGCAGGAGCCGTGGTGTACAAAGGAAGTTTGAATCTCTGGTCAAGATGAAGAAGAAGGCATGTGGTACGATGAGATATGAAGGCTCAGTTATGGCGCTTGAGTGTTACAAGTTAGCCAGGAAAGATCAAAAGAGAGAGCACAGAAGAGCCAGGAGGAGACATGACAAGTTTTTGCCGGATAGCATCAGGGTAAACCCTAAGACATCTATAGGTATTTCAGGAATAAAAGAATGACGAGAGTAAGATTAGGGCCAATCGAGGATAGCTGTGGGAGGTTGTGTGTGGAGTCAGAGGAGATAGGGGAAGCACTTAATGAATATTTTTCGACAGCATTCGCTCTACAAAACGAGAATACTGAGATACAGGCTATTAGACTAGGTGCATTCGAAGTTCACAAGGAAGAGGTATTAGAAATCCTATAGAGTGTGACAATAGATAAGACCCCTGGATAGGATGGGATTTATCCTAGGATACTCTGGCAAGCCAGGGAGGAGATTGCAGAGCATTTGGCATTGATCTTTAAATCGTCATTGTCGACAGGAATAGTGCCAGAAGACTGGAGGATAGCAAATATGGTTCCCCTGTTCAAAAAGGGGAGAAGAGACAACCCTGGTAATTATAGACCAGTGAGCCTCACTTCAGGTGTTGAAAAGTGTTGGAAAAAGTGATAAGAGTTAGGATTTATAATCACCTAGTAAAGAATAATTTGATTCGGGATAGTCAGCACGGTTTTGTGAAGGGCAGGTCGTGCCTCACAAACTTTATTGAGTTCTTTGAGAAGGTGATCAAACAGGTCGATGAGAGTAAACTGGTTGATGTAGTGTATATGGATTTCAGCAAGGCGTTCGATAGGGTTCCCAACAGTAGGCCGTTGTACAAAATGCGGAGGAATGGGATTGTGGGAGACACAGCAGTTTGGATCAGTAATTGGCTTGCTGAAAGGAGACAGAGGGTGGCAGTTGATTGGAAATGTTCATCCTGGAGTCCACTTACCAGTGGTGTACCGCAAGCGTCGGTGTTGGGTCCACTGCAGTTCGTCATTTTTATAAACGACCTGGATGAGGGCGTAGAAGGGTGGGTTAGTAAGATTGCAGACGACACCAAGGTCGGTGGAGTTGAGGATAGTGACGAAGGATGTTGTAGATTACAGAGAGACATAGATAAGCTACAGAGCTCGGCTGAGAGGTGGCAAATGGAGTTTAATGGGGACAAGTGTGAAGTGATTCACTTTGGTCGGAGTAACTGGAATGCAAAGTACTGGGCAAATGGTAAGATTCTTGGTAGTGTAGATGAGTAGAGAAACTCGGTGTCCATTTGTATAGATCCTTGAAAGTTGCCACCCAGGTTGACAGGGTTGCTTAGAAGGCATAAAGTGTTTTAACTTTTATTAATAGAGGGATCGAGTTCTGGAACCTTGTGGTTATGCTGCAGCTGTACAAACTCTGGTGCTTCTGCACTTGGAGTATTGCGTACAGTTCTGGTCACCGCATTATAAGAAGGATGTGGAAGCTTTGGAAAGAGTGCAGAGGAGATTTACTAGGATGTTGCCTGGTATGAAGGGAAGGCCTCATGAGCAAAGGCTGAGGGAATTGATTGGCTGTTTTCGTTAGAGAGAAGACTTTTGAGAGGTGATTTAATAGAGACATATAAAATAATCAGAGATAGGTATGGAGGAAAGGGAGAGCCTTTTTCCCAGTATGATGACGGCGAACACGAGGGGGCATAGCTTTAAATTGGGATGTGATAGAGAAAGGACAGATGTCAGAGGCAGTATCTTTACTCAAAGAGTAGTAAGGGTATGGAATGCTTTTCCTGCAATGGTAGTAGATTCGCCAACTTTAAGTACAGTTAAGTCGTCATTGGACAAACATATGGACGTACTTGGAATAGTGTAGGTTTGATGGGCTTCAGATTGGTATGACAGGTCGGCGCAAGATCGAGGTCCGAAGGGCCTGTACTGCGCTGTAATGTTGTATATTCAATTCTGAGGAACACAGCTCGTGTGCCCATCCTGACACTTTTCTGCAAGCAACAGCCTGTGGTCAGATATCCACACTGTATTCCTAAAAATGGCCTGTTAAATATCTCCAATCCATTCCCAAAGCAACGGCCCATGAACTCATTCGCAATCTGTTCCCTGGGCTTCGGCCGATGACTCCACACCCAACCCCTCTTCCTCGCATTGGCCTGTTAACATATATCAACTTTCTTCTCCTGGTATTACCTGAAAACCCATGCCCTCACTTTTTCCACAGCAACGGCCCGCGAACCCATTCCCACTCTTGTCAACTAGCAATAGCCTGTCAACCCATCCACGCTTTGTGCTCATAAGAAAAGCCTGTTGATCAGTCCTGATGCTGTTCCACAAGCTGTGCTCTACGAAGCAATTCCCACTGTATTCCCGTAACATCTGCCTGTGATCCAAATGCCTACTCTGCTTTCCTAGCAACAGTCTGTGAAACCATCCCACTCGGTTCTTCCAGCAACGGATTCACCTTCACAAGGAGATGGTGCCAGCAATTCGGGAAAGTGTGGAAAAGATAAGTCCCATAGGTCAGATGAGATGTGTCCTCGGATGCTTTGGGAAGACAGGGAGGGAATTGCAGAGCTTTTGGCTTTGATCTTTATGTCGTCAGTATCTACATGAATTGTGCCAGAAGACTGGAGAATGGGAAAAGTTGTCCCTTATTCAAGATTGCTAATAGAGACCACCCCATAAAAATAGGACAAAGAGCCTTAATTCAGTTGTGGTTAAAGGTTATAAGAGATAGGAAATATAGTTAACTAGATATGAATAAGTTGATTAGGGATAGTCAATGTGGTTTGTGAAGGGTTGGTCGTGCCTCACAAAACTTATTGAGTTCTTTGAAAAGGTAAACAAATAGGTGGATGAGGGAAAAGCAACTGATGTGACGTGTATGGAATTCAAAAAATGTGTTTGGGAGAGTACCCCACGGTAGGCTATTGCACAAGATACGGAGGCATGGGATTGGGGGTAATTTAACGGTTTGGATTAGACTTTGTCAAGATGAAAGAAGACAGAGGGCGTTGGATGATGCGAAGTATTAAACTTGGAGTTCAGTTACTCATGGTGTACTGGATGGGTCTGTTTTGTATCCACTGCTGCTTGCTACTTTTATAAATGAACTGGATGAAGGCGTAGAAGAAAGGGTCAATGAATTTGAGGAGAATACAAAGGTCATGGATTTGTTGATAGTGACGAAGGATGTTGTCGGTTACCAGGAGACATAGGTCATGTGCAGAGCTGGGCTCAGAGGTGGCAAATGGAGTTTAATGCGGCAAAGTGCGAAGGGATTCACTTTGGAAGGAAAAACGGGAATAAAAATCGCTGGGTTAATGATAAGATTCTTAGTTGTGTTGATGAGCACAGAGATCTCACTGTCCAATACATAGATCCCTGAAAGTTCCAACACAAGTTGATAGGGTTATTAGGAAGGCGTACAATGTGTTTGTTCTTCTTGGTAGAGGTATTGAGTTTCAGAACCATGAGGTCATGTTGCAGCTGTACAAATTCTGGTGCAGCTGCACTTGGAGTCTTGCATCCAGTTCTGGTCTCCACAGTTTTTTGAAGGACGTGGAAGCTTTGGAAAGGTTGTAGAACAGATTTACTAGGATGTTTCCTGTATGAAAGGAAGGTCTTACGAGGAAAGGTTGAGGGACATAAGGCTGTTTTCGTCAGAGAGACGATGGCTGAGAAGTAACTTAATGGAGACAGACAAGATAATATGCGTGTAGATAGGGAGAGCATTTTTCCTAGGATGGTGATGGCTGAAGTCGTTACCTTGCACGCTGACGAAACGTCTGAAAACGAATCTTCAAGATTATCGAGCAAACTTACACACATCTAAACAGAATAATTATATAAGAACATAACAGAATCAGAAAATATGACCATAATAAAATAAGAGCATAAGACAGTAAGAATATAAGGGAATCCGAAACTACGAACAACATGAAATAATAGAATAAGAAAATTCACGATTGAACAGTAATGAATAAATGAAAAGGAATATCAAAGGATAAGAGCATAATTTCAAAAAAACAAATAAGAAGTGAAATGCATAGTAGAATAAGAAGATAAGAGAAAAATAACTAGAGGGAACAAAAACTGAGGAGAATAAATAATTAGGCAAAGAAGAGTAAGAGAATAAGAACATACAGAATAATGGCTGAGAAGAACATAAGAATATAACAGAATAATAACATAACAGATGTCAAACATATTATAACTTCCCGTCGATCATAAGCCTCTCGGAAAGAGAGATCATAGTACGATCGAATTTCAGACAGCAATGGAGGGTGAAATGAAGGCATCTCATACCAGTGTATTATGCTAAAACACGGGAGGTTCAGGAATGAGGAAGGAGGTGGCTAAATTAGACGAGGAAAACAAGTTATACCGTGGAATATCTGAGGAACAATGGAGGACTTTAAAAGAGATATTTCACGATGCTTATCGTTAGTATATTCTGGTCTAAAAGAAAGATAACAATTGTACGAAGAGCCAGCCTTCAATAATCAAGGAAATAATGAAAGGGATCCAATTAAATGTCCAGGCTTACAAAGACGCCAAGAGTAATGGGAAACAGGAAGATGGAGAAAATTAAAAAAGAACAATAAAGCAAGTAACAAAGAAAGGAAAGCTAGATTATAAACATAAACCAACACAGAATATAAACAGGTGAAGGAAAACTGTTCTTTTTATAAATATTTGAAACTGAAAATGGTTACTGAAGTGAGTGCCGTGCAGGATGAGAAAGGTGATATGATACTGGATCATAATGAAACGGCCGAGCAGTTGAAAAATTACTTCGTGTCAGACTTCACGGTGGAATATATGCATAACTTGCCAAAGAATAACTTAAAGGACACGATGGGCGGTGAGGACTTTAATTAAATTTTTTATCATAAAAGATTTTAGTATTGAACAAACTTGAGATTCTAAATATGGCTAAGTTTCCTGATCCTGATGGAATACATTCCGGGGTGCTGAAAGAAATGGTAAAAGTTACAGTAGATGCGTTAGTGATAATTTCCCAAAATTCACTGGACTGCGGGCCGGACCTGTCATACGGGAAGACGCCGAATGTCACGCCAATGTCTGAAAAAACGTGTAGACAAAAAAGAGATAACTGTATGCCAGTTACCTTAACATCTGTAGTCGGGAAAATGCTGAAGGATATCATGAAAGAAGAAACAGTGAGGCATCTAGTGTAAAGGTTTCCATTCAGACAGACGCAGCATGGATTCAGGAAAGGAGGCTTATGTCTGTTATACTTACTGGAATTCGTTGCGGATGAAGCAAGCACGGCAGATGGGGAGGAACAGGTGGATGTTATACACTTGTATTTGCAGAAGGCCCTCAAAAAGGTTGAGAGTGTAGTGCTGCAGGTCAGGCTGCATCTGAGAAGTTGGACATTCGACGTGTCGTCATAAGCTCTTCATCATTTAACATAAGATTTTGAAATACATTGATAACGTAGAGGAAGCCAAGATTTTTCCATCGATGGATGAGACTTGGACTAATGGACATGCCCTCAAGAATAGGGGGCTCAGGTTTAGACAGATGTGAGGAGGACCTGCTTTCCTCAGAGAGTTAAGAAACTATGAATCGTCTGTTGCTATGATGTCGGAGAGGCACCTTCATGAAATATATTCAAGACAGAGTTTAAATTATATCGCATGATCGGGCAATTAAGGATTATGGGGATTATGCAGGTACGAGGAACTCCGACGATGGATAAATCAGCCATGATCTTAATGAATGGCAGAACAGGCGCGACGGGCTAATAGGCCTACTCTTGCTAGCATTACTGTGAATCTATGAAGCTAATTAACTGTGAATTAAACAAGAAGGGAATAAGAGAACAAAAACGTAAGACAACAAAAACGTTAGAGTATAAGAAAATGAGATCATAAGAGACTTAGAAAATAAGAGAATGGAAATGAAAAGGAGATTACGAACATAAGAAAAGACGAACAGAAAAGAATGAGCATGTAAGAGAATAAGAACGTAAGATAACAATAGATTAGAATAAGCGAATGAATACTTCAGAGATAATCAACGTCAGAGAATTTGAAGGGAGATGAGCCAGAGAATGAGAATATAAAATTGTAATAAAAAAGAGAAGAACAGAATACCAACATTAGACAAGGGAATAGGAGCAGAATATAATTACACCAATACAGTGTAAAAAGAGAAGAGAGTAAGAACATCAAGACATCAGTGTTCGATAAGAGATTGAAAACGTGAGAATAAAATAACAGAACAGAATAAGAAGTTAAGAGAATAAGCACATAAGAACAATGCAGAATAAGAACATGAGAGGAGAAGAACTTAAGAAAAAATAGAATAAGAACATAAGACAATAAAAAATATAAGAGGTTAAGGACCTGAGACAACAATGCACATAAGGTAATAGGAACATACGAGAATAAGAATATTATGAATAAGAACATAAGAGAATGAGAATTAAAAAAGAAAATAGAATAAAGAAATGAGGGAATCGGGACATCGGAATGAAAAAGCATAAGGGAATAAGAACATAAGTGATTAAGAATTCAAAAGAATCAGAACATAATCAGTTACTATTGGGGTACTGCAAGGATCAGTGTTTGGTCCACTGGTGTTCGTCATTTGTATAAATGTCCTGGATGAGGGCATAGTAGGGTGGGTTAGTAAATTCGCAGATGACACTAAGGTAGGTCGAATTGTGGATAGTGACGAAGGATATTGTAGACATAGATAAGCTGCAGAGCTGGGCTGAGATGTGGCAAATGAAGTTTAAGGCGGATGGGTGTGACGTGAATCACTTTGGTCTGAGTAACCGGAATGCAAAGTACTGGGATAATGGTGAGATTCTTGGTAGTGCAGTTGAGCAGAGAGATCTCGGTGCCCAGGTACACAGATCCTTGAAAGTTGCCATCCAGGTTGGCAGGGTTGTTAAGAAGGCTGTCAGTGTATTCGCTTTTATTAATAGAGGGATCGAGTTCCGGAACCATGAGGTTATGCAACAGCTGTACAAACTCTGGTGCGGCCGCACTTGGAGTATTGTGTACAGTTCTGATCACCACATTTTAAGAATGATGTGGAGGCTTTGGAAAAGGTGCAGAGGACATTTACTAGGATGTTGCCTGTTATGGAGTGGAGATATTACGAGGAAAGGCTGAGGGACTTGAGGCTGTTTTCGTTGGGAGAAGAAGGTTGAGAGGTGACTTAACAGAGACATAAAAGATAATCAGAGGGTTAGATCGGATGGACAGGGAGAGCCTTTTTCCAAATATGGTGACGGCATGCATGAGGGGGCATAGCTTTAAATTGAGGGGTGATCGGTATAGGAGAGATGTCAGAGGTCGTTTCTTTACTCAGAGAGTAGTAAGGGTATGGAATGCTTTGCCTGCAACGGTAGTAGATTCGCCAACTCTAAGTGTATTTAAGTCGTTATTGGACAAACATATCGACGTACATGGAACAGTGTAGTTAGATGGGCTTCAGATTGGTATGACTTGTCGGCGCAACATCGAGGGTTCTATGTTTTATGTTCTATAAGAGAACATAAGAGAATAACGACATGAGAGATTAGAAACAGCATGAATGACAGAAAAGAGCATAATTGAAATATAACCGAAGAGATCAACTCTGTAAGAACAGATAGGAAAATACAATCGAATAAGAGGAAAAAAGTACAAACGAGAATGACAACAACAGCGAACAAGAACAGTAATGAATGGGAGATTATGAACGTAAGAGAATAGGAACAAAAGAACGAAAAACAACAAGAGAATGAGAAAATTAGTAATTACAGCACAACAGATCCAGAATATCATGGAATTTGAATACAAGAGAATAAGAACATAAGAGTTTAGGGGCAGACATTAATGAGAGAGTAAGATTATAACAGAATCAGAACATAATAACGTAGGGGAGCAAGAAAATAAGAGATAAAAGAGAAAACAATAAGAAAATAAGAACATATGACAACAGCGGCATACTTGAATGCGAACACACATGTAAAATAGATTCTGAATATAAGTGAATAAGATCATGATTGAATAAGAGAATATGATCAGAAACCAAGAAATAAAAGCGAGGATGTGAATATAAGACAATAAGGTCTTAATTGAATAAGAGCAGAAGGGAATATGGGAATAAAAGGATAGGAACATGAGAGAATAAACTTGTAAGAACATAAGACAGTACGAGTCTAATAGAATAACACATGAATAAGGAAATAAATTACATGCAAATCGGCATAAGTGAACAATAATACAGGCCAAGAAAAGCATAAGGAAATAAGAACATAAGAGAATGAGAGAAGAAAAGAATAGAAATATTTGGATTAAGAGCATGCGATTACAATAGAGTAGATCAGAAGAGGGTAAGAACAAAGCCAAATGAGAAAATAAATAATTAAGAGAATAGGAAAGCAGAGAATAATAGGACATGAGAATGAGCACATAACAAATATGTACATAAGAGGAGAAGAAAATAAGAACGTAAGTTAATAACAACATAACAGAATGAGAACATGACGATAAAACAGAATGAGAGCATCACAACCCAAGTACACAAGACGATAACAACACAAGGAATGAAGAACAGACTGAATAAAAACAGAGGAGAATTGGATCAAAAGATCGAAATCGCAAAAAATAATAAGAACTTGAGTCCATAAGAACATAAGAGAAGTACCCAACAGAACATCAACATAAAAGTATAATAACATCAGGAACTCAGTAAAGGTATGAATGACAGAATAAGAACATAACAAATTATGAAGGGAAGAAGGTAAGAGAAAATAACGTCAGACAAAAGAATAGAAGAGAATAATAAAGCAGAAGAATAAAAACAACAGAATAAGCAAACAAGAGTATCAGAGAATAAGGTCATGAAAGTGTAATCAAAAAGGGAATTCCCCAAAAGCAACAAAGCAAAATCTTAATAAAAACAGAAGAGAATACGCCATTGAGATAGTCAAAACGTAAGAGAAAAAGACTAGGGGAATGACGAAACCCGAGTGTCGAAGCCATTTTCTTGGCTATGGTTTTCCTCTTAGTTCGGGAACTATTTTTCTGAAGTGCCCCTCACCAAGCAGAACAATCGTTCTTTGCAAGTCGCTGTGTGAGTCTGTCTCGCAGGATCCCTGGCATAGCTTAGTTCCTCTCTCACTAGGAGATAATATCAATGTGCAGCTTCTCTGTTCAAGCCGCCTCGGTTTGCCTGCTCAATGTTTCCCCACTGTCATGCATTGGGAGGGTATGTAACTTCGTTGATTGAACATGCTTAGCTCCATGCATTAGTTTATGGTTTATTGCCAATACTTGTGGATTTCTCTCCGACATGTGTAATGGATCTCTGCAAACAGCATTTTACCTGATAAATTTCATTTCGCTTCACGGTTTTAATATGCAGCACCAGATAGGGCTGATGCTGATAGCTAACCCCTGTTTCAGTAACTGCTGAGATCATCCTGACAGTTTGTAAGTAACGGTCAGCCTGTGTCTTAACCTGGTTTTTGGTTCTTATATAGACCTGTAACTATCTGCTGTATTTCGGAGTCCTACTGAGCCACGGTTAGGACAGAGGCTCTTCCCATGATTCAGCTTGGAATAAAATTGTTGATGCTCGAAATCTGCTTCTCGAGATTTTTTCAACAACTGGCATTTTCGCCTTCATTACAGGATCTTGCATTCGTGCCTTCAATAACTTGAATTGGTGTTTGAGAAAGTGTGAGTATTGTGTGGAGCTAATCAAAATGCTAAAACTGATTAAGGGAATGATCCTGACCTGAGCCTGCAGGCCGAGCCCCTGAAGCAAGAAGAAACAATGAAATTATCACATTAAATTAGTGCATTTGGTTAAGGATTTAATCCTGACCTGAGCCTGCAGGCTTATTCCCTGAGACAAGAGAGAAAATGGTCAAAGAGTGTCTCTAAATTTCTAAATTTGCAAACTCCTGGTCTGAGGTTGAAGGCTCATTCCTTGAGGCACGATCGAAGATGTGCAGACGTAATACCTATGATTGAAAACATTGCTGATTGCCAATCTTGGGGAAGCCTGGAGGAATTTACCAGTATCTTGTCGTATTGTTTTGTTTGTTTTTATTTGTCTTTGTTTATGTATTCTTTGTTTGCCTGCAGGTGACTGCTCTGCATCTGGGACCTCCAAGGTGAGGGAGGAATCGAATCAGTCCACAAGCGCGGCCCTCGGCTCCGAGACAGTCTCGTGCAGGCGGAACGCCGTCCTTTTGCCCGCTCAGAGGAGACACTGAAATGCCACGGTAAACAGACGAAGTGCAGCATTTAAGGTCGACAATTGCGTTGTTGAGTTTAATCAAGTGGCTAAGAGCTATCAGCCCTGTGGAAAGACAATCGAGGTCAGGGTGCAGGGAACTGTTTCGTAAACCCTCCCACCATACCAGCATCCGAATCCCCTATGTTCCACACAATTACCGTCCCAGATGGGATTGCCGCTGTTATCGCTTCACAAACGAACAGGAGAGATGGCCGGGGACAGAAAGCTGGTCGAAATACTGTTACAGTTCAAGATACTTGACCAGAAACTCCTCGAGTAAATACTCCACAGGGCCCTAGTGTCCGGACAGTCGATAATGGTGCAAGCATCTTATGAATTACAGTGATTGGCAATAAAAAAAATACATGCTTGTCCGAGGATTAAGAGAGAGAAACCCCAACTTGACCAGCCTTGGACGCGCTCCAAAGTCCTTAGCATGATTCAAAACGCACTGATATGCTCCAGTAATCAACAGTTTTTTTCAATTGGCGAGTACAAATCTGCAGTGATTAAATTTGCCTGCCTCAGGATTTCCAAACATTAATGAATGTACTCGAGGCGACATATTTGGTGATCATTAAAGACTCCAGTATATTTCCCCCGGCCATGGATTAAAGCAGAAGCACAGACAATGTGGCGTGAAAATATTGTTGGAATTGAAACTCCCTAATTTTGACTGTTCTGAAATGTGAATGTTTCATTCCCCTTACGAGAAAGGAAGGAACAGATGCTTTAAAAAAAAAACCGGAATAGAATCGAAGTTACCAGAAAGGGAAAGATACTGTCTCAGCCTTGGGTCACTGAAGCTTGCAGAAAGGTTAACATTTTGTGGTTTGTTTTGAATGAACATTTGCTTGTTGGTGATTAAATGTTTATGTTTTGTTCCCTCGAGCTCGAGGTCTGAGAATGTGCTTCTCACAGGTCATGTCTGCAGTACTGCCAATTTCTAAATCGCCTAAGAATTTCCGTTCGCAAATAGGGGGAGCAGTATCATCTATTGAGATGGCAAGAATGAGATCATGCCACGATCTAAATTACACGTAAAACAGAATATGTCCAACAACCTCGCGATCCATGCACCCCGTGTGCCAACACTGAAGAGGTTGATTGAGACGACCTACTCATTGGGGATGGAACCAAACTCAGATTTCGGCCCAGCATCCACTGTTGAGCAACCCATTCCAGACAGGACCCTAGAAAACGAAACAGCGTGCCCAAGTACAACACCTTTGGGACTGGGATTAAGTCAGCTAAAACCCCAGGGCAAATGGCAGGCCCTTGCTTTTACTTTGAAAATGTGGCCACTGAGGAGCGGTGAGTCCTTGTGGCTGCATTGGTGCTAACGCCAGGACCAACATGCTTTCATCCGAACCAAAAGAAAATTTGCCAAACTGCTGACTGACTCTCGTTGAGTTTGGTGTGTCCCACCATTACGGAGCCTTGTTGAAGCATCCTGCCTACTTTAGCTGATTATGAGCGTAGATGTACACACTTGGGCAAGCGGGGTTCTCGAACCACTCCCTTGCGTGGTTGGCCGTTTCACTTGTCCGCAAATTGATATTGTAGAATTACATCTAGTACATTGTTGCAAATCTTGTCTATTAATAACAAATGTATTTAGTTGATAAATGGGAACCTTTCAATGTCTGATATTACTTCCACAGCAGTCGTGGACAATTAAGAAATATCTGTGCAAGTTAACCCAAACTCTTCAAAGTTCACATTCACAGATACACCCAGTCGAAGCCTTAGGTCCGAGGAAATTTGCAGCAGTGGCGACAAGGCAAGCTATCTGCACATTAGTTGAAATCAAAGCAATATTCGAGTGAATGCACAAAAGTTGTTACAAGACATTACCGCCTCAAAGGGAGCCCTGCTCCCGGTGGGACTTGTGGAGTTGTGTGGGCTCATCGTTCTGGTTCTGCAGCAGCGCCCTCGGACAAGGATTTATTCTCCTTGACTTTTTTTTACTTCTCACGGTTCTTGATAGCTCCATTAAGCAGGGTTGTGGATGCTTTGTTTCTCTGCTGCTGTCCTCCGTCCCATTATAAAGTCAGCTGATCAGCATCCCTCTGGTTGGCAAAGGCACTGAGCACCAGACTCCAGACCTAAGAGCACTAATCCTCTTATTCTGATGACTATCTGCCCGATTCTGAGCCTCCCTGTCCAGGCAATCTCCTGGCTCTGATTACATTCCGCCTTTTACTCAAGCTCCTGGCCTGCTTAACTGATTATGAAAAGAAAAAAAAAGTATTTGTGGAAGACATTTTGCTGTTAATGGCTTCCCCACCGGTGAAGCAACCAGTTCGCTGAAATGCCACTCGCCCCGCAGAATGTTAGTCCTTGGCATGTAGCTTTAAGAAGCTGTCTCACATCCTCTCGTACATAGCTTAGTTCCTCTCTCACGAGAAGGTAATGCTGAAGTGTAGCGTTTCTGTTCAAGGCGCCTGCTTAATGTTTCCCCATTGTGATGTATTATTCGACCATGTAGCTCAGTTGCTCAAGTGGTCAAAACCCCGCCAATTAATTTACAATGTTCTTCTAATAAAGAACATCTGTCATAACTTTGTTATTGACTTTTGTAAACAGTATTGTAGTTGGTAGCTTTCATTCCTGTTCACTTCTGGAATGCATAGCATCAATTAGAACTCACTCCGAGAGCTGGGCCTTGATTTGGGACCACCTCGTAACTATCCTGCCACGATTTATTTAACGATCAGCCTGTGGCTCCGCCAGAGCTTTTATACCATGTAACCCTTTAACTTGCTGCTGTACTTTTGTGCCCTACCGAGCCACTGTTAGGACGGAGAGGCTTCGCATGATGCCTCGTGTAATAAGCTGGTTAAGGCTTGAAGTCTGCCTCTCGAGATTTTCTTCAACAGAAAGGGACAAAGCATAACTGACGAAACGATAAACCAGTCATTTTGTCATCGTAGTTAGTAAACTGATGGCGGACCTAACACGGGAAAAGGGAAATATACAGTTAGAGAAAACTAAAATAATTCCAGACAGTTAACATGGCATTGGGAAAGGCATTTCGTGGGCAGCACGGTGACACAATGGTTCGCCCTGTTGCCTCACAGCGCCAGAGGGTCGCGTTCGATTCCCGCCTCAGGCATCTGTCTGTGTGGCGTTTGCATATTCTCCCCGTGTCTGCGTGGGTTTCCTCCGGGTGCTCCAGTTTCCTCCCACTGTCCAAAAATGTGCAGGTTCGGTAAGTTGGCCATGCTAAATTGCCCGTAGTGCTAGTTGAAGGGGTAAATGTCGGGGAATGGGTCTGGGTGGGTTGCTGTTCGGAGGATTGGTGTGGACTGGTTGGACCAAAGGGCCTGTTGCCACACTGTAAGTAATGTCTGAAAAATTTGGTTCATTTCATTGACGAGGTGACCCAAGCAGCAAATCACGATCATGTTATGTATGCTGTACATTTGGACTTCCACAAATGTTTTGATACGGTTGTTCATGGCAGGTTAATTAAGAAAGGAGGAATGATTACGATTGGCATGTCTTTGGCAGCATGGAGTCGATGTTGGCTAAAGGAAATGAAACAGGTGATAGTTACAGCAGGTTATTTCTCACATTGGAGATGAGTTTAAAATGGTATTCGCTTGCAAACTGTATTGAGACCTTGCTTTCCTCTGAATTGGAGTTGCTTATTGATGTCAAAACTTCCACATTTAAAGATGAGACTGAGCCAGGGAGTGTTGTGAATTGTGAGAATGATGCTGAGTGACTTAAGACGGACATTAAAAATTTGTTCAAATGAAGAGTTGACTGGCAGATGAAATTCAATGCAGAGAAAGGTGAGGTACTCCATTTTGGTGTCAGAAACATAGAAAAACAAAATAGGCTCAATAGTGCACTTCTGACTTTCGAACAGGAGCGGACAGGAAGGGGATTCATTCCATACAACTTTCTTAAGGTGCACAGTTAATTTGAAGTATTAGTTAAGAAAACTTGCAGGATCCTTGAATTTGTGAACACGGATATAAAGAATAAAAACAAGGAAACGATGCTACATCGCTATAAATCACTGGTGAGGCGACGTTTGGAGTATCGTTTTCAATTATAGCGCCTAGCTTAAGGGGAGATGTTGAAGCCCTGGAGTGAGTACAAAGGAGGTTTCGTACAATCGTACCAGAAATAAATGTGTTTAGATACAAGAAAAAAATCGGAGACACTGGTCTTGTTTTCCTTGAAGCCGGGGAGTCAAAGAGGTGATCTTAATGCGTTAATTAAATTATGTATAACTTTAACCATGTAAAAAAAATTTTTTTTTCGACTAATTAGTATGTCAGTGACGTGTGGTCGTAACTTCAATATTGTGAGCAAGACAGTGAGGAGTGAGATGAAGAGACATGTCTTTACACAGAGAAATGTTATGCGTTAGAATCCATTGCCTGGGAAAGTGTTGGAGGCAGGTTACATAGAATGTTTCGTAAGAGATTTGAATATATGTTTGAAAGGAATGAGTTTAGGGGACGACTGTGACAGGGCTGGTCAGTGGTACTACCTGGGGAGCTCTTTCTGGAGTCGGTGCAGACATGGTGCCCTTCTGTACAGCAAAACTCTCTGATTGTATTATTCTTTGCCCTTCAGTTCCTCGACAGTGAGTTTGATCCATTGTTTAATAATGCACATCAACAAAAGCAATAAATTTCTCTTGGCCCAACCAACCCAACTGTGCTTCATCATACTTTATATCAACTAATCTGGAATTGTGTTACTGGAAAAAGTTCTGCCTCTCAGGCACCTTCTACGGAGAAACAACATTCGGGGAGTGCTAGGGGTTTCGAGAATAGAAACGTTTAAGGGATATATAAGTGTAGAATTCTTCACACAGATGGTGGAGTGTGCCTGGAATGCATTGCCAGTGGAGGTAGTGGGACGAGAATAAGAGTGGTCTGTGAAATGTACCTGGACAGACACATGAATGGTCATGTACTAAGGAAATAGATGCTTAGTAAATAAACAGCAGGTTTAGAGAGAGTGTCTGGATCCATGCAGCTTGCAGGGCCAAAGGACGGTTCCTGTGCTGTAAGGTTCTCTGTTCCTTGTCTTTTGGGCGTAGAATTCATCTTCAGAGTTGATTGCACTTAGGAAACGTATACATGTTAGAGACAGTCTGGGGCGGGGTGCAGCAGTAAACGATAGGTGGAAGTGTGCTCAGAGAGTTCGACGTGTGTGAAGACAATCCTCACAGAATGAATAGTTCGTAATTGGGATCGTTGTGGTCTGACAGCGCAATGCGGTTTTCATAGCTGTCCGTGCAACAACGAATTCTCCTTGTAACATGAACAGTTCATAAACTCACACAGGATTGCAAAAATACAGTGAACATTACCTGTTCCAAGTATACCAAATCAAATAGAATTACAATAATTTATCACCCAATGACGTACGTGTTAGTGTACATCTTCACTTCGTCAAGGATAGAGGCGATCTATTGAATCTTAATTAGATCGCAATTAAAAATCTAAACCTTTAAATTTAGTCCCTGTAAGATAAATGACCAAATCATAATTCCAAACACGTTTACGTTTCGGTGCAGAGATTTGTGAAATAATGCATTTTCGTAGAAGTAGCACTGAGAAGCAACACAGATTCAATATAGGTGTAACACTGGGGGGAGTACAGCAACAGAAAGCCCCCTGCGTTCACATATATAATTCTCTGAAGTTGACCCTAAAGCTTAAACAATTGTTAAGAAGTCGTTTTGGATCCTTGTATTTATCAGTAGAGGTAAAATTCTTAAAACGAATAAGTGCTGCTACACCTCTAAAAACCATTTGTCAGAACCAGGACTCTGGCTCAGTTCCTGGTACCTTAATGAAAGAAGAATATCAACTAACTGGACAGTGAACAAGGGATATTTCCGACAATGGTGCCAGAAATGAAAATATCCGTTGGGAGGGAAGGGTAGAAAGGTTTATTCTGCTTGGAACAGAGAAAAGTAAAAGATGACCTTATTGGACAGTTCAATATGACAGATAACCTTTACAGAGTAAGGAAGGACGTTGTGTTTCCACAAGACGGTGTATCAGAAAAAAAGGAGTAAAAATATCAAGACTGTAAACAAGAGAGCCAGAAGTGAGAAGAAGAAAGAGTTCTTTACTCACACAGTTATTCGTATTTGGAGTGTGTTGCCCAGGAAGGTGGTTAAGACAGATTGCATATGAAGTTTCAGAAGAGAATTGGATACATGTTGGAATGTGACGAATTCAAAGGGCTCCGTAAATCGGCCTGGAGAATAGGCTTCGCTGATTCGCTCTTTTGACAGCCACTTTATTCACATTGTGTTTAATAGTCTTCTTCTGATCTGCGAGGTTTTAGCATTGTATGTTATTTTAATCTTTATTGTGGTGCAGATCTAAACATAATCTCGACATTTTTCAATTACAAATGGCATAAAACGTGTCTTCTTCTGTATTATATTTGCCCGTGGAACTGGTATAATTTATTCGTCATTTGCATGAAATGGCGCATGTTCTTGACTCTCCCCACATAACATGTAACAATTGTTTAATCCTACTGTTCCATCCGATCATCTAACTGTTTCGATTACCTGAGATTATCTATTTGTCATTCCAAAACATTTGACAGACAATTGATTATGTTTTTTTTTTCTGAGGTTCAGCAGGACTTTCACAACAACATGCACAGAATCACTTATAATAATTGATAAAAGCACAGAAAAAATGACTGGTTTCAGTGCTGACAATGTCCGAGCAAATATCTTGTGAAGGAGCTGTGGAGATTGTTTCCCATTCTAATTTGAAAGATTAACGTCATGGCGCCTTATTTACGTTTGAGACAGTACTCACCGATCGAGGCTTTCCATCACATTCCATCTTATTCGAAGTTTTCAAATCCTTCTACACAGATATGCTGCACTATAGACTTTGCCTCCTTGAATTTCTGCACAGACTCAATCTGCAGGATATGGAACACGACGAGCATTTCTTCCTTCTCACTTTTTCTGTTCAAATCCAACAGTGCACGTGCTGAAAGGACATGTCAGCCACATCTTTTATCTCCTCTCGGAACTTGCTCTGGGAGATTACGTAGAAGAAGATGTCGTTGCAGCACTGAGCAAGTGAAGCATATTAACCGTCTCTTGAACGACGTACCGTGGGTCATTAAAATCTAGGCCAGAGAAGTAGCCTTCACCTGTAGCCCGCACGTAGAGAAAATGCAAGAGATAGCTTCCTCACAAGCGAAGGAAGCTGGTGGTGACTGTGAAGAGCAAGACTACGGAGTTCTTGCGATTGGCATCTCCATATCACCACGATTATCGGCACCACGGAGCCTCCTGCATGCTCTGCTAGCTGCTAACATGTGTCTTACTGTCAAGTTGATTAGAAGCAGCATGAGCAACAATGGTAGAATAGGTGTGGTTCAACCAGTCATAGACCTGCCAGATTGACGAGGTATAGATCACTCGAACGTCACAAAACCTGCCCCCTCCATTCACAGGGTGCAAAGGTTGATAGATGAAGCAGAAAGGGACGTTCCTGATACAGCTCAAGGCACACATTACTCCAATCAACAACGATGCCCTTTTCTCCTTGCAGAATCTGGCCTACAAGCTCTCGCAACAAACGGCTCCAAAGGGGCCGAAGGTGAAGGCTACAGTCAACCAGACTGAAGCATACCCAGCGGCAATGGATCAGTCTGCAAGCAAGCGTGGTGGACAGGTAACTGTCCCGAAAGTAAATGCGTCCAATCCAGTTCAGGGCAACAGTGGTAATGATGACAAGAAAATCACTCACTGCTATTGCACCAAGAAATAGGGGATACACTAGAAGAGTCCACACCGTCCTTGGGAGAGGATTACAATTGCTATCACGTTTGCATTGAAAGATAAGGAATGAGAGAAACTATGATGCACATGTCACTAGATTCCAATCCATCTGATGTATTGCTCAAGTCACCTCGTTTTGGCTCTGGCAATTCCGTTGCTCAATGTTTGACATCCAATGTTGGATTAATGAATTTTCTGCACATGGAGTCAATGCAAACTGCCCGTTCATAAATTCAAAGCCACCCCCCCCCCCCCCGCCTCTGACAATGAACCAATCCTCACGTCCAGCTATCCAAAATAAGCTTCTGCAAAATGAAAAATATTTGCTGCCGACGTTTTGATGCGTACCATGTCCCATCCATCCAGCAATACTATTTATGTTGACGTAAAATATGTCCACATCCAACAGCGTTTCAATTTAACTTTCTAACTTGCCAAGTCATCTATCCCCTCATCACATCCAACGGATTTTACAGTTGATCGCCAAATCTGTCATTTCTTGAATTCCTGATATATGTCCAAAAGTGGCAGTGATGTCTTCCACTGCCCATGCCATATAATTGTGATTTCCAATCTCAACTGCTCCATCATACCTTCTTATTCCCGATTATCTGTGAAACGTTATGAAATATTCAAGTTTTCTGTACTGTATTCTATCTTCTCCTTATGTCATTCATTTGTTTAAGGTCTCATGAAAGACACCTTCGTGTTAAGGCAATTCTTTATGAATCAAGTCAAACCCAATGATTTCAAATAGAAGTCAAAGATAAGCAACCAACATTCATGATGTTAGTGTCAACCGCACCGAACGCAAGTAGAAGATGCTGACCCAAAACAAAACCCATATAGTAAACACTCTATTGGTAATATTTTGAATGCATAATAGATTTTAAATAAGATATTCAATTTCCACTGAATTCTTCAGCCCTCCCCAAAATTCAATGGTTATCAGCAAACGCTGCGATGACCACGTGCCATGAATGAATAAAGGAAGTCCCTAAAGCTCATTGAAAATGTCCATTGTGAATGTACTAGACTGTAATATTTGCATCGGTCCAGTAGTCAAAATGTATATGGATATGCCAATAAACTAAATTATATTTGATCTTGAAACCATCAAATATTGTAATATAATAATCGCACAACCACGTCGTAATACTTGTTTGTCCATTGCGATGGGATTTCTCTGTACAGAACTAAAAATCAAAACGGAATGCTCCAAAAATAATTGAATAATGTTTCAGAACCCCAGTGATTTTAATTTATATTTCAACGTTAAATTGCATTATATCGTAGAATGCAATCAAATAAATTGCTAAGTGCTCACACTAACATAAAATTGAAGAATGTTCAATAGATATAAGAACATGCTTAAAAATAAACAAAGTTTTGTCGGATACTTTATTTTCCAGGGACCCCAATAAGAATGAGAATGGGGTGGCAAATGGCAAAGATTGGTCCATTCGCTGTGCCGTGCATTGTCTTTCAAGAAGCCGAAGTACTTCCGAAGCTTCACACGTTATCTCTGAGACGCAAACAAATCATCCCTCATTTATTTAGAATAAGGAAGTACAGAGGGGCAAATGATCGACAACACGCGCATTCATAATATTACATTGATCAAACATACAAGCCCAACCGTGGGGCCCAAAGAGATCTTGGAGTCCATGCCCATAGATCGATCGAAGCTGCCACCCAGATTGATAAGGTTATTATGAAGGCATGCGGTGTATTGGCTTTCATTCGCAAGTGGATTGAATTAAAGAGGAGAGAGGTTGTTCTGCAGTTATACAAAACTCTGGTTGGGCCGCGCGTGAAGAATTACATACAGTTGTGGTCACTGCATTCGCGAAAGGATGTGGAAACTTTGGAAAGTGTTCAGAGGAGATTTACTAGGATGTTGACAGGTATGGAGGGCTGGTCTCATGAGGAAAGGCAGAGGAGCATGAGGCAATTTTCATTAGAGAGAATAATTTTGAAATGTGACTTAATTGAGACATATAAGATAATCAGATAGTTGGATAGGGTGGAGAGTGATAGCGTTTTTACTCTGATGTTGATGACTAGCACGAGAGGACGCAGCTCCAAATTGAGGGATGATAGATATGCGACAGATGTCACAGGTATTTTATTTGGTTAGTCAGTGAGCAAAAGGTGGGTGGAACGCCCTTGCTGCAAAAGTTCTTGACACATGAAATCTAAGAACATTTAATTGGTTTATATGGTAAATATGAATGGAGGAAATAGTAAATATATGGAGGAAAGTGGTATAGTTTAAGATAAGATGGCTTCAGATTGGTTTCACAGGTTAGCGCAACATCGAGGCTGAAGAGTCCGTTCTGCGCTGTGATGTTCTATTTTCGAGAGCTCTGGTTAGACCTCACTTGGACTGTATTTTCATTTCTGCTTGTCTTAAGGTAGGAAAGATGTGGCAGCTTTAGAAAGGGTGCAGACGAGATTGTTCATGATACTTCCTGGACTGGAGACCTGGTCTTATGAAGAAAGGTTGTGGGAACTAATGCTTTACTCATTGGAGCGAAGAAGGATGAGAAGTGACTTCATAGAGCTGTACAAGATGTTGAGAGGCGTAGATAAAATATATAAACCCAGAGACATTTTACTACAGCGGAAATGTTTCTCACATTTGGCCATACTTTTAAGGTAATTAAAGGAAGGTTTAGCGGATATCTCAGTGGTATGTTCTTTACACAAAGCGTGGTGGCTTTGTGGAATGCACTGTTAAAAGTGGTCGTAGAGTCAAATACATTAGGAACATTTAAGCGATCCTTGGATAGGCCCATGGAAAGTAGTACACTGAACAATATGTCAGTTAGTCTGATTTTTCCATGAAAGGCTGGCACAATACGGAGAGCTGAGGAATCTCTATTATGCTGTATGTTGTATCTGCTGTAAACTGCCAACACGGGGAAGGGCAGATTGTTTACGTTTTGGAGCATTCGTGTGAGAAATAGATAACAGGAAGATGCAAGTCTAATGTTTGGAGAGAGAGACTGAACTTCTCCATCAGAATAGAGTGTCCCAGCAGCTCACATTCAAATTGCAGGTTGGGATGTCGGGAAGTGAGTGGTTCAGGATAAAAGCAGAAGAATCACTTTGGCTCATTTTCGAGTTGGAGGTTGATTTATTTTTCTTAGATATTTTATCTTTACTTCTCTTAATGCTCCCGTACAATCTCACAAACGGTACCGTCTTATGCACTTCACACGTATTGCACCTACTCTGATGAGCTAAAGAAAATACCCTTTCCCTTGACTCCCTCTGGTCTCTCCCCTGTGCATGGACAGACTGGTTTTACAATGTTGGAGCTGCTGTATAATGCACTTCCTCACAGTCTATTGCAGGATAATCAGCTGCAGATTCACAGAGTGCTGGGAAGCAATTGTTTAACATTGTGTCTCCAAATAGTCACTTGAACAGATCCAAAAACGAATGCTTCATCAGGTAAGTAATCTATGTCTACAACCCAGTTTGTGAAAATCCACAAAACCATTTGTGAAATGTCCAACATTCTCCAGTCAAGAAGTGGACGAAAGTAAACTGTTCCTACATTGAGTCGAAGGCTTGGCGAATGGAAAGGTAACCCAGAATCACAGCAGTCCAGAGAAACCCTTTGGAATTGCCAGTGCAATATCTGAGCTACTCGGTTGTTGTGCTGGAAGTAGGCAGTGTCCAGCACCATGCACCAACCCCTGACAATGCACACTTTGATAGAAGTCTGCAAATCCACCAAAGAAAAAAGTGGATATTGACTTTAAGAATAACCTTTCCCTGACAGCATTAATACCCTGTCGCACAATCTGTTGAAATTATTTAAAAATTGCATGTTACTCTGATTTATTGAGAACCTATTTACCTGGAAGTAGAATTATTTAACGAACAGCTGTGAGCTCTGTTGCATCAATGTTTTCGTGAGGTATTATATGGTCAATTTCATTTATCAATTTCATTATATGGTCAATGCCATTTCATGCTCCACCACCCACCTCAAACAATTCTACCAGCCTTCTCTACTTTCTCTGGCAGCTCATTCCATAGATGCTCCGCACACTGTGTGAGTTCTTCTTTCCTGTTTCTGAGTTCAGCCCATCCTACTTCAGGAGATGAGTCCTTAAACGTCTTTTCTGCCACCGTAATACTCCCATCGTTCACAACGGCACACTCTCCGCTCCTTTCCTATCTTGTCTGTTCTTTCGGAAACATTTAAGTGCACGAATATGCAAGAATCAGTCATGTCCCTGTTCCATCCATGTCTCCCAAATGACTACAACATCAAAATCCAAGGTACCAACCCATGCAGCAAGTTCACGGACCTTAACCTAGATGTTCCTGGCATTGACACAGAACTACTTGAAGCCACATTCCTGGTTTCTGGTGCACTCTTGCGACCTTGAAACCTCATTTCTGATCTCACGACTCTCAACCTCCTGTACACTGGAGCAACAAATTCGCTTGTCATCGTCCTCCTGAATTATTTTATACCCTCACGAGCTGCATTTGCAAATTTCTTTTCGAGGATATTGGTACCACTCGTTTTCGTGTGAACCATCCTGTTTGGAGAGACACCACCGACTCCAAAATGAGGCCCAATTATCCAGGTATCCGAGATCCTCCCACCTGCACCGTAATTGTGCCACGTCTTCAACATTTCTCTCTCCAGATTTCTTGCATTGCTTGCACGTGGCACGGGCACCCAACTCAATGATAACAACGCTGTTTGGTCTCACAATATGACATAAGAACAACTTTTGTACAGAGAGTGGTTCGTGTGTGGAAGAACCTCCCACGGGAAGTGATGGATAAAGATATAGTTGCAATGTTTAAAATATACTTGGAGAAGTACATGACTACGCAAGATTTGGAGGGATATGGGCCAAATACCAGAAGGTGGGACTCGATTTGCCTGGGATCATGATCAGTGTGGACTAGTTGAAGTTATGGTTATGTTTCCCACACTGTATGATTCTATGGTTCTATAACTCAACAATTTCACTCTGAAGTGGAAATGTTCTTCCTCTCACAGCCCTATTTGAAATTCACGCTCCTCATAGTGTCCCCAGATGTTCCCTTTGAGTTCACTGAGTGTATAGACTTTCCAATAAAAATTTGACAAAAAACAATTTATCAATAACAAAACTCCTATGATTTCAGGATTGAAATTGGGAAGAAGCAAGCATTTCTCATGGTTTAAATTTGTTGTGCACGCATCATTATTTTTAATCCAGGTCTTATTGAAAGAACCGTTGCGCACGAGTGCTGTGCATATGGCTCCCAATCAACATGGTGGCCTTCAATCCGGCCACAGCACCTGCTTTAGACACGCTTCCTATTCCTGGTCTGCTTCAAGCCAGAGCCTCAAGTTTTACATTACGATTTTCAAGGATGTTCGCTTGTTTAAAAGACATCTCAATCTCTGTTCTCTCCACTCCAAGGATACACACGGCATATTCTCACCTTTTACCAGTACCAACCACCCGCAGCCAGCCTCAGTTACAACGACAATGCGCCTGCACAGAGGAAGAGCGGCGTCATACATATACCGCCCCATATCCACTCCGACTGGTTGGAGGACCAGTTTCCCGGCTTCGTCTTCCATGTCTGGCCTGTGATCCTATTGATCTGGTGTCACTGTCACTCACTCGGGCCACATTGTGACCAAACCCATGTGCAATTCATGGTGAGACGGTAGGAGCCTCAGCGCGGATACGGACTCACAAATCAAACCAGGAACTTGATTCCCGTCCCCAGTCCCCACTGTGTGGCATCTGCTTCGCTCAGAATCTCTCAGTGTGACTTATTTAACACAGCGACAAGGAATTTGATCTATCAGAAGGCAGTGGAATTGTGGAATGTATTACAGCAGAAGGTTGTCAAGGCGAGCTAGTTTAGTATGATCACGGAAGCAGTTAAAATTGTAGGTGATATTCCAACAGATTTATTGGAAAGCAATAGCTTTCGTGTCGCTTCCCCTTCTTCAGTTCGCTGACAGCTACCTGAGGAAGGAGTAGCGGTACGAACGCGAGTGATTCCAAATACATCTTTTGTATAATACCCTAGTGATGTGTGATTTTTCACTTTGTGCACCATAGTCAAACACTGGGACGTCCTCATCATGGAAGCACGAACAAGGCGAGATAATTCAGCCCTGCGAGCGTTCATTGTGATCACAGCGAGTTGGACATTCCTCACGTCCACTTTCCTGCTCTTTCCCCACAACCATCTATTCCCGGAGATATCATGAATCTGTCCCACCCTTAAATGTCTACAAGACCTCTACGCGCACATCTCATTGGCGAGGACTTCCAATGTCTCACAAACCTTGAGAAAAAAACATTTCTCCTCATCTCAGCCTTCGTTCAGTGTGCTTTATTTTCTGAGACTGTGCCCTCTGATCATAGATACGTCCATAAAGGGAAACATTCTTTCAAAATCAGTGCTTTGGCCATAACATTTCTTCACGACCCTTTGAAGGGTTATCCCCAAAAAGTCCACACTCTTGCTCCTCAGATGCTGCCTGACCTGCTGTGCCTTTTCTAGCGCGATAGTTTATCGACTGTAACTCGCCATTATCTGCAGTCCTCACTATCCTGTTGTGTTTGAGAGAGATAAGGATAGGCAGACTTTGGGAGAGACAGAGTGATGTGCACACTGGGAAGTACCGCTCTCCTTGGAGCACTCCATCAAATTGTTAACTTACATTCACCGTCAGGGAAATAAATGTTTAAATACAGCAGAAAATGTTTTGCTGCAATGATACGTTTCCGAAGTGTTTTCAATCCTGTCCTCTAATGACAGAGTCTGATAAATGCAAGACCACTGGTGCGAGTACATTATCTCTCCCACCTTTAGCCGCGAAGGTCATAATTTTCAGTCTATTAACTAACTTTACTGCCTAATTCCAGTTTGAGTTTCTCGGATGGTGGCGGTGTGAGACTGATTGAAAGTGCTGAGGTCTTCGGCCAACAACTTAAAATGATAAGTTCACAGCTTCAGTCCGCACTGGGGGTTCGTATTCTTCAAGAAGTTGGCATCCCTTCATGCTGAACAAACTACTGTTCGCATTTATTTCAAAATATTGCATGTTGATTACAAATAAAACGGGGTTTTTATAGAGTGCCAGCCACCCTTCAAAGC
Source organism: Chiloscyllium plagiosum (assembly GCF_037043375.1). Lineage (NCBI taxonomy): Eukaryota > Metazoa > Chordata > Chondrichthyes > Orectolobiformes > Hemiscylliidae > Chiloscyllium > Chiloscyllium plagiosum. The sequence goes on along the minus strand of NW_028270184.1, from coordinate 53,580,586 downwards.
CAAATCAAAGCGTTTCAGTTTCATTGTGACTCTTTCCAAATTGCAGACTCTTGAGGAGATTTGGAAGTCCATTCCTGCACACTGAGACAACTCAGACAGAGATCTGTCGATTACCAGTTCACCTGTGTTCGTACATGATGGCTGAAGGATTTATATCGGGTTGCAGGACACTAAGGTTAACTTCTCTTCTTCTCACTGTTCTTCTAATTGTGATAATTTAATATCAACGGTTATTTTGTATACCGGTATATTATCTCTGAAAAGACATTTTGCGCAGTGGAAATCCTTTGAAAAATATAAAATATCTGAAATCCGCTGGAATGAATTCCAATATAAGCTGCGTCCTGCTGCATGGAATGCTATGTTATTCGCATGCCTAACACAATATTTCAAAAACCAAACGCGTCTATGTCTTGGTGATCATAAATGTGGGTAGTGATGTCCAGGAGGGCAAAATAAATTGTTAAGGATGTAGAATGATCGGATCCCAATGGCGCATTGAGTCCACATCAATCCTCCAAATAGCAACCCAGCCAAATTCAATCCCAAGTTGTCCCTCTAACTCTGCATTTCCCATGGCTAAAAAAATCCTTAGTTGGATATCCCAGAATACTACAGGAAAGTTAGCAACCACGCAATCCACCCGACCTATATTTCTTTGGACTGGACAACGAAAGCGAAGATTCTGATGGAAACCCACGCAGACTCGAGAAGGATGTGCAATCTCCACAGAGCCCGTGGATTGAATTGAACCCAGGTCTGTAGCGCAGTGAGGCTGCAGTGCTACACACTGATCCGCCATGCCCAAGAATTTAAAAACTCACTAAAAATAATGCAACATCCCTACCATCACGGGAGAATCTCTCGGTAAATGCCGTCTAATTTGGAGAAGAAGCATCTGTGAAATATCCAACACTTGGTGCATCTATGCCATTCACAACTGAAGAATAATTATTTTCATAGGTAGGAGGATGTGAGAACTGAACATCAGGTAGAATCATCTCAGCACTTGCCCAACCAAAGATAGAGATTGCAAATCCAAAATTGAACGACTGAATCCATTCAGAACCGACAAGACTGCAGTGAATGAAATTCATCTTCAATTCCCAATGAATTCCAAATTTGACAGAGGAACTAAGTGGACTAAAAGGGGTCATGAGATCATGAGGTCGTTAGCGAGCAGGGTTCAGGAAAATCCCAAAGCATTGTAATCATGTATCAAGAGAAAGAAGGCAACTTGAGAAAGTTTTGGTCCGGTAAAGGACAAAAGAGTAAATATATGCGTGTACTGCAGTTAATTAGGTGAGATTCTTAATGCGTTAGTATTCACCGAGGAGAGGGATAATGCAGGTACTGATGTTTGGGAACGATCTTTGATGATGCCAGGTCAGGTCGGCATAAGGCGGAACGACGTGTTAGGTATTCTCAATGCCATTAAGGTGGATGAGTCCACAGATCTCATCCTGGCTACTGATGGAAGCGAGAAAGGAAATAGTTGGGGTTTCACAGATATTCTTGTGGCATCAAAGAACATGGGGGAGGTCGCAGAAGACTTGTAAATTGCAGTTGTTGTCCCCTTGTTGAAGAAGGTTAGCAGGCATAATTCAGATAATTAAAAAGCTTATGAGCCTGACCTCAGTGGTAGCTGAGCTACTAGACAGGATAATGAGGGATAGGATATATACACATTTGGAAGAAAATGAACTTGTCAGTGATAGGTAGCATGGTGTTGGGCATGGAAGGTCATATCGTACAAATCTAATCGTGTCTTTGAAGTGGTGACAAAGTTATTTGAGGAGGGAAGGGATGGCGATGCCATACATGGACTTCAGTTCGGCGTTTGGTAAAGTTTCCACATGATACGCTGATGAAGAAGGTGAAGTTACAAGGGGTCCAGGGAGTTCTAGCTGGACGGATAGAGAACTGGTGAGGCAACAGGAGACAGAGAGGAATAGTGGAAGGGGGCTTCTCAAAATGGAGACCTGTGACCAGTAGTGTCCTACAGGGTTCCGTGCTAGGACCACTGTTGCTTATGAGAGACATAAATGATTTGGAGGAAGGTGTAGGTTGCCTCCTTAGCAAGTCTGCAGATGACAGCAAGATTAATGGAGTAACAGATAGTGTAGGAGTCTGTCAGAGAATGCAGAAGAATATAGATGTATTGCAGAGCTGGGCAGAGAAATGGCAAATGGAGTTCGGTCCAAACAAATGCGAAGTGATGCATTGTGGAAGTTCCAATTAATGAGCGAACTCTACGCTAAATGGAAATGCCTTCGTGAAAATTGAAGAACGGACAGATCTGTGTGTTCAGAATCATTGTCCCCTCAAGCTGGCAACGCACGTAAGTGGATTGGTAAAGAAGGCATACGGTATATTTCCCTTCATTGGACGGCGCACTGAGTACAAGAGATGGAACGTCATGCTATAGTTGTACAATACTTTGGTTCGGCCACATTTGGAATACTGTACACAGTTCTGGTCTCCACATTGCCAAAAGGGTGTGGATGCTTTGGAGAGGGTGCAGAGGACGTTTCCCAGATTTTTCCTGGTATGCAGGTTGCTAGCTACGAGGAGGGGTTTCGTACATTAACAATATTTTCATTGAAATTGAGGAGGTAGGGGGCGACCCGATTGTGGCTCACAAAACCACGAGATGTGTTGACGGTGTGAAAAATAAGAAACCTTTCTGCAGAATGGAAGACTCATTTACGAGGGGCCACGAGATCAAAGTGTGAGAAAAAAAGATTATCTGAGGAATGCCTGAAATTTGTTTTCATGTAGAGGGTGGTAGGTGCCTGGGAATCGTTGCCAGCTGAGATGTTAGGGACAGGAACGATAGAGCCATTTAGGATATACTTAAACAGCTACATGAATGGGCAAGGAGCAAAAGGATACAGATCCTTATAAAGAAAGGTAACAGGTTTAGATCGTGGATCTGAATCGTCACAAGCTTGGAGGGCCGAAGGGCAAGTTCCTGTGCTTATTCTTTGTTCTTTGAACAGTAGGGTTTAGCCAGACGTATCATTGGAAGTACAGGTTGGATATTTAGAACATATTATTAGAAATTTTGTGAATAAACCATTGTCTGCAAAAGTATACATATGCACATGCTTCTTCTTGATCGAGGTTTGGAATGCTGATCTGTCAGACTGTGCTCCTGCCTTTCCCCTAAATCTCTTTCAGAGAAGATGCAGAGTTTAGGGTTCAGCTTCACAATAACTTAACATAATAATATTGTAACTCCGACCTTGGTCGGGGTGTGGGAGATCAGCCTTCAACACCACTCCAACATTGGAGAAAGTGATGAGTGACCTTAACTGAACCCAACTGGCATGTCCTGAAGGAATTCTACAACACTTCAAACCAAAGTTAATTCAAAACCTGCCTCTCTTCGTTTAATTTTATCTGTGCATCACCCAGATTTGGGGGAGTCACTTCCACAGATCCCCAACACTTTTAGACAAGGATATGTCTCCACAGGTCTGGCTTAAGTAAGTTTTCCCATATTCCGCTCTCCCTCATAGATGGCTGAATCTTTATTTATGGTGTCAGAAAACCTTTTTTTGACTCAGGGTGTCTCAGAGAACTCCAGTGATGACCCAGATCCCTGAGTGTCTGAATCGAAATTCTGTTCCTACCAACCTCCACCCAACACGTTTCACCAAAAAGAAAGAGCTCCAATGAATTCTGGGGACTAAAGCTCTCACAATCGCCGAGGCAGGGAAACTGGAAACAGCGCCTGGCGGAATTTGTTCCAGGCATTGAACGAATGAGAGAAGCTCTAATGATTGGATTAGCACGTGCAGCCTCTTGAAATGAATGAATGAGTGCAGTTTGACTCACTAAATAAATGAGTGAAATATTTTTCATTGAGACAATGAATAACGTCTGATCCTTAAATCAATGATTGAAGTTTGATGCAATGGTTGAATGACTGCAGTTTGATTCATTGACTGGAAGCGTTAAACTCGAGACATTGAATAAATGAGTGAAGATCTACTCATTGAATTAACACGTCCCGTCTGTTTCTTTGAATGATTGTTTGCAGTTTGATTCATTGAATCAATGCGTAAAACTCGTGGCATCGAATGACTGAGAGAAGCTGTACCCATTGAATTAACACGAGCAGTTTGTTTCATTGAATAAATGAGTTAAGCTTCACACATTGACGGAATGAGAGAAGCTCTACTCATTGGGTTAACACGTGCAGAGAGTTTCATTGAAAGAAAGTGTGCTGTTTGTTTCATTCAATCAATGTGTTAAACTTTTGAAACTGCATGTATGAGAGAAGGTCGACTCATTGATTAACACGTGCAGTTTGTTTCATTGAATGAATGAGTTAACCTTCGCACATTGCATGAATGGCAGAAGCTCTACTCATATAATTAACACGTGAAGTGCAGTTTGATTTATTAAATAAACTGCACTCGCTCATTCAATGAAACAGACTGCATGTGTTAATTCAATGAGTATAGCTTCTCTCAGGTATGCAATGCGTCTATCATAACACCTTCATTCAATGAATCAAATTGCATTAATTCAATCATTGATACATTCGTCAATCATTGATTCAATGAATGAAAGGTTATTAATTGATTTAAAGAAATAAACTTAACTCATTCATTTAGTGAATCCAATTGGTTAGTTAAATGCATGGGGTAAGTTTGTTTCAAGGAATCAATAAAACACGTTTAATTCATTGAATGTATGATTGACGTTTGATTCAATGAATGAATAAATGCAGTTTCGTTCAGTGAATGAATACGTTATGCTAGAGACATTGTATTCATGAGAATAGCTCTCGGCATTGAAATAAAACGTGCAGCTTCTTTCAGGGAATGAGTGAGTTCAGATTGAGTCACTGAATAAGTGAAAGAATGCAATTTGTTTCAGTAAACAAATGAGTGCGCTTCGATTCATTAAAGTATTTGAGTTGCGTTTGTTGCATTAAATCAATAAATCACGTTTGAATCATTGAATATACGATTGACGTTTAATTCAACGAATGAATTACTGCAGTTTGATTCATTGAATGATTGTATGCAGTTGGATTCATTAAATGAATGTATTAAGTTTCTTTAATTGAATCAATGAAAAACGTCTGATTCAATGTGCAATTTATGCTTGATTCAATGAATGAACGAATGCAGTTGTTTACTTGAATGAATGCGTCAAGTTCGAGACCTTGACTTCACGAGATAAGCTCTACTCCTTGAATTAATACGTGCAGTTTGTTGCAGTGAGTTCAGTTTGATTCAATAAATAAACAAATGAATGCAGATTGTTTAAGTATGCTCATGAGTGCGCTTTGATCCTTTAAATATTTGATTTATGTTTGCTTCATTGATACAATAAATAACGTTTGATTCATTGAATGTGTCTTTGAAGTAGGATTCATTGAATGAAAGAATGCACTTTGATTTTTTGAACTAATAAGTTAAGCTCGATGCATTGAATGAATGAGAGAAGGTTTATTCATTGAATTAATCCACGCCGATTGTTTCTTTGAATTCAATGTCTCCAAGTTAACGCATTCATTCAATGAAACAAATTGCATTCCTTCACTGAATCAAGCTTCAATCTTACATTTAATTCATCAAACATTATTCATTGATTCACTGAAACAAACTTAACACAAGATTTAATGAATGCAACAGCTATAATCCATTCAATGAATCAAACTGCACTCAATCATTCAATGAAACAAACTACGCGTGTTATGTCAATGAGTTCATCTTCTCTAATTCATGTAATGCCTCGAGCTTAACTCATTCACTCAAAGAATCAAAGTGTATTCATTCATTCAATGAATTCAACTTCAATCGTACATGCAATGAATCAAACGTTTTCATGGAATCAGTGAAACAAACTTAACTCATACATTCATAAATCAAATTGCACTCATTTATTTACTGAAAAAAATGCATTCATTCATTCATTAATTCAGTGAATCAAACTGAATTCATTCATTCAGTCAATTCATTCAATGAAACACACTGCACATGTTAATTCAATGAGTAAAGCTTCTGCCATTCATTCAATGTGCCAATCTTAAATCATTAATCAATGAGTCGAGCTTCTCACATACCTGCAGTGCCACGAGTTCAACGCATTGATTCATTGGAACAAACTGCACACATTCATTCAATGAATCACACTACGCATGTTAACCCAATGAGTAGAGCTTCTCTCATTCAATGTGTCAAGCTTAATTCATTCACACAATGAAACATTCTGCTCGTGTTAATTCAATGAGTACAACTTCTCTCATCCATTCAGTGCCACGAGTTTAACGCATTGATTCAATGCAACAAACTGCACCATTCATTCAATGAAACAAAGTTAATTCAAAGAGTAAAGTTTCTCTCATGTATTCAATGCCTCCTCTATAATGCTTCCCTTCAATCAAACAAATTGTATTCCTTCAATCATTGATACAATCTTCAGTCATTGACTCAATGAAGCGAACGGTATTAATCAATTAAAATAAATAAACTGAACTCATTTATTTAGTGAATCCAACTGCACAAATTCACTCAATGAAACACACTGCACGTGTTAATTGAATCTCTCATTCATTCAATACCACGAGTTAAACGCATTGTTTCATTCAAACAAACTCCACACATTCATTCAATGAAACAGACTGCACGTGTTAATTCAAGGAGCAGAACATCTCTCACTCATTCAATGCAGCGAGTTTAACGCATTCATTCAATGAAACAGACTGCATTAATTGTGTGAAGCTCAACACATTCATTCAACGAAACAAACTGCACGTTGTTTAAGTAAACTCATGAGTGCGCTTTGATCTGTTAAATATTTGATTTATGTTTGCTTCATTGAAACCTTAAATAACGTTTGATTCATTGAATGTGTCTTTGAAGTAGGATTCATTGAGTAATAGAATGCACTTTGATTTTTTGAAATAATAACTTAAGCTCGAACATTGAATGAATAAGAGAAGATTTACTCATTGAATGAATCCACGCTGATTGTTTCTTTGCATTCAATGTCTCCAAGTTAACGCATTCATTCAATGGAACAAACTGCATTCCTTCACTGAATCAAGCTTCAATCGTACATTCCATTAATCAAACATTATTCATTGATTCACTGAAAAAAAACTTAACACAAGCTTTAATGAATCCAACAGCAATCATCCATTAAATGAAACAAACTGCGCATTTATGTCAATGAGTTCATCTTCTCTAATTCATGCAATGCTTCGAGCTTAACGCATTCATTCAAAGAATCAAAGTGTATTCATTCATTCAATAAATTCAACTTCAATCGTACATTCAATGAATCAAACGTTTTTATTGAATCAGTGAAACAAACTAAACTCATACGTTCATAAATCAAACTGAAAACACTGCATTCATTCATTCATTAATTCAGTGATTCAAACTGAATTCATTCATTCAGTCAATTAATTCAATGAAACACACTGCTCGTGTTAATTCAATGAGTAAAGCTTCTGCCTTTCATTCGATGTGTCAAGCTTAACTCATTTTTTCAATAAGTCAAGCTTCTCACATACCTGCAGTGCCACGAATTCAACGCATTGATTCAATGAAACAAACTGCATACATTCGTTCATTGAATCGCACTACACGTGTTACCCCAATGAGTAGAGCTTCTCTCATTCATTCAATGTGTCAAGCTTAATTCATTCACACAATTTAAACAATCTGCTCGTGTTAATTCAATGAGTACAACTTTTCTCATCCATTCAGTGCCACCAGTTTAACGCATTGATTCAATGCAACAAACGGCACCCATTCATTCAATGAAACAAAGGGGACGTGTTATTTCAATGAGCAGAGTTTCTCTCATGTATTAAATGTCTCTTTTATAATGCTTCCATTCAATCAAACAAATTGCATTCCTTCAATCATCGAATCAAACTTCAGTCATTTATTCAATGGAAGCAAACGTTATTAATTGATTCAGTGAAACACATTTTACTCATTTATTTAGTGAATCAAGCTACACTCATTCATTCCATGAAGCACACTGCACGTGTTAATCAATAAGTCGAGCTTCTATCGGCCTTGCAATGTCATGAGTTCAACTCATTGATTCAAAGAAACAAACTGCACACATTCATTCAATGAAACAGAGTGTGCGTGTTAATTCAATGAACAGAGCTCCTCTCATTCATTCACTGTCTCCAGCTTAACATTATCATTCAATAAATCAGTCTACATTCATTCAATCATTCAATTAAACCTCAATCATTGTTTCAATGAATCAAACGTTATTCATTTATTCATTGAAACAAATTTAACTCCTTTACTTAGTGAATCCAGCTGCAGTCATTCATTCAATGAAACTGAACGCATGTATTAATTCTAAAAGCTTAGCTTCTCTCAATGTCTCGAGCTTAACTCTTTCAATCAATAAAACAAACTGCATTTATACATTCATTGAAACAAACTTCAATCTTTGATTCAAAGATGCAAACGTAAATAATTCATTCAATAGACAAACTGCATGCATTCATTCACTGAATCTAAGTGCATGCATTCATTCAAAGACACAGACTGCACGTTTTAATTCAATGAGAGCTTCACTCTTTCATTCAATGTTTCAAGCTTAACTCATTCATTCAATGAAACAAAATGCACGTGTTAGTTCAATGAGTAGGGCTTTTCTCATTCATTCAATGTTTCAAGCTTAACTCATTCATTCAATGAAACAAACTGCATGTGTTAATTTAATGAGTAGAGTTTCTCATGTATTCAATGTTTCTATCATGACGCTTTCATTCAAAGAAACAAGCGAAATTCATTCAAATATTGTTTCAAACGTCAATCACTGGTTCAATGAAACAACCTTAACTCATTGATTTAGTGAAGCAAACTGCACTCATTTATTCCAGGAGTAGAGCTTCTGCCATTCATTCAATGTGTCAAGCTTAACTCAATCATTCAATGAAACAAACTGCACGTGTTAATCAATGAATCGAGCTTCTCTCATACATGTAGTTCCATGAATTCAACGCATTGATTCAATGAAACAAACTGCACACATTCCTTCAATGAAACCGATCGCACGTGTTATTTCGTTGAGTAGAGCTCCTCCGACGTATTCAAAGCCTCTATCATAACGCGTTCTTTCAATGAAACAATCTGAATTTGAATCATTGACTCAAACTTCAATGACTGTATCAATGAAACAAACGGTAATAATTGATTCAATGAAACCAACTGCACACAATCATTCAATGAAACAGACTGCATGTGTTATTGGAGTGAGTAGAGCTCCTCTCATTCATTTAATGTGTAAAACTTAACTGATGCATTCAATGAAACGCACTGCATGTTTTAATCCGATGAGTAGAGCTTCTCTCATGTATTCAAAGCCTCTATCATAACGTTTCAATCAATGAGACAATTTGTATTCATTCAGTGATTGAATCAAACTTCAATCAATTAACTCATTTATTTACTGAATCAAACTACATTTAATCATACAATGTAACACTCTGCATGTGTTAATTGAATGAGTAGAGCTTCTGCCATTTATTCAATGCGTCAAGCTTAACTCATTCATTCAATGAAACAACTAAACAAGTTAATTAATGAGTCGAGCTTCTCTCAGTCATAAAGTGCCAAGGGTTCAAACGCTTTCATTCAAAGAAACAGACTGCACATGTTAATTCTATGAACAGTGCTTCTCTCATTCATTCAATGTCTCCAGCTAAACGCTATGATTGAATGAACTAATCTACATTCATTCAAACATTCATTTAAACCACAGTCATTGTTTCAATGAATCAAACGTTATTCAATGATTCAAAGAAACAAACTTGACTCCTTTATTTAGTGAATCAAACTGCAGTTATTCATTCAGATGAACTGAACACACGTGTTAATTCACAAAGCATAGCTTCTCTCAATGCCTCGAACTGAACGCTTTCATTCAATACAACAAACTGCATTAATTCATTAAAACAAACTTCAGTCATTGATTCAAAGAAACAAACGTAAATAATTCATTCAATGGAACAAACTGCACGCATTCATGCACTGAAATTAATTGCATGCAGTCATTCAAAGACACAGACTGCAAGTTTTAATTCAATAAGTAGAGCTTCTCTCTTTCATTCAATGTTTCAAGCTTAACTCATTCATTCAATGAAACAAACTGCATGTGTTAATTTAATGAGTAGAGCCTCTCATGCATTCAATGTCTCTATCATGACGCTTTCGTTCAAAGAAACAAGCTAAATTCATTCAATTATTGAATCAAACCTCAATCATTGATTCAATGAAGCAAACGTTACTAACTGATTCAATGAAACAAACTTAATTATTGATTTAGTGAATCAAACTGCATTCATTCATTCAAAGAGTAGAACTTCTGCCATTCATTCAGTGTGTCAAGCTTAACTCAACCATTCAACGAAACAAACTGCACGTGTTAATGAATGCATTGAATGAATGAGAGAATCTCTACTCCTTGAATTAACACGTGCAGTCTGCTTCATTGAATGAATATGTGCAGTTTGTTTGAATGAAACAATGCGTTAAATTCTTGGCATTGCATGAATGAGTGAAGTGTGTTTCATTGAATGAATGAGTGCTGTTGGATTCACTAAATAAATCAGATAAGTTTATTTCTTTAAATCACTTAATAACTTTTCATTCATTGAATCAACGATTGAAGAATGAATCAATGAATGAATTAATGCAATTTTATTCATTGAATGAAGACGTTATGATAGACATATTGAATACACGAGAGAAGCTCTACTTATTGAATTCATACATGCAGTCTGTTTCATTGAATGAATCAGTGCAGTTTATTCAATGTGTCAAGCTGAACTTATTCATTCAATAAAACAAACTGCACGTCTAATTAATGAGATGACCTTATCTCATACATGCAGTGCCACTAGTTAAACGCATTGATTCAATCAAACAAGCTGCACACATTCATTCAATGAAACATACTGTACTTGTTAATTCAATGAGTATAGAGCTTTTGTCATTCATTCAGTGTGTGAAGCTTAACTCATCCATTCAATGAAACAAACTGCATTCATTCGATCATTGTATCAAACTTCAATCATTGATTCAACGAATCAAACGTTATTCATTGATTCAACGAAACAAACTTAACTAATTTATTTAATGAATCAAACTGCATCCATCAATTCAATCAAAGACACTGCGCGTGCTAATCTAATCAGTAGAGATTCTTTCATTCATTCAATGCTCCGATTTTAACGCATTGAATGCAGTTTCTTTCATTGAATGAAGGAGTTTTGGTAGAATGCATTGAATACATGAGAGAAGGTCTACTCATTGCATTAACACATGCGTCTGTTTCATTGAATGAATGTGTGCTGTCTGTTTCCTTGACTAAATAAGAGAAGCTGTACTCATTGAATTAACACTTGCAGTCGATTTCATTGAATGAATGTGTGCAGTTTAGTTTGAACGAAACAATGCGTTAAACACGTGGCATTGAATTAATGAGAGAGGCCCTACTGATTCAATTAACACGTGCAGTGTGTTTCATTGAATGAATAAGTGCAGTTGGATTCACTAAATAAATGAGTTAAGTTTATTTCTTTAAATCAATCAATAACGTTTCATTTATTGAATCAATGATTGAAGAATGAATCAATGATTGAATTAATGCAATTTGTTTCATTGAATGAAGACGTTATGATAGACGTATTGCACACATGAGAGAAGCTCTACTCATTGAATTAACACATGCAGTTTATTTAATTATCAAGCTGCACTCACTCATTCAATGAAAAACACTGGACATGTTAATTATATGAGTAGAGCTTCTACCATTCATTCAACATGTCAAGCTTAACCCATTCATTCAATGAAACAAACTTCACGTGTTAATCAATGAGGTAAAAACAATGACTGCAGATGCTGGAAACCAGATTCTGGATTAGTGGTGCTGGAAGAGAACAGCATTCCAGGCAGCATCCGAGGAGCAGTAAAATCGACGTTTCGGAGCAATGAGTCGAGCTTCTTTCCTACATGCAGTGGCACGAGGTTACCGCTTCCATTCAATCATTGTATCAAACTTCAATCATTGATTCAAGAATCAAACGTTATTCATTGCTTCAAAGAAAAGGACTTAGCTCATTTATTTAGTGAGTCAAACTGCACTCATTCATTCAATGCAAGAGGCTGCACGTGCTAATCCAATCAGTAGAGCTTCTCTCATTCATTCAACGCCACGAGGTTAACGCATTGATTCAATCAAACAAGCTGCACACATTCATTCAATGAAACAGACTGTACGTGTTAATTCAATGGGTAGAGCTTTTCTCATTCATTCAGTGTGCGAAGCTTAACTTATTCATTCAATGAAACAAACTGCTCGTGTTAATTCAATGAGTACAGCTTCTCTCAGTCATTCAATGCCACGTGCTTAACGCATTGATTCAATGAAACAAATTGCACACATTCATTCAATGAAACACACTGCACGTGTTATTTCAATGAGTAGAGCTCCTCTCATTTCATCAATGTCTCGAGCTTAACGCTTTCATTCAATGAAACAAACTGCATTCATTCATTGAATCAAACTTCAATATGTGATTCAAAGAATCAAACGTAATTGATCGTTTCAACAATATAAACTTCAATCAGTTATTTAGTAAATCAAATTTCATTCATTCATTCAATGAATCATACTGCACTCGTTCATTCAATGAAACAAACTGCATGTATTCTTTCAATGAAAAAATCTTCACGAGTTGATTCAATGAATAGATTTTCTCTCATTCATTCAATGTATCAAGCTTAACTCATTTATTCATGAAACAAACTGCGCACATTCATTCAATCAAACAGACTGCATGCGTTAATTCAATGAGTAGAGCTTCTCTCATGTATTCAATGCCTCTACTATAATGCTTTCATTCAATCAAGCAAACCGCATTCATTACTCATTGATACCAACTTCAATCAATGATTTAATGCAACAAACATAACTCATTTATGTAATGAATCAAACTGCACTCATTCATTCAATGAAAAACACTGCACGTGTTAATTCCATGACTAGAGTTTCTGCAAATTCATTCAATATGTCAAGATTAAGGCATTCATTCAATGAAACCAACTGCACATGTTAGTCAATGAGTTGAGCTTCTCTCAGACATGCAGTGCCACGACTTCAATGCATTAATTCATTCAATGAGCTTAATTCATTCGTTCAAAGAATCAAAATGCATTTATTCATGAAAGAATCAAACTTCAATCGTATACTTAATGAATGGAAAGTTATTCATTGTTTCAATGAAAGTAACTTAACACATCCATTCAATGACTCCAACTGCACTCAGTCATTCAATGGATCAAACGTTATTTAATGATTCAAGGAAAAAAACAACTCAAGCTCTATGTGTTGCATCCATGAGCTTAGCTTTACCCATTGAATTAAAGCGTGCAGTTTGCTTCATTGCAGTAATGTGTTCAGTTTGATTCACTAAATGATTGAATGAAAGCAGATTGCTTCAGTAAGCGAGTGTAGTTTGATTCATTAATTGGCTGAGTTAACTTTGTTTCATTGAATCAATAAGCTGGATGCATAGAATGAATGAGAGAAGCTCTACTCTTTGAATTAACACGTGCAGATTGTTCCATTTATTGACTGAATGCAGTTTGATTCATTGAATGAATGCAAACAGTTGGATTTATTAAATGAATAAATCAAGTTTGTTTCATTGAATCAATAAATAATGTGTGATTTATTGAATGTACGATTGAAGTTTGATTCTATAAATGAATGAATGCAGATTGTTTCATTGAATGAATGCGTTAAGTTCGTGACTTTGTCTTCATGAGATATGCAGTACTCATCAAAACAACACGTGCAGTTTGCTTCATTGAATCAGTGAATAACGTTTGATACATTGAATGTATGATTGAAGATTGATTCAGTGAATGAATGCATTCAGATTGTTTCATTGAATGACTGAGTGCAGTTTGCTTCATTTAATGAATGAATGAATGCTGTTGGACTCAACAAATGAACGAATGCAGTTTGTATCATTGAATGGATGCGTTAAGTTCGAGACATTGAATTAATTGATTAAGGTCTACTCATTGAATTAACGCGTGCAGTTTGTTTCATTGAATGAATGAGTTCAGTGTGATTCACTGAATAAATGCAGTTTGTTTCAGTCAATAAATGAGAGCAGTTTGCTTCATTAAATGTATGAGTTAAGTTTACTTCTTCGAATCAATAAATAACGTTTGATTCATTGAATAAATGATTAAAGTTTGAATGAATGAATGCTGTTTGATTCTTTGAAGGAAAATGTTGAATTCAATGCTTTGAATGAATGAATGAATGAAGCTCTGCTCATTGAATGTATGAGTGCAGTCTGATTCATTAAACATATGAGTTTAAGTTTGTTTCATTGGATGAATAAATAACGTTTCATTCATTGAATGATTGATCGAGGTTTGATTTAATGAATGAATGCAGTTTGTTCTATTTAATGGATGCGTTACGTTAGAGACATTGAATGAGTGAGAGAAGCTCAACTCATTTAATTAACACGTGCTATTTGCTTCATTGAATGAATGAATGCAGTTTGATTCATTAAATTAATGTATTTGGTTTGTTTCATTGTATCAGTGAATACAGTTTGATTGATTGAATGCACAATTGAAGTTTGATTCAATGAATGAATAAATGCTGTGTGTTTTTTGAATGAATGCCTCAAGCGCGAGGCATTGATTTTCTGTCATAAGCTCTTCTCATTGAATTAACACATTGCAGATTGTTTTTTCATTGAACGAAGGAGTTCAGTTTTTTTCACTGAATGAATGAATGGGTGTAGTTTATTTCAGAAAATAAATAAATGCAGATTGATTTACTAATTTATGAATTAGGTTTAATTCACTGGATCAATAAAACACGTTTGGTTCATTGAATGAATGATTGACGTTTGATTTTTTGAGTGAATGAGTTCATTTCGACGACTTGTATGAACGAGGTAAGATCTACTCATTGAATTAACACTTGCAATTGGCTTCATTGAATGTCTGAGTGCAGTTTGATTCATTGAATTAATGAATGCAGTTGGATTTATTAAATGAATGTTTTAAGTTTGTTTCATTGAAATAACGAATAACTATTGATTCATTGAATGTACGATTGAAGATTTATTCAATGAATGAAAGGATGCGGATTGTTGCATTGAGCGAAAGCGTTAACTTCGAGATATTTATTTTGTTGACGACGCATTGAATTAAAACGTGCAGTTTGTTTCATTGACTGAATGCTTGCAGTTTGATTCATTGAAAGCATGAATGAAAACAGTTTTTTCAGTAAATAAATGAGTTTTTTTCATTGAATGAAAGGGAAATGCTTCACTCATTGAATTAACACATGCAGTATATTTCATTGATTGACTGAGTGCAGTTTGATTAATTGAATGAATGCAGTTGGATTTATTACATGAATGTATTAAGGTTGTTACATTGATTTAATGAATGACGTTTGATTCATTGAAAGTACGATTGAAGTTTGATTCAATGAATGAATGCAGTTTGTTTCATTGAATGAATGAGAGAAGCTCTACTCGTTGAATTAACACGTGCAGTGTGGTTAATTGAATGAATGACGCAGTAAGATTCATTGAATGAATGTATGATTCGTTCAATGAATGAGTGCAGTTTGATTCATTAAATGTTTGAGATTAGTTTGATTTATTGCATCAAGGCATAACATTTGATTCATTGCATGAATGAATGTAGTTTGATTCTCTGAATGAATAAGCTTGAGACATTGAATGATTGAGAGAGCTCTACTCATTGAATTAATATGTGCATTTTGCTTCATTGAATGGATGAGTGGTGGTTGATTCTTTAAATATCTGAGTTAAGTTTGTTTCATTGAATCAATATATTCATAGAGTCATAGAGATGTACAGAATGGAAACAGACCCTTCGGTCCAATCTGTCCATGCCGACCAGATATCCCAACCCAATCTGGTTCCACCTGCCAGCACCCAACAAAAATCTCTCCATACCCTTCCTATTCATATACCCATCCAAATACCTCTTAAATGTTGCAATTGTACTAGCCTCCACCACATCCTCTAGCAGTCATTCCAGACACATGCTCTGTGTGAACAAGGTGCCCCTTAGGTCTCTTTCATATCTTTTCCCTCTCACCCTAAACCTATGCCCTCTAGTTCTGGGCTCCACAATCCCAGGGAAAAGACTTTGTCTATTTATCCTATCTATGTCCCTCATAATTTTGCAAACCTCTATAAGGTCACCCCTCAGCCTCCGCCGCTCCAGGGAAAACAGCCCTAGCCTGTTCAGCCTCTCCGTGTTGATCCTCAGATCGTCCAACCCTCGCAACATCGTTGAAAATCTTTTCTGAACCCTTTCAAGTTACATAATAAATGAATGAAGTTTAAATCAATGAATGGATGAATGCAGTTTTATTTTTTGAATGAGGGAGTTAAGCTCGAGACATTGGAAGAATGAGGGAAGCTCTTCTCATTGAATCGTGCAGCTTGTATCGTTAAATGAATGATTGCAGTTTGAATCATTTTAATGAATTAATCAATGCAGTTTGATTAATAAAACAAATGAATGCAGTTTTCATTGAATCAATGAATAACGTTTGATTCATTGAATGAATGATTGAAGTTCGATTCAATGCATGAATGAATGCAGTTTGTTTCATTGAATGAAAGCGTTGAGCTCAAACGTTGAAAAAAATGAGAGAATTAACACGTGCACTCTGTTCCATTGAATGAACGCGTGCAGTTTGTTTCATTGAATCAATGCGTTAAAATCGTGGCACTGAATGAATGCGAGAAGCTGGACTCATTGAATTAACACGTGCAGTTCGTTTAACTGAAAGAATGAGATAAGCTCGAGACGTTGAATGAATGAGAGGAGCTTTACTCATTGAATTGACAAGTGCAGCCAGTTCCATTGAATGAATGCGTGCAGTTTGTTTTATTGAATGAATGAGTTAAGCTCGTGGCATTGAATGCATGACAGAAACTCTACTCATGTGCCTTGTTTTTCATTGTATGAATGAGTGCAGTTTGATTCATTAACAGTATGAGTTAAGTTTGTCTCATTGAAGCAATGAATAGTATTTGATTCATTTAATGAATGACTGATTCCTGAAGAAGGGCCTGTGCCCGAAACGTCGAATCTCCTGTTCCCTGGATGCTGCCTGACCTGCTGTGCTGTGCCAGCAATAAAGTTTCAACTGAAGTCTTAATCAATGAATGAATGAAAGCTGTGTGCTTCATTTAATAGTGTTCAGCGTGAGATATTGAATGAATGAGAGAAGCTCTACTCATTGACTTATCACGTGCAGTTTGTTTCATTAAACAAATGTGTGCAGTTTGATTAATTAAGTGTCTGAGTTTAGTATGATGCATTGACTCAATGCATAACATTTAATTCATTGCATGAATGACTGTAGTTTGATTCAATGCATGATTCTCTGAATGAATGAGTTAAGTTGATACATTGAATGACAGATCTCTACTCGTTGAATCAACACGTGCAGTTTGCTTCATTGAATGTATGGGTGCAGTTTGATTCATTGAATGAGTTAAGCTTGAGACATTGAAGGAATTATAGAAGCTCCACTGATTGAATTAACACGTGCAGTTTGTTTCATTGAATAAATGAGTGCAGTTTGACTAATTGAATGCATGAGAGAAGCTCTTCTCATTGAATTAACACGAGCAGTCAGTTTCTTTGAATGAATGCGTGCAGCTTGTTTCATTGAATGAATGCGTTAAGCACGTGGCGTTGAATGAATGGTAAAAATCTACTCAGCAAATTAACATGTGCAGTGAGTTTCATTGATTGAATGTTTTTCGCTCGTGACATGGATGATTGAGAGAGGCTCTACTCTTTGCATTAACCCGTGCAGTTTGTTCCATTGAATGAATGAGAGCAGTTTGATTCATGGAATGAATGAATAAATGCATTTTGATACATTAAATGAATGAGTGCAGTTTGACTTATTAACTGTACGAGTTTAGTTTCATTCATTGAATAAATGCATAACATTTGCTTCTTTGGGTGAATGAATGCACTTTGTTTCATTGAATGAATGATAGAAGCTCCACTCATTGTGTTAGCACATGCAGTTTGCTTCATTTAGTAAATGATTGCAGTTCGATTATTTGAATGAATTAATGCAGTTTGATTAATTGAATGAATGAATGCAGTCCGATTTATAAATAAATGAGTTAAGATTGTTACATTGAATCAATGAATAACATTTGATTCATTGAATGAATGATTGAAGTTTGAATTAATGAATGAATTAATACAGTTTTATTCTTTGAATGAACGAGTTAATCTCCAGACATTGAATGAATGAGAGAAGCTCTGCTCATTGAATCGTGCAGTGTATGTCGTTGAATGAATGACTGCAGGAGCTCATGTAAAGCAAAAGTGCCAAAGCCAGATAGCACTCAACGCTTATGTGTGGACTTTCGCAAAGTCAATGCAGATACAAAGACCGATGCATACCCAATTCGGCGTTTAGAAGACTGTTGAAAAGTTGGAGAACCAATTACATTTCTTAGTTGGATTTGCTCAGAGGCTACCAGCAAGTACCCTTATCAGAAAGAGCAAAAGCAATTTCGGCTTTTGTAACGGATGGTATCATTTTAAAGTATGAAAAGTTTGGTATGAAAACTGCTCCAGCTACATTTCAGAGACTAAGTAATAAGGTCATTGCTGGATGACCCAGCGATGCTGTGTATATTGATGACCTGGGGATTTTCAGTCACTCATCGAAGAAGCATTTACAATATTTATCAGACTTGTTCGATCGAATTCAGAAGGCAGGCTTGGTGATAAACCTAGCTAAAAGTAAATTTGCCAAAGCCCAAGACAACTTTCTGGGCCATGTTAATGCGCACGGACAAACTGCCCCACCGCGATGTGAAAATAAACGTCAGAAATAGGAGAGTTTATACGTAGGGAGAAGTGTCAGGGTAAGACAGGTTATCTAGATACGACGAAACATCAGGTCCAGGGGACGTTGTACGGGTAGGGAGAAGTGTCAGGGTTTAGGAGAGTGTATATATAGGGAGAAGTGTCAGGGCCAGATTAGGTTACATAGATCTGGAGAAAAGTCAGGGTTACCACAGGTTGTATAGATAGGGAATAGTTTCAGGGGTAGAACAGGATATATAGATAGGGAGATGTGTCATGGTTGGAGACGTTATATAGACATGGAGAAGTGTCAGGGCTAGGATAGTTTATGTATATAGGAAGAAATGTCAGGGCTACAATAGGTTATATAGATAGGTAGAAGTGCCAGGGTTATCTCAGGCTATATCGATAGAGAATAGTGTCAGAGTTAGGAGAGAATATTAAGACAGGGATAAGTGTCAGAGGTTGGTCAGGTTATATAAATAGGGAGAAATGTCAGGTTTAGGAGAGTTTACACAGCTAGGGAGAAGTATTAGGGTTAGGAGAGGTTATACAGATAAGAAGTTTTAGGGCTCGATAGGTTATGTAGATAGGGAGAAATGTCAGGGCCACGAAAGGTTTTATAGATAGGGAGAAGTGTCATGGTTGGAGTCGTTAAATAGATAAGGAGAAATGTGAGTGTTAGGAGAGGGTAAATATATAGGGAGAACTGTCAAGGCTTGGAGTGAGTATCTAGATATGGCGAAGTGACAGGCCAGGAGAGGTAATGCACATAGTAAGAATTGGCAGGGTAAGAACAGGTTACACAGACAAGGAGAAGGGTCAAATTTAGGAACCGTTATATAGATAGGTAGAAGCGCCAGGTTTAGGAGAGGTTATATAGATAGAGAAAAATGTCAGGTAATATAGATAGGGACATGTGCCAGGGATTGGAGAAGATGTATACACGCAGGGAACCTCGATTAACCAAACAAGATGGGATGCCACGTTTTCAGATAATCGATTATTCGGTGAATCGGTTTAATGTCTTTACTCCGCGGCTTGGAAGTTTTAATGTCTGCTCCTCGTTAAGGAGACTGCAGCAGCATAGTGTACACGAAAGCCCTGACCCCAACATCGCACCCCCCCGGCCCTGCCATGTCCGACATCGCCCCGTCCGCCCCAACCGTGCCCAAAACCGCCGCATGCTCTCTCCCCAACCCCATCTAACATCAGCCTCGCCTCCGCCCTCGTCCCTCACCGCCCACCCTGTGCGCCTCACCCTCTACCCCACCCTCTCCCCAGGGCAGCCAGACTGGATACCAACAACACCACTGCTGCAGCATCTGCCTTTGTGGGGTAAGTCTCCAAATAGTGCACACACAGCTACAACCACACACAAATTTTCACTGCAAGATTTGACAGGTTCCACCTTTGCCCTGTTCAGGACAATGTTGGAGAATTTATCTGGGGAAGTTGGGTTTAGGTTATACATCTGTGTAGAACTCCATGCAAAGTGTGTGAGGAGAGAGAGAGAGATGAGTGGGGGTAAGTCACTTGGAGATGAAAGCTGACTAATCAGTGTATACAAAAATCGTGATCACTGTTGGAAACACGTCTTTGATGTAATGTTTCTATCAGGACCTCGAGCTCTCCTTCGGATAATTCGATTTTCTGATAATTGGCATTCGTATAATCGAGGTTCCTCTGTATAGGAAACCTCCTGCT
Organism: Chiloscyllium plagiosum; assembly: GCF_037043375.1. NCBI lineage: Eukaryota > Metazoa > Chordata > Chondrichthyes > Orectolobiformes > Hemiscylliidae > Chiloscyllium > Chiloscyllium plagiosum. The sequence goes on along the minus strand of NW_028270184.1, from coordinate 53,559,938 downwards.
GCATCCGATCCCTCAGCTGCATGGTGTGAGATCAAACAGTGACATGGAAACCTACTGCTGATTCCCTCGTTCAGATTCATGGTGTCAGAGCAAATTCTGACAGGGAAAGCACCTGCTGACACCTCTCCCATAGCATCATGGCGTCTGTTCGAGCAATGACACGGACAACTACTGCTGACACCCCTGCCGCAGCCTCATGGTGTCAGATCAAACACTGTGACAGAAATCTCATGCTGCAACTAGCCCTTCAACCTCATGGCAAAGATTAAACAATGACACGAAAAATCGTCTCACTCCTCTCCCTCAGTCTAATCGTGTCAGCTCAAACACTGACATGGAAATCCCCTACTGACTCACCTCTGTCAGATTCATTTTGTTAGATCAAGCGCTGAAACAAATTTGTTCCTCTGAGGCAGGTAAGAACAAGTAAGATTAAGGAACCTTGGATGACGAGAACAGAGGAACCTTTCATCAAAAGGAAAAGGCAGCTTTTCAAAGGTGGAGGAAGCAAGGATCTAGCGCAACTTTAGAGGATTACAGACTTGCTAGAAAGGAGGTTACAAATGGACTGAAGAGAGCCCGGAAGGGTAAGAAAAAGGCTTGGGAAGAAGGATTAAGGAGAACCCAAAGACATTTTACTAGTATGTGAGGAATAAGAGAATGATCAGAGTGAAGATAGAGCAGATCAGGGATAGCGGAGGAAACTTGTGCAAGTAAGTCTGAGCAGATAATGGAAGCCCGAAATGAGTTTTTTGCTTCGGTTTTCACCAAGGAAGGGAGACGTTTTATAGATAAGGAGAAGTGGCAACGTTTGGATAGTTTATATCGATGCAGATCAAACACCTGACACGAAAAAAAACCTGCTGACTGCCCTCCATCAGCCTCATGTTGTCAGATCAGACATTGAGACAGAAAGCTCCAGCTGACTCCCCTCCATAAGTCTCATGGTATCAGATCAAATATCGACACAGAAACCTACTGACGACCTTTCCTCACCCTCTTGGTGTCAGTTCAAACATCGAACATAGAACATAGAATATTATAGCGCAGGCCCATCGGTCCTCGATGTTGCGCCGCGCTGTCATACTAATCTGAAGCCCATCGCACCTACACTTTTCCATGTACGTCCATATGCCTGTCCAATGACGACTTAAATACTCTTAAAATTGGCGAATCTACTACCGTTGCAGGCAATGCATTCCATACCCTTACTACCCTCTGAGTAAAGAGAAACACTGGCATGAAAACCTCCAGCTGACTCTCGTCCCTCAGGCTCATGGCCTCTGAACAAACAGTGACACGGAAACATCCGGCCGACGCCGCTCCATCAGCCTCATGACCTCTGATCACGCACTAACACGGAAACCTCCTGCTGCATCCGATCCCTCAGCTGCATGGTGTGAGATCAAACAGTGACATGGAAACCTACTGCTGATTCCCTCGTTCAGCTTCATGGTGTTAGAGCAAATTCTGACAGGGAACGCACCTGCTGACACCTCTCCCATAGCATCTGGCCTCTGTTCGAGCAATGACACGGACAACTACTGCTGACACCCCTGCCGCAGCCTCATGGTGTCAGATCAAACACTGTGACAGAAATCTCATGCTGCAACTAGCCCTTCAACCTCATGGCAAAGATTAAACAATGACACAAAAAATCGTCTCACTCCTCTCCCTCAGTCTAATCGTGTCAGCTCAAACACTGACATGGAAATCCCCTACTGACTCACCTCTGTCAGATTCATTTTGTTAGATCAAGCGCTGAAACAAATTTGTTCCTCTGAGGCAGGTAAGAACAGGTAAGATTAAGGAACCTTGGATGACGAGAACAGAGGAACCTTTCATCAAAAGGCAGCTTTTCAAAGGTGGAGGAAGCAAGGATCTAGCACAACTTTAGAGGTTTTCAGACTTGCGAGAAAGGAGGTTACAAATGGACTGAAGAGAGCCCGGAAGGGTAAGAAAAAGGCTTGGGAAGAAGGATTAAGGAGAACCCAAAGACATTTTACTAGTACGTGAGGAATAAGAGAATGATCAGAGTGAAGATAGAGCAGATCAGGGATAGCGGAGGAAACTTGTGCAAGTAAGTCTGAGCAGATAATGGAAGCCCGAAATGAGTTTTTTGCTTCGGTTTTCACCAAGGAAGGGAAACTTGTTATAAATGAAAACTTGGAGGCGCTGTGATACAGTATTGACCAGATCAAGATTGATAAAGTTGATGTGCTAGAAACTTTGGAAACATTACGATAGGTAATTCCCCAGGACCAGCCCAGATCTATCCTAGGCTGCTTCGAGAAGCGAGAAAGGAGGTTGCTAAGCCGCTGGCGAGAATATTTACCTCCTCACTCACCACGGGAGTCGTACCGGAAGATTGGAAGGAGGCGAATTTGTTCCGTTTTTCAAGAAGGGTACTAGGGAAATCGCTGACAATTACAGACCAGTCATTCTTTCGTCTGTGATCAGCAAATTGGTGGAAAAGATTCTGAGGCATAGGATTTATTACTACTCGGCAACGCATGGTGTGATTAAAGACATTCAGCATGGCTTTGTGAGGGGCAGGTCATGCCTCACAAATCTTATTGAGTTCTTTAAGGAGGTGTCAAGACAGGTCGGCGACGGTCGAGCCGTGGATGGGGTGTATATGGATTTCAGCAAGTCATTTGATAGGGTTCCCCGTGGTAGGCTCATTCATAAAGTCAGGAAGTATGGGATACAGGGAGAATTGGCTATCTGGATTCAGAATTGGCTGACCGATAGAAGGCAGACAGTGTTTGTAGATGGAAAGTATCCTGCCTGGAGGACAGTGTTGAGTGGGGTCCCACAGAACTATCTAATTGGGCCTCTGATCTTTGAAGTTTTTATACATGACTTGGATGAGGAGATTGAGGGGTGGGTTAGTAAATTTGCAGATGACACAAAGGTTGGAGGTGCCATCGATAGTATAGAGGGCTCCTGCAGGCTGCAGCGCAACATAGGCAGAATGCAGAGCTGGGCTGAGAAATGGCAGATGAAGTTCAACCTGGATAAATGCGAAGTGATGCATTTTGGAAGGACGAACTGAATACTGAATATCGGATTAAAGACAGGTTCTTGGCAGTGTGGAGGAACAGAGGGATCAGAGTGGATAGGGTTGTTAAGAAAACATATGGTGTTTTGTCTTTCAGGGGGATAGAGCTTAAGAGCCTGGAGGTTTTGCTGCAGCTCTAATAGTCCCTGTGAGACCACACTTGGAATATAGTGTCCAGTTCTGGTCGCCCAACTATAGGAAAGATACAGAGGCTTTGGAGAGGCTGCAAGACGGATTACCAGGATGCTGCCTGGACTGGAGGGCATGCGTTATGGAGAAAGGTTGAATAGAATCAGACTTTTCTCTCTGGAGAGAAGGAGGAAGAGAGGAGGCATAATAGAGGTGTACAAAATAATGAGATGAATAGATAGAGTCAATAGCCAGAGATTTTTTCCCCAGGGTAGGATTGACTGTTACGAGAAGTCATAGTTTAATGATATTAGGAGGAAGGTGTCAAGGCGATGTCAGAGTTAGTTTTTTTTTACCGAGAGAGTTGTGAATGCATGGTGGTGGAAGCAGAGTCATTGGGGATATTTAAACGACTGCTGGACATGCACATGGATAGCAGTGAGTTGAGGGGTAGCATAGGTTGTAACTAATTTTATATTATGATTAAGTCTCGGCACAATATCGTGGGCCAAAGGGCCTGTTCTGTACTGTACTTTTCTATGTTCTATGTTCTATTAAACGGAAATCTCCTGCTTACTCCATTCCGTCAAACCCATTTTGTCAGATCAAACAGTGACTCAGAAACCACCTAAAGACTCCCCTCAGTCAAACTCAAGGTGTCAGATCAAACATTGACATGACATCTCATGCTGACCTCCTTCCCTCAGCCTCATCATGTCAGATCAAACACTGACAAGGATACTTCTGTTGACTCTCTCCCTCAGCTTCACGCTGTCAGATCAAATACTGAGACAAACATTTCCTTCTGTCTTCCCTCCCTGAACCTCATATTGTCAGATCAAACACTGACAAGGAAAGCTCCAGCTAGCTCCTCTGTCTCAGCGTCATTGTATCCAATAAAATGCTGAGATGGAAGCATCCTACTTACTCACCTACTGCAGCCTCATGGATTCAGATTAAGCACAGAAATGCAAAACTTCTGCTGACGTGCCTCCCACAGCCTTACGATGTCAAATCAAACGCTGAGACGGAAGCCTCCTGCTGACTGCCTTTCACTGAGCCTCGTCGTGTCAGATCAGACACCGACACAGAAACCTTCTGCTGACTCTCTTCACTCAGCCTATGGCATCAAATCAAACACTGACACAGAAACCACCTCCAATCTCCCCTCGCTTTGCTTCAAAGTGTCAGATCAAATGCAAAGGCAGAAACCTTCTGCAGACTACCCTCATGGGCTCATGGTGGCAGATCAAAGGCTGAAACGGAAAACTCCTGATCACTCCCCTCCATCAGATTCATGGCGTCAGACCAAGCGCTGATATGGAAACCTTGTACTGACTTCCCTCACTCAGACGCATGGTGCCAGATCAAACACTGACACAGAAACCTCTTGCAAACTCCCCTAGCTCTGCCTCAAGATGTCAGATCATAATGCTGACACGGAAACGTCCTGCTGATCCCCTTACCTCAGTCGCATGGTGTCAGGTCAAACACTGATAAGGCAAGCTCCTGCAAACCTCCCTCGCTCAGCCTCAAGGTGTCTGATCAAGCGATGAAACAGAAGTCTCCTGCTCACTCTCCTTCGTCAGATCCATGCTGTCAAATCAAATTCGTAAATGGAAAATAGCTGCTGATTCCCATCCGTTCAAATTCATGCTGTCAGATCATACATTGACACGGAAAGTTCCTGCTGACTCCCTTCAGTCAGACTAAGGCTTCAGATCAAACATTGACGTGGAAATCACGTGGTGACCGCCCTCGCTCGAGAAGTAAGTGAGGAATGAAAGGATGATTTGGGTAGGAATAGGGCTAATCAACGACAGAAGGGGGAAGTTGAGTGTGGACCCTGTGGAAATCGGAGATGTGTTAAACGAACATTTCTCATCTGTTTTCACTCAGGAAAAGGAGAATATTGTAGAGGAGAAGAATGAGCTACGATATTATAGACTAGAAAGGATCTAGGTTAGTTACGACCAGGTGTTATCATTTCTAGAAGATGTGAAAGCAGACAAGTCCCGTGGGCGGGATGGTATTTATACAAGGATTCTCTGGGAAGCTCGGGAGGACAGAGACTTTGGCTTTGATATTTAGGTCGTCATTGTCTGCAGGTTGGGTACCAGAGGGCTGGAGGATTGAAAATGTTGAGCTCTTTTCCAAGAAGAGCAGTAGAGATGACCCAGGTAATTATAGACCAGTGAGCCTTACTTCTGCTGTTGGAGCGGTTTTGCAAAGGATTATAAGAGATAAGATTTATAATCATCGAGCAAACAACAATTTGATTTCAGATAGTCAACATGGTTTCGTCAAGGGCAGGTTGCGTCTCACAAACCTCATTGAGTTTTTTGAGAAGGTGACTAAGCATGGAGATGACGGTAGGACAGTTGACATGGTACACATGGACTTCAGTAAAGCCTTTGATAAGGTTCCACATGGTAGGCTGTTAGAGGCATGGAATTGAGAGTGACTTAGCAGTTTGGATTAGAAACAGGTTTTCTGAAAGAATGCAGCGAATGGTGGTTGATGGAAAATATTCAGCCTAGAGTCCAGTTACTAGTGGTATGCCACAAGGATCTGTTTTGGGACCACTGCTATTTGACATGTTTATAACTGACTTAGACGCAAACATAGCTGGATGGATTAGTAAATTTGCAGACGACACTAACGTCGGTGGAGTAGTGGACTGTGTGGAAGAATGTTGCAGGTTGCAAGGGGGACTTGGATAACCTGCAGAATTGGGCTGATAGATGGCAAATGGAGTTCAATGCAGCTAAACGTGAGATGATGCACTTTTGTAAGCATAAAAGGAAGACAGAGTACTGGGTCAATGGAAAGATTCTTGGTGGTGTGGATGTGCAGAGGGATCTTGGAGTCCATGTACATAGACCCCTGAAAGTTGCCACCCAGTTGGGTAATGCTGTTAAGAGGGTATACGGTGCGTTAGGTTTTATTAGTAGAGGGATTGAATTCCGGATTTGCAATATCATGCTGCAATTGTACAAAACGCTGTTGCGGCCACACTTGAAATATTGTGTACAGTTCTGGTTCTCATATTTCGGGAAGGACGTGGAAGCATTGGAAAATGTGCAGAGGAGATTTACCAGGATGTTGCCTGGTCTGGAGTGAAGGTCTTATGAGGAAAGGCTGAGAGACTTGAACCTGTTCTCATTGGCAAGAAGAATGCTAAGAGGGGATTTGATAGAGACATACAAGATGATCAGAGGATTAGATAGGTTAGACCGTGAAAGGTTTTCTCCTAGGATGATGACATCAGCGCATATGAGGGGGCATATCTACAAATTGAAGGGTGATAGATTTAAGACAGATGTCAGAGGTAGGTTCTTTACACAAAGAGTGGCAAAGGCGTGGAATGCCCAACCTGCAAATGTAGTCAACTCAGCCACATTAGGGAGATTTAAACAATCCTAAGATAAGCACATGGATGATTTTGGGATAGTGCAGGGGGATGAGCTGAGAATAGTTCACAGGTTGGCGCAACATCAAGGGCCAAAGGGCCTGTTCTGCGCTGTATTGTTCTATGTTCTATTAAACCCTTACACGAAAGTCTCCTACTGACTACCCTCACTCAGCCTTACAGTGTCATATCAAACAATGACACCGAATGCTCCTGCTGTCCCGCCCTATCAGCCTCGTAGTATCCGATCAAACATGAACACGGATTCGTCCTTCTCACTCACTTGCTTCAGCATGATTGTGTCAGATAAAACACTTATGCTGAAAATTGCTGCTGACTCCCCTATTACAGGCTCTTGGTGTCAGATTGACAAAGAAGCAAGGAAACTTCCCTCACTCAGCCTTATGTTGTCTGATCACACTGACAGCGTCATGGTGCCAGAGCAGACTCTGACACAGAACCCTCCTGTTGACTCCCTCCCTCGGGCGCATGTTTTCAGCTCAAACATTGGCACGGAAACCTCATGCTGACTCCATTCAGTCAGCCTCATGGTGTCCGATCAAAAACTGAAATAGACCGTTGCTGCTGATTATAATCTATTAACCTCAACAGGTTCGATCAAACACTGACAGCGAAACCTCTTGCTTACTCCCCTCGCTAGGCCAGATGGTTTCAGATCAATGTCTAATACGGAAACTTCCTGCTGTGTCTTCTCTGTCAGCCTCACGGTCTCAGATCAAACACTGACATACACAACTCTTGGTCAATCCAATCCTTCAGCCACAGTGTGTCAGACCAAGCATTGACATGGAAACATCCTGCTGACTACCCTCCCTCAGCCTCATGGTGTCAGATCAAGCGCTTATTATGGAAACCTCCTGCTGATTCGCCTCATTCAAACTCATGGTGTCAGATCAAACCCTGTCTCGGAAACCTCCCGCTGACTCCGCTGAGTGAAACTCGAGGTGTCAGATCAAACACAGGCACGGAAAACTTCTGCTGACGTCCATCCCACAGACTTTTGGTGTCAAAGCAAACACTGACATGGAAACTTCTTGCCGACTCCCCTCCCTCAGCCTCACTGTGTCAGATCTAGAGTTGAAATGGAAATCTCCTGCTGACTCCCCTCCTCCAAACTCATGGTGTCTGATCAAGCACTGACTCAGAAGCCTCCTACTGACTCCTGTCAGTCAGACTCAAGTTTCCAGATCAAACATTGACATGGAAATTTCTTACCGACTGCCCTCGCTCAGCCTCATGATTTCAGATAAAGCATTGACATTAGATTTAGATTTAGATTAGATTACAGTGTGGAAACAGGCCCTTCGACCAACAAGTCCACACCGACCCGCCGAAGCAAAACCCACCCATACCCCTACATTTACCCCTTACCTAACACTACGGGCAATTTAGTATGGCCAATTCACCTGACCCTGCACATCTTTCGACTGTGGGAGGAAACCCACGCAGACACGGGGAGAACGTGCAAACTCCACACAGTCAGTCGCCTGAGGCGGGAATTGAACCCGGGTCTCTGGCGCTGTGAGGCAGCAGTGCTAACCACTGTGCCACCGTGCCGCCCATGGATTCCTTCTATTTATTCCCTCCCGCAGCCTCACCTTGTCAGACCAAACACTGAAACAGAAATCTCAGTAGTCTTCCCTCCGTCAGCCTCATGGTGTCACATCAAACACTGACACGAAAAGCTCTAGCAGACTCCACACTCCCTCAGCCTCGTGGTATCCAATAAAACACTGACACGGAAAACTCTGCTTAATCTCTCCCACAGCCTCATGGAGTCAGATCAAACGTAGTCACAGAAAACGTCTGCTGGCTATTGGTGACAAATCAAACACTGAGTCAGAAACCTCCTGCTAACTCCGCTCTGTCAGACTCATGCCGTCAAATCAAATACTGCAGGAGAAAGCTCCAGCTAACGTTCATCCGTCAGGTTCAAGGTGTCAGATCAAACATTGACTCAGAGATCTCCTGTCGGGACGCCTCCCCCATGCTTCATCGTGTCAGATCAAACAATGGCACGGAAAGTTCCTGCTGACTCACCGCTCTCAGGCTGATGGTATCGGTTCAAACATTGATGTGGGAAACTCCAGCTGACTCACCTCCCTCAGGCTCATGGCGTCAGATCAAACACTGGCTCGAAAACCTCCATCAGATTCCCTCCCCTCAGTCTTATGGTGTCAGTCGAAACACAGACATAGAAAATTCCTGCCGACTCCCCTCCTTCAGCCTCATGGTAAATGATCAAACACTTATACGGAAAACTTCTCCTAAAGAACTTTCCACAGCCTTATGGTGTCAAATCAATCACTGAGATGGAAATCTCCTGCTGACTCCCCTCCTTCAAATCATGGTTTCCATTCACACACTGACACAGAAACCTCTTGTAGAGCCCTCTCCTTCAGCCTTATGGTGTCTGATGAAACCCTGACACGGAATCCTCCTGCAGAAGTCCCTCCCTCAGCCTCATGGTGTCAGATCAAACTTTGACACGGGCTCCTCCTGCTGACTCCGCTCCTTTAGATGCATGCTGTCAGACCAAACACTGACTTAGAAATCTTCTGCGAACTCCCCTCGCTCTGCCTCAAGGTGTCAGATCAATCGCTGATGCGGAAATTTCCTACTGATTCCCCTCACTCAGACGCATAGTATCTGATCACAAACTTACACGGAAAGTTTCTGCGGACTCTCTTCACTCAGCCTCAAGGTGTCACATCAAACTCTGGCACGGAAACCGCTTGGGGTCAGGTCAAACACTGACTCGGAAACCTCCTGCAGACTTCCCTGCTCAGCCTCAAGGTGTTAAATCAAGTGCTGAAACTGAAAACTCTGCTGACTCCCCTCTGTAAATGTCATGGTGTCAGGTCAAACACTGACTTGGAAACGTCCTCGTGACTCCCCTCAGTCAGACGCAAGATGTCAGATCAAACATTGAATCGGAAAGCTCGTGCTGACCTCCCTCACTCAGCCTCTTGTTGTCAGATCAAACACAGACACGGATACCTTCTTTTGACTCCCTCCCTCAGTGTCACGGTGTCCAATTAACACTGAGACAGAAAAGTCCTTCTTACTCCCCTCCCGCAGCCTCATGGAGTCACCGACAGAGAAACTTTCTGCTGACTTCCCTCCCACAGCCTTAAGCTGTCAAATCAAACACTGAGACGGGAACCTCCTGCTAAGCCGCTCTCTCAGACTCATGGCATCAAATCAAACACTTCAGGGGAAAGCCCCAGCTAACGCCCCTCCTTCACGCGCCAAGGTATCAGATCAAACACGGAGTCAAAAAATTCCCGCAGGAACGGCTACCTCAGTTTCATGTTGTCAGATGAAAACCGGACACGAAAAGTTCCTGCTGACTCTCCTCCCTCAGCCTCGTGATGTTGGTTCAAACATTGACTCTGGCTTACTCCTACCCACAGTGTCATGGTGCTAGATCAAACACTACCACGGAAACCTCCGGCAAAAATCCCTCTCTCAGCCTTATTGTGTCAGATGAAACACTGACACAAAAAACTCCTGCTGACTCCCCTCCCTCGGCCTCATGGTAACCGCTCAAACACTGGCTCGGAAAATTTCTGCTAACATCCTTTACACAGCCTAATGGTGTCAAATCAATCACTGAGATGGAAACATTCCGTTGCCTCCACTCTATCAGCCTTATGGTACCAGATCAAATACTGACACAGAAACCTCCTTTTGACTCCCCTCGCTCTGCTCATGCTGTCAAAACAATTCTGACACGGAAAACTCTTGTAGGCTCCCCTCCCTCAGCATTATGGTGTCTGATGAAACACTGACACGGCAACATCCTGCACACTCCTGTCCGACAGCCTCATTGTGTCTGATCAAACTTTGACACGGAGACCTCCTGCTGACTCTTTTTCACTTAACATATTGGTGTCAGATCAAACACTGACACGGAAACCACCCCCTTAGTACTCTCACTTCGTCGCATGGTGCCACATCAAACGCTGACCATAAACCTCCTGCTGACTCCCCTCACTGAGCCTCATGGTGTCAGATCTAAGATGGACACGAAACGGGCTGCTGACTCTGCTCCTTGAGACGGATGGTGTCAGATCAAACAGTGACACAGAAACCTCCTGCAAACTCTCCTCGCTCTGCCTCAAGGTGTCAGATAAAACGCTGACACAGAAAACTCCTGCTGACTCCCCTAACTCGGTCGTATGGTGTCACGTCAATGACTGACACTGAAACCTCCTGCAGACAGCCCTCCATCAGCCTCAAGGTGTCAGATCAAACACTCATACGGAAACATCCTGCTACAAACCCTCCCTCAGACGCATGGTGTAGATAAATCACTGACACTGAGATCTCCTGCAGACTCCTATCGCTCAGCCACAAGGTGTCACACAAAACGCTGACATGGAAACATTCTGCTGACACACTTCCCTCAGACCCATGATATCAAATCAAGCACTGACACTGATACCTCCTGCAAACTCCCCTCGCTCAGCCTCAAGTTGTCAGATCAAACACTGACATGGAAAGCTACTGCAGACTCACCTCGCAATTCCTCATGGTATCAGACCAAGCACAAACACGGAGACCTCCTGCTGTCTTTCCTCCGTCAGCCTCATGGTGTCATATCGAAAACTGACATAAAAACCTCTTGCTGTCTGCGGTCCCTTCGCCACAGTGTGCCAAATCAAACACTGACATGAAAACGTCCTGCTGACGCACCTTCCTCAGCCTCATGGTGTCACATCAAATGCTGAAATGGAAACCTTCTGTTGACTACCCTCCGTCAAATTCATGGTGTCAGTTCAAGCGTTGAAACGGAAAACACCTGCTGACTCCCCCTCCGTCAAACTCATGGCGTCAGAATCAAACGCTGATACGGAAATTTCCTACTGACTCTCCTCTCTCAGCCTCAAGGTGACTGATCAAACAGAGAAAAAAGAACAAAGAACAAAGAAAATTTATAGCCCAGGATTATTCCCTTCGGCCTGAGGCGATCCAAATTTACTCTCCAAACCTGCCGCCTAATTCCTAAGCATCTATATCCCTCTGCTCCCCACATAATCATGATCTGTCCTGGCTCATTTTAAATAAATCCACCGTGCCTGCCTCGACCACCTCTGCTGGCAACGCTCACCACCGTCTGTGTAAAGTACTTGTCGCGTATATCCCCATCAAACCTTTCATCTCTCACCTTGAAAACGTGACCTCTTGTTATTGAATCTTTCGCCCTGGGAAAAGGCTTATCTCTATCTATCCTATCTATGCAATTCATGATTTTGGAAACCTCAATCAGGTCTTCCCTCAATCTCGTTTTTTCCCATTTTGCCCTCCAGATTTCTATCTTGTATATTCCCCTACTGGTCTTGTATTCCTCGATGGACTCATTCGATCCCTGCTAATGACAACTATCATATGGTCCCTCTTTTCCTTGAACAGAACCTCAATTTCGCTGGCCATCCAGCATTGCCTACACTGACCAGCCTTACCCTGCTCATGAACAAATAACCTGTCGCTAGACTCTGTAATCTCATTTGTTAAGGCCTCTTACTTTCAAGCCACTAGCTTCTCCCGAACAGCTTTTCAAAATGATTGCCCAAAAATTTCAAAATTGACCTCACTCAACTTCGAAATTTAACATTTATATTAGCACTATCTTTCTCCATAATTATTTTAAAACTAACAACAACTACATAACGGACACATGAGGCTGAATTGCCTCCTTCTGTTCACCTGTAACAGACTCGAGAAGCTGGGTGACCTCCTCTCCTTCCTGTATAACAGGTGCGAGAGGATGAATGGCCTCCTTCTATCCCGCTGTAACTGGCACATGGAGACAGAACTACGTCATCCTGTTCCTGAGCTGCACTCTCGATGTTCCTAATAATGTGCAAAGTTTATGGAAGGATTTAACAAAAACAGGAGCAGCATTGCATAAAATCAATGGGCAATAAATATTGCACCCAGGATTTTGAACTCTGGAAATTTTCTCACAGCCATCTTTTGAAGCTGCCCTGTTACTTTATCACTGGTTTCTTTTATAAAGAACATGGAATATGCACGGTTCTGCCGCGTACTTGCTCTGCTCCCACATATACTTAAGAAAGAATAAAATGATTTTTGGTCCATCCCTCAGCAACCTCCATCCATTCCATCCAGACCGAGTAAATGTTGCCTTTTCGTGGGAAATGAGCTGTGATATAACAAAGGGATTAACTGAACCTGTTTGGGCAGTGACTGTGGTTAAAGTCAGTCTTCATGAATTCCAATTATTCCAGTGGAGGTTTCCATCCTTTAATAATAAAAGCGCTCCGTCAAAGTGTTTTGCCAAAGCATAGCGGAAGCATCACTGTCAGCACTAACAGGGGTCAGCAGCTCCTGAGAGAGGGAAAGGAGAGATCAGACTTTGAGAACGTCAGACTGCAATGTTCCGACAATAGATCTGAATCTGAGAACAATAGACTGGAATGTTCCAACAATGGAGCAAAATCTGAGAACAATAGATTGGAATGTACCAAGAATGGACATGAGTTTATACTGGGATGTTTGGAGGCTTTCTACATGTTATGATCAATGGTCATTAGCATTGCGGATCGAATATGCACTTTACATTCTTCAATATTTTTATTATCGAATCCTGGCTTTCGTTGGTGTCCCTGGTAAGTCTTACTGTACGTTCATTACTTCTATAAATCATGTCTGACTGTAATGCTGTTCTTTCATTGACTCTACTATCCTTGTATCTTGTTCTTGCTAAGACTCGAAATCCACATATTTATTTTACAAACCTCTGCTAAGTGCATTCATGAACTTACTAATTTACTCTCTCCCTCTTTGCTTCTGGCAACGTTACTCATACGTCTCTATGTTGGCCTAAATTTCAGCTGTCAGTCACGAATCACTTGTTATTTAAATATTAGGAGCATGGAGGTTACTTTCTTCTGTTCTGATTACAAACTCCATTTCCTGCCACTGATTCCATCCCATCCCTGGCCAATTTCTGATACTGACAACTATGGTCATCCCTTTGGCCATGAGCCGATTCCTGACACCAAGCCCTGCTCATTCGTAATTGTAACTACTGGAACCTCTTGGATATACTCCACTAGCTCATCCTATCTATTATATGAACCACGAGCTGTGAAAAACTGTCTTAAAGATGGCAATAATCTGCTACTGACACTCCCAGCTTCAAACTTGCAGGAACACATCTGAGTCAATACTGCACAGCTCCTGCCTGAACTCTCACAAAAATCCCCATTCATCCATCATTCCTGCGCGCAATAATCTATATGATTATTGTGAGAGGTAATTTCGGTTTAAACTTTAAGATGTGCCTGGACCACAGACTGATCTATAATAAAAGACAAAACTTTTGTTTCTTTTCTAACAACCATTTTATATACTCAAAAGTAGAATAGTTTAAATTGTGCAGAATGCTGACAATTTGTGAGCGATAGTAAAAACAAGCAGGCTCTTGATTGATGAAGCCATTCACACAGCAGGGAAGGATAAGTCCTTGACTGATAAGACTCCAGGATGGGAGAACGACTTGAGTCATCTGTTTCAGATTAAAGCCTTTGACTGATAAGACTACAGGGTGAGAAAAACAACAAACTTTGGAGACTCTGGAGCCTTTTGTTGCAGACTTTGTGATAAAAATAATGATGTTTTTAAGAATGTGAACCTCATGGCTTGTTGGAGCCAAGGAGAGGAGGGACTTGTGCTATATATAATGGAGACTTTGTAAGCCTCAGCGCGCCTTTTCTTTAAGGGTGCCCGACTCTGCAGACTTGACTTGTTAATAAAACTTTGTTTTCCTGAATTTGTCTAGAGCGATTATTGAGAAGCGATTTTCGTTTCTAACAACTTGGGGGCTCGTCATCCGGGATCAACACTCCGGCCGCAAGGGGAGTTGAGGAAGGATATCGGAGAAGGTGCACCCTGCTGAGTTCAGCAGTCCCTGATTCCTTGCTTGTCGCCCCGCGCGGTTTGAGCGAGTGATATCCGGGAGGCTCAGGAAAACAAAGGAGGGGTGTACCTGAGGCAGTGGGGACGGTTAACGATCGAGTAATTTCGGTGCACCGAACCCAGGTAAGAAAAAACTTGCGGGGACCGTGTTTCCGGAGGACTGGGTACCTACGGGGTGCCTGTGGATTTTTTCTACAGAGACGTGGGACTCAGGAATCTAGAGACCGGGGCTCGCCTGTGAGGGATTTTGCAGAGACCGTGTTTGAGGAGGAACGTGTACCTACGGGGTGCCTGTGATTTGTGTCACAGAGACGTAGGACACAGGAATCCAAAGACCGGGGGTGCCTGCAAAGGAACCTGGGCGATCACGGGACTGAAGGTCCGGGAATTGGCTACATTGTGATAGATTATCACGGGAAAAATACGAAGTCCTCGGAAATGGGAAATAAGGGATCTAAGGTGATTAAGGGAAAGGTAGGCTTAAACAGGGACAATGACACATACCCCGGGGTACCTGACGATAGTCCGTTAGGGAAAATGCTAAATAATTGGGATCAGGGTGGAAGAAAGGGAAAATCTAAAAGGAAGATGGTAAAATACTGTCAAAAGTGGTCCCAGAAACCTATTCAGGGCGACTCAGTGTGGTGGCCTAGATTCGGTACTGACGAAGACTGGGTCCGGCAAGCCCTCATTTTATATGTCAATTCAAAACCTGATGTTAATCTGGAAGAAAGTGATTATGCCCTTTGTTGGCTGCCGGTTACGATATCTTGCCAAATGCAGATAACTAATAAAGACTCGAAATGGCAGAAAGAATGGGACCCTTTAGATCACTTACCGCCGCCCTACGTGACCCCGTCTGCCCCACAGAATGTTCCTTCGGGTGACGACGATTCAGGGGAAGGGGAAGAAAATGGGGAGGAACCACCAGGTGCCTCAGGAGTACAGACTAGATCTCAAGCTGAAAAGAGTCACAGACGGATCTCTGTCCCGATTGCAAGAATGAATCCACTCCGGGAAGTGCCCATGGGAGGCGAGGAAGGAAGGACGGGATATGTGAACGTTCCCTTGACGAGTACTGAAGTACGGAATTTCAGGAGGGAGATGAAGGGTCTACTAGAGGACCCCATGGGACTTGCTGAACAATTGGATCAGTTCCTGGGTCCGATTACTTACACGTGGGAAGAGATGTGTTCCATCATGAAAACATTGTTCTCTAGCCAGGAGCGTCAGATGATACGACAAGCTGCGCTCTTGGTCTGGGAGAGAGAGGGGGGAGAAGGAGGGGAGCAGAAGTTTCCCCTCACCGACCCCGAGTGGGATAAGAACACGGAGGGAGGACGGCGCAACATGAGAGACATGCGGGAATATTGGATAAAAGGAATAAGACACGCAGCCCCGAAGGGGCACAATTTTACCAAGGCCTTTGGTAATCATCAAAACCGGAGGAAACCCCTACGGACTTCCTAGACAGGATTAGGAAGAATTTGCAGCAGTTTGCTGGGATGGACCCTGAGACGGACGTGGGGCAACAACTCATACGGGTAGAGTTTGTATCAAAAGCCTGGCCGGACATACGAAAGAAGTTAGAGAAAATGGATGATTGGGATAGTAAATCTTTAAGTGAATTACTACGGGAGGCGCAAAAGGTGTTTGTGAGAAGGGACGATGAGAAGCAAAAGAAGGCGACAAAGATAATGATGCAAACGGTGCAACAAATGACAGCTGGAAGAAAGGAAAAGGGAGAGCCGTGGCAGAAACAGGAAAGGGGAGAGTCGTGGCAAGAGCAGAGGAAAAGAGAACCATGGCCGGAACAAAGGAAGAGTGGTGGAACGCGAGACCGCGACAGGGAAACGAAGAGGACACTCAGATGTTACTATTGTAATGAAAAGGGACATTGTAAACGGGAGTGCTCCCGCTACAAGCAGGAGGTGAGGTCGTACGCCCTGATGGAGAAAGATTAGGGAGGTCGGGGGTTCCTCCCCTTGGGGCAAAAGGACTATCGACAGGAACCCCTGGTAAACTTGAAAGTAGGGCCCCAAGGATCGGAGATCACATTTATGGTGGACTCGGGAGCCGAAAGATCAAGTATAATCCAAATACCCCCCGGCACCCGAGCAGGAGGAAAAGTTATGGGGGTACCTGGAATTGGAGGACAGAAATTACAAGTCCCAGTGGTGGAGGACGTGGAAATTGGATATGAAAACAGAACTACTAAACGAGACCTCCTTCTACTGCCATCGGCGGGGTTTAATTTGTTCGGAAGAGACTTGCAGGTCAAACTAGGGATCGGAACGGTACCAAGTAACGGGGAAATGGTGGTAAGGTTGTTCGCCCTCACCGAAGAAGATGATCAACAAATAGACCCGGAAGTTTGGTACCGAGAGGGGAACAGAGGGGGTCTAAACATCAAACCTCTCCAAATCACCATGTTACCAGGAAGAGGCCCGGTAAGAAGGAAACAATACCCGATTGCTATGGAAGGACGGGAGGGGTTACAACCTGTGATAGAAAGATTAATCACAGATGGACTACTGGAGGAATGCATGTCCCCTTTCAATACTCCAATACTTCCTGTGAGGAAGCCGGACGGGACATATAGGCTGGTGCAAGACCTGCGGGGGTTGAATGAAGTAGTCCAGGCTAGATACCCGGTGGTACCTAATCCCTAACGTTAATGAGTAAAATTCCCCCCGAACATGAATGGTTCAGCGTAATAGATCTGAAGGATGCTTTCTGGAGTTGCCCCCTTGACGAAGAAAGTCGGAACCTTTTTGCCTTTGAATGGGAGAATCCCTTCACAGGACGAAAGCGACAGTTAAGATGGACGGTCTTGCCGCAGGGATTCACGGAGTCACCCAATTTGTTTGGACAAATACTGGAGCAGATCTTAGGAGGATTTCAGTGTAACGCGGAGAATCAATTGCTCCAATATGTCGATGATCTCTTACTCTCAGGACCAAGAGAAGAGGAGGTACGAGCAGACACCGTTGTCCTGTTGAACTTCCTGGGGAAACAGGGTCTACGCGTCTCCAGGACAAAACTCCAGTTTGTGGAGCGAGAAGTAAGATATCTGGGCCATCAAGTCAGTAAGGGGCACCGCCGTATCACGCCAGAACGAATATCAGGAATTACGGGTATGCCAATACCCAGGACGAAGAAGGAAGTCAGACAATTCCTGGGACTAGTAGGGTATTGCCGGATATGGATTGAAAGTTACACCACTTTAGTAAAATTTTTGTACGACAAACTGGGACAAGAAGGACAAAAGGTGGACTGGTCAGATGAGGAGGAGCAGCGATTTAATATTATTAAAAATAAACTGATTCGAGCTCCGGTATTGGCTTTACCCACCCTGAAGGAACCGTTCCAGTTATATGTTAATAGCGCCGGCGGAATTGCCCAGGGTGTGCTCACTCAGCTGCGGGCAGGGAAACGTCAGCCGGTTGCATTTTTGTCAAAAATGTTAGACCCTGTGTCATGTGGATGGCCGACCTGTATACAGGCAGTGGCAGCTACGGCAATGTTAGTAGAAGAGGCCCGAAAACTTACCTTTGGAGGAAGGATCACAGTATACTCCCCACATTCGGTTAGTGCCATACTGGCTCAAAAGGCTCACCGCTGGTTAACAGACTCTCGCATCCTAAAGTATGAGACGATTTTGATGACCGGGAACGATCTCAATTTTGCAAAAGATCTCAGTTGCAACCCAGCCCAGTTTCTGTACGGACGTCCTGCAGACGGGGAACAGGAGCATGATTGTGTGGAATTTGTGGCCTTGCATACCAAAAGCCGAGAGGACCTGCAAGAAGCCCCGCTGGGTGAGGGACAGGAACTGTATATCGACGGGTCCTCCGGGTGCATCAGTGGAGTACGATACAGTGGCTATGCTGTTATAGATGGTGCAACGAAACGGACGATTGAGTCTGGACGACTGCCCGGGAAGTGGTCAGCCCAATCCTGTGAGTTGTACGCCCTCCAGAGGGCCCTGAAGTTGTTGGAAGGGAAAGTGGGGACCATAATTACTGACTCAAAGTATGCATACGGAGTCGTTCATACTTTCGGGAAAATCTGGAAAGAGCGAGGATTGATAACTTCCCGGGGAAAAGAATTAGCTCACGAACAAATGATCAGCCTAACGTTGGAAGCCCTGGCGTTACCTACGGAACTTGCAGTAGTCCATGTACCCGGTCACCAGAAGGGGTCGACACCGGAAGCGGTGGGAAACCGGCTGGCAGACGAGGAAGCCAAGCGGGCAGCGGTCGAAAAATCCGTCCAATTGTTAACGTTAATACCGTTGAGGGAAGGGCTCGCTAAACAACCCGTCTTCACCCAGGGGGAGATTGATAAAATGGATCAATTGGGTGCCCGGCTAGATACTAACGGGAAGTGGACGGTTCCTGATGGGAGACAAGTACTGAACAAACAGATCACCCGGGGTATTCTGCACCGATTACACCATCAGACCCACTTGGGGGTGCAAGCCATGTGTGACACAATCCTGACAGACTATGTATGCAGGGGGATATACACATTAGCCCAACAAGAGGTAGTCGGATGCCCCACTTGCCGGCGTATTAATCAGAAAGCCATGCGTTCTATGCCAGCTGGTGGTCAGCCCCTAGCGATTAGGCCATTTCAGAGGATCCAAGTCGACTTTACAGAATTACCCCCAGTACAGAGATGGAAATATCTGCTCGTAATAGTAGACCATTTCACTCACTGGGTAGAGGCTTTCCCAACTGCCAAAGACGATGCACCAACCGTGGCCCGACTGTTGTTAGAGAACATAATCCCGAGATATGGCATAATGGAATCTATTGACTCCGACTGCGGGACGCATTTTATTTCTAAGCTACACCATTTCATTTATAATGCCCTGAGTATCCAATGGAAATTCCACACACCCTGGCATCCTCAGAGTTCGGGTCGAGTTGAGAGAATGAATGGCACGCTCAAGACCCAATTGACTAAGCTGATGTTAGAAACTAAGTTACCCTGGCCAAAGTGCCTGCCCATTGCCCTATTGAGGATACGTACGGCACCTCGCCGAGATGTCGGGGTTTCCCCCTATGAAATGCTGTTCGGATGACAGTATTGGAGTAAGGTTGATGGATGTCCCACTCTACAAGGGGGGGATGTATTTATCCGAACCTATTTACTGGCCTTATCCCGTTCTTTTGCAGAACTCCGGAGGAAAGGTCTCCTGGCTCAGACTCCGCCGCTCGACTTCCTCCTGCATAAGGTGGAGCCCGGAGATTGGATACTTGTTAAAACCTGGAAGGCCGAAAAGCTCCAGCCGCGGTGGGAAGGACCGTTCCTGGTTCTGTTAACAACTGAAGCAGCTGTTCGGACGAAAGAAAAAGGGTGGGTCCACGCATCAAGGATAAAGGGGCCTGTTCCGCCTGAAGAAGAAAGCACCTGGACATGCGAGCAAGGGGACAAGCCGTTGTCGGTAAAACTGAAAAGACAGCAATAATGAACTCTACTTGGACTGTATTGGTGGGGATATTGATCAGTTTACTCCTGTATGTGGGGGAGGGTGAGGGGAGATGTGACAAATGTCGAACTACAGTAAGACTTGGGACTCGAATCTATTCGGGATCATTTGTGTCCCATTCCTATGTGGACGATAGGTGTTACGATGTGAGTGCACGCCATGAATGTTGGGAGGATGGGAGACCCTATTATCAGGTATATAATAAAGGATACGGTGGCAAAATCCATGGATGCCCTACAAATGACCGCTGGGTGTGTATTAGCAAAACTGGGAGGTGGGACCTATCCTCCGTGTTGCTCAGGGAGCAGGTTGACAGAGTCAAGGAGACCAAGATACAGATCCCTGAGCGGGGGTTGGGGAAAGAGCAAGACCGTCAGGGAACGGTCGTGCTCCCTAAAGTGCCATCTGTATACGAAGAGGTAGAAGGACAGATTGAACTCCCTGATGTTACACAAAACCTGTTTATTGATCTCACCTCTAGAATAGCCACTGTTTTAAATGTTAGCAATTGCTGGGTCTGTGGGGGGCCGCATATGTCGGAACAATGGCCGTGGACTGGTCAAAGCTTAGACATAGGGGAATTGCTGCAAACCACTTGGACTCATGACAACGACAGAAAAAGCCAGGGGTGGAGACTGACAAACAGCCCTGAGGGCCAGTTCTGTATTGAAGGCAAGGGGACCGTGAAGGTAGGGATTAGCCCCTGTCAGAATATATTGGATGCAACCACGCGAGTATGGTGGCCTGAGAATATTGCTTGGTACATTGCAAACCGAGATCATCAAAATTGCATTCGGTAACGTTCTGATTTCTCCTCTTACGAGCTAAGTGCTGACCCTTCCGATGGCATGAAAAGAGTGTGGAGCGGTGCTTGTCAGGGGAATAAATGCTGGAATAATCCTGTCCAGACTCTGCCACGGGCTCAACAATCCGAATACTGGAATTGCAGTGGTCCTGGTCCTTATGAGGGCGTCCCTGGGGTAAAGGAGTTGTGGGATGACGTTGTGAGGCAGGGAGGGCCTGCTCCAGATGGCCTATTTTGGATATGCGGTAATCAGGCATACTCCAAACTGCCCATGGGATGGGCTGGGGTATGCTTCCTGGGTCTAATACAACCTGCGATCTTCCTATTACCCCGGGAGGAAGGCGATGATTTGGGAGTTAAACTCTTTGACTCCCTGCGTAGGTCGCCAAGGGAGATCCAAGTCGGTGATTGGGGGGATGATTGGCCACCGGCCCGGATTATTGAATACTATGGGCCGGCTACTTGGGCACAGGACGGATCATGGGGATATCGCACTCCTATCTATATGCTAAATCGAATTATCAGGCTCCAAGCAATCGTAGAGGTCATTACTAACCGGACTGCCCTGGCCCTAGAGCTGTTGGCTCAGCAGCAGGATCAGATGAGGGCTGCTATATATCAAAACCGACTTGCCTTGGATTATCTGTTGGCCTCAGAGGGGTGTGTGTGCGGGAAATTTAACCTGACAAACTGCTGTCTAGAAATTGACGATAATGGTAAAGCGGTTTTGAAAATTTCCGATGAAATTCGGAGATTGGCCCATGTGCCAGTACAATCTTGGCATCCTCTTAGTGGCAACGGATGGTGGGATGGTCTCCTAGGTGGTAGCTGGTGGCGCACGGCGTTGCTGGTGGTTGGGGGAGGCATGATTCTTCTTCTCGTATTACCCTGCCTAACTCCCTGTATTCAGTTTTTAATTCAGAAAAATATTTCCCGACTCCAGGCAGTGGTAGTTCCACAACATGGGACACGGGAACTTAAAGTGATGTTGCTGCGAAAGACCAAGGATTTCCCGGGCCCTTGAGGGAAGGGGGGGCTTATCTTGGTCAGGCACATCTTAAAGAAAGAAAAGGGTGGAATTGTGAGAGGTAATTTCGGTTTAAACTTTAAGATGTGCCTGGACCACAGACTGATCTATAATAAAAGACAAAACTTTTGTTTCTTTTCTAACAACCATTTTATATACTCAAAAGTAGAATAGTTTAAATTGTGCAGAATGCTGACAATTTGTGAGCGATAGTAAAAACAAGCAGGCTCTTGATTGATGAAGCCATTCACACAGCAGGGAAGGATAAGTCCTTGACTGATAAGACTCCAGGATGGGAGAACGACTTGAGACATCTGTTTCAGATTAAAGCCTTTGACTGATAAGACTACAGGGTGAGAAAAACAACAAACTTTGGAGACTCTAGAGCCTTTTGTTGCAGACTTTGTGATAAAAATAATGATGTTTTTAAGAATGTGAACCTCATGGCTTGTTGGAGCCAAGGAGAGGAGGGACTTGTGCTATATATAATGGAGACTTTGTAAGCCTCAGCGCGCCTTTTCTTTAAGGGTGCCCGACACTGCAGACTTGACTTGTTAATAAAACTTTGTTTTCCTGAATTTGTCTAGAGCGATTATTGAGAAGCGATTTTCGTTTCTAACAATTATTATCCACTCTTTATCTGTTTTCCACATATTTCAACCACATGTTGTGTTTCTATGTTAATTGACTGCTTCTTTCTTGAATGTAAATCTCTCTGTCCTTCTGTATCATTGCCTGGCCTTGGTTTCTGGATCCCTCACTTTCTGCTGTGCCCCATGTGGTGCCCTACGGTCAGGGGCATGTGTGCTGGTCTCCTGTTCACTTCCTGCTGTGTGTGTTCCATGGACAGGGATGTGTGTGCTGGGCCATTGTTCACTTCCTCGTGTGTCCCATGTGGTATTCCATGGACAGTGGGGTATATGTCGGGCTGTTGGTCACTTCATGGTGTGTCCCACATGATTCTGTATGTTTGACAGGGAGTTCCAGCAGGTTTGACTCACGTCGTTGAAAGTCTCCCTGTCCACTGAACGCCTGTGTTGTTCTCTCTCAGCTGATCACTGTCAGTAACACGAGGAAGTTCCTCGAGTATTATTGTAAAGTTCAAGGTATCTAACTTTTAACGAAAGGGCCACTGACTTCTCCTGTTATTGAACTGTTTATGGAGGTGCAGGGGATGGTTTGCTGGAGATTGTGTAGTAGGCTGCCTCAGAGATTCATGGAGACCTGAGAATTTCGTTACCCAAGTCTAGACTGAGCATGGGGACTGTTTTTACAGCATCTCGGTCTGCAGCGTGAACAATAAATGGTGCAGAGGCTGCGGAGAGGGAAAGGTGTGTTTGTGAGTGTGCGCTTGAAAATGCATCTATTGTACCTGTCTATATCTTTACTCGGACAAAGACTTTCTCACTCATCATTAAACACACACACACACACACAATCTCTCTATGTCACGCATCCACGTCCCCACATACACACACTCCGTATCTCTCACACGCACACATATAAATCGGTGGGGTGAATTTGAATTTGCAGATTTGTATTTGCGGATGGATTCTATTTCGTTTAAAAACGTATTTAATTTGTAGGCAGTCAGTCAATGTGACACCTTATAAAGTATTGCTTTGGAAATAAAATGAGTCTGACTCCCGGGTAAGACACAGACAGACCCCAAACAAGATCTTCGCTGGTTTTGTGCATGGAAGGCCACATCTTAGCAAACATAATAGAATTCTTTGAGGGAGTGGCAAATTTGGTAGTGAGGAAGGCGCTATTGATGTCATATACATCGATTTCCGTCAGGCATTTGATGTAGTAGGCGGTTAGAAAAGGTTATGCCGCATGGGGTTCTGTCTGTTCGAGCTCGATGGACGGAGAACTGGCTGGACAGCAGGAGACAAGAAAACAGTAGTGGAAGAGAGTTTCACAAAATGGAGAAATATGACCAGTGGTGTTTCACAGGGATCCGTGCTGGGACAACTGTTGTTTGTGATATACATATTTTATTTGAAGGAAGGTCCACCTGGTCTGTTTACCATTTTTTCAGATGACACTAAAATTGGTGGAGACGCAGAAAGTTGGGGGAGGACTGCCAGAGAACGCAGATGATTATAGATAAATTGCAGAGTTGGTCGGGGAAATGGCAGATGGAATTCAATCTGGTCAAACGTGAGTTGATGCATTTTGGAAGATCCAATTCAAGAGTGAACTGTACGGCAAATGAAAAAACAATCCCTGCGGAAAATTGATGTGTAAAGAGATCTGGGTGTACAGGTCCATTGTTCGCTAAAAGTGGCAGGTTGATAGAGTGGTAAGAAGACATACAGCATACTTTCCTTCTCAAATCTTCTCAAAACTCGCTAACTTTCCTTTCTGCTAGTTTACACAGAACCCCATGCGACATCACCTGTTCCACCCGCGTACTTCATCAAATGCCTTACCGAAGTCCTTACCGATTTCGGAAGGGAAGAAAAGGGAAAGTGGAGAACGACAGATCAGTTGACTTGTCATCCACAGGAGGGAAGATGTTGGAATCGATTGCATACAAGAGTAAGCAGGTCATATTACAGTTGAGCAGGAGTTTATTTCGGCCACTTTTGGAATACTGCATACAGGTCTGGTCGCCACATTACCAAAATGACTTGGATGTCTTGGAGACAGTGCACAGGAGTATAATCAGGATTTTGCCTGGTATGTAGGGAACTAATTATGAAGATATCTTTGGCATATTACGATTATTTTCATGAGAAGGACTAGAGTTTCAGTGAGGACTTTACTGTGGTCCAAATCATGAGAGGTATAAACCGGGTGGATAGCAAGAAGCTTATTCCCAGAGAGGGGGACTCAGTTACGTGGAGTCACGAATTTAAGGTGAGAGAGAAATGCTTATTGGAAATATCTGCGAAAAGTTCTTTACACAGAGGATGACGAGTGCCTGGAATGCGTTGCAAGTTGAGGTGGTAGAAGGGGGCACGATAGAGGCATTTAAGACGTATCCAAACAGGCACATGAATGGGCAGAGAGCAGAGGGATACAGATCCTGAGAAAATAGGCGACAGGTGTGGATAGAGGATTTGGATCGCGCAGGCTTGGAGGGCCGAAGCGCCTGTTCCTGCACTGCAATTTTCCTTGTTCTTTGTAAATAATGGCGAAAAACATTTTTTGATACTTGAAAGAAAAATGAAGGCAAGGTCAAATGTGGAACAGTGAATGTGTGAACAGGATAATTTTTTATTGAGAACAGATAAATGTCAGGGAGATGAAACAGTTGCATTGCTTCTGTCGTCATGGAGAAAGATCCTTCAATCTTCTGGAAATACAAAGTGACCATGGAACCTTTAGAACTGAAGACTAAAATCATTCATATCAGGAACGGGGATCATTTTTGGATTTTTGGATCATTGGAATCGCTTTTGGCGTAGAAGTGACCTGTACAAAAGGACGGATTGCACCTAAATTGGAAGCGGACTAATATACTGGCAGGAGAATTTGCTAGAACTGCTTGGGAGGCTTTAAACTAGTAAGGTGGGGGTGGGGGGCAGGGAGATAGTGAACAAAGAGGTCGATCTTTGACTGGTACAATTGAGAACAGAAGTGAGTCAAACAGTCAGGGTAAGCAGGGACAAGGTAGGACTAACAACTTAAACTGCACTTACTTCAATGCAAGGGGCCTAACAGACTGCTTAGCCTGCTTGGCACACAATCCTCATTCCTGAAGAGGGCTCATGCCCGAAACGTCGATTCCCCTGTTCCTTGGATGCTGCCTGACCTGCTGCGCTTTTCCAGCAACACATTTTCAGCTCTGACCTCCAGCATCTGCAGTTCTTACTTTCGCCTAACAGGGAAGGCAGATGGACTCAGGGCATGGTTAGGAACATGGGATTGGGATGTCATAGCAATTACAGGGACATGGCTCAGGGATGGGCAGGACTGGCTGCTCAATATGCCAGGATACAAATGATCCAGGAAGGATAGAAAGGGAGGCAATAGAGGAGGGGAGTGGCATTTTTGATAAGGGATAGCATTACAGCTAGCTGTGGGAAGATATTCCTGGAAATACATATAGGAGTGTTATTTGGGTGGAACCGAGAAATAAGAAAGGGATGATGAACTTATTGGGATTGTATCATAGAATCCCCAATAGTCAGAGGGGGTCTCTGATTATTCACAATTGAGAAATAAACTTGTACGGAGATCTCAGCTATCTGTATGAATAATAGGACAGTTATGATAGGGGATTTTAACTTTCCAAACATAGACTGGGAGTGCCATAGTGTTAAAGGTTTAGATGGAGAGGAATTTGTTAAGTGCATACAAGACAATTTTATGATTCAGTATGTGGATGTACCTTCTGGAGAAGTTGCAAAACTTGAGCTTCTCTTGGGAAATAAGGCAGGACACGTGACTGAGTTATCAGTGGGGGTGCACTTTGGGGCCAGCGACCATAATTCCATTAGTTTTAAAATAGTGATGGAAAAAAGATAGACCAGATCTAAAAGGTGAAGTTCTAAATTGGAGAATGACTAATTTTGACGGAAATAGGCAAGAACTTTCGAAAGCTGATTGGAGGCAGATGTTCGCACGTAAAGGGACAGCTGGAAAATGGGAAGTCTTCAGAAATGAGATAACAAGAATACAGAGAAAGTATATTCCAGTCAGGGTGAAAGGAATGGCTGGTAGGTATTGGGAATGCTAGATTACGAAACAAATTGAGGGTTTGGTTAAGAAAAAGAAGGAATCATATGTCAGGTACAGACAGGATAGATCGAGTGAATCCTTAGAAGAGTAGAATGGAAATAGGAGTGTACTTAAGAGGGAAATCAAGAGGGCGAAAAGGGGGAATGAGATAGCTTTGGCAAATAGAGTTAAGGAGAATCCAAAGGGTTTTTCACAAACACATTAAGGACAAAAGGGTGTCTATGGAGAGAATAGGGCCACTCAAAAATCAGCAATGTGGTCTTTCTGTGGAGCCGCAGAAAATGGGGGAGATACTAAATGAGTATTTTGCATCAGCATTTACTGCGAAAAAGGATATGGAAGATATAGACTGTGGGGAAATAGAATTTGACATCTTGCAAAATGTCCATATTACACATGAGGAAGCGGTGGGTGTCTTGAAACGGGAAAAGGTGGATAAATCCCCAGGACCTGATCAGGTGTACCCGGGAACTCTGTGGGAAGCTAGAGAAGTGATTGCTGGGCCTTTTGCTGAGATATTTGCATCATTGATAGTCACAGGTGAGGTGCCGGGAGACTGGAGGTTGGCAACCGTCGTGCCACTGTTTAAGAAGGGCCGTAAAGTCAAGCCAGGGAACTATAAACCGGTGAGCCTAACCTCGATGGTGGGATTAGATTACTTACAGTGTGGAAACAGGCCCTTCGGCCCAACAAGTCCACACCGACCTGCCGAAGCGCAACCCACCCAGACCCATTCCCCTACATTTACCCCTGCACCTAACACTACAGGCAATTTAGCATGGCCAATTCATCTGGCCTGTGGGAGGAAACCGGAGCACCCGGAGGAAACCCACGCAGACGCGGGAAGAATGTGCAAACTCCACACAGTCAGTCGCCTGAGCGGGAATTGAACCCGGGTCACTGGCGCTGTGAGGCAGCAGTGCGAACCACTGTGCCACCGTGCCGCCCACGGGTTAATGTTCAGATGGACCGATGTGGTGAGCAATGGTAGATGGAGTTTCATTTCGAATCCTGAGGAATAGAATGTACATGTTTTTGGTAAGACAAGGAATGATTAGGGCTAGTCAACATGGCTTTGTGCGTGGGAAATCATGTCTCACAAACTTGATTGTGTTTTCTGCAGAAGTAACAAAGGGGATTTACGAGGGCAGAGCAGTAGATGTGATCTATATGGTCTTCAGTAAGGTGTTCGTCAAGGTTCCCCATGGGAGACTGATTAGCAAGGTTAGATCTCATGGAATACAGGGAGAACTAACCATTTGCTTCCAGAACTATCTCAAAGGTAGAAGACAGAAGGTGGTGGTGGTGGTGGGTCGTTTTTCAGGCTGGAGGCCTGTGACTAGTGGAGTGCCACAAGGATCGGTGTTGGGTCCTCTACTTTTTGTCATTTACATAAATGATTTGGATGCGAGCACAGGAGGTACAGATAGTAAGTTTGCAGATGGCACCAAAATTGGAGGTGTAGTGGACAGCGAAGAGGGTTACCTCAGATTACAACATGATATTGACCAGATCGGCCTATGGGCTGAGAAGTGGCAGATGGATTTTAATGCGGATAAATGCGAGGTGCTGCATTTTGGGAAAGCAAATCTTAGCAGGACTTACACACTTAATGGGAAGGTCCTCGGGAGTTTTGCTGAACAAAGAGACCTTGGAGTGCAAGTTCGTAGCTCCTTGAAAGTGCAGTCGCAGGTAGATAGGATAATGAGGAAGGCGTTTGTTATGTTTCCTTTATTGGTCAGAGTATTGAGTACAGGAGTTGGGAGATCATGTTGCGGCTGTGCAGGACATTGATTCGGCCACTGTTGAAATATTGCGTGCAATTCTCGTCTCCTTCCTCTCAGAAAGATGCTGTGAAACTTGAAATGGAGGCTGATACAATTGCAACATTTAAGAGGCATTTGGATGGGTGTATGAATAGGAAGAATTTGGATGGTTATGGGCAAGCTGCTGACTGGTGGGACTAGATTGGGTTGGGACATCTTGTCGGCATGTACCGGTTCGACTAAAAGGCATGTTTCCATCTCTCTGACTCTCTATGAGGTAGTATTTGGAATCACAATTGGCTTGAGGATTGATAAGTCTGACAGACGAGATCTACTTCATACTGACATATCAGAGAAATCAACAATACACAAATTGATTGCATTGGGGACCACTGTATCTTTCTGTATTCACTTTGGAAGTTTATAAATGCGATTGAACAAGTGAAGAAATGGGAGAGTGGAGAACTACAGACCAGCTAATTGTCATCCACAGTCGGGAGTGTGTTGCAATCTATTATAACGAATGTGATCGTGGACACTTAGAAGGTAATACCAGACGTCAAGAGTATTGTTCTGAGTTTATAAAAGGGAAACCAGGGAGAAGTAGTGATTCTGGTATCGTTAGATAGTCAGGAGGATTTTTAATCAGCACACACAGTATGTAACCAGAAAACATTAAAGAAAAGGATATTGTGAGAAACATATTCAAAAATAGGTACGTAACCGTTAGTTTTGCCTTCATTTACAGGGAATCCGAATACAGACAATGAAGAGTCAACTCCACTCAACGCGTTAGCTTGCACTATCTCCATGGATGCTATCTGACTCACTGTGATATGTACAGTTCAGATTCCAGCATCTGCAGTAGTTGCTTCCTACTAGAAGTAAAGGCATTCTGCACTAGTTACACGGAGTGTTGGTGCGACTGTATCTGGAGTATTGTGTATAGTTTTGATGTCCTGATATAAGTAAAATGTACTGATCACATGTACCGAATGAACATTCTCCAGATTAATCTCTCAGATGGCAAGATTGTTTGCTGAGGACAATTGGCCTGGGATCAAGTCAGGAATCTGTGTGTGAAGCTGGAGAACACTGATACGTTGTTACAGATTAGAGTGGTGCTGAAAAAGCACAGCAGTTCAGGCAGCATCCAAGGAGCAGTAAAATCGACGTTTCGGGCAAAAGCCCTTCATCAGGTTGTTACATGAGAGCTTCATATCTGTTTTACTTGGGGGGGGGGGGGCGGGGCGGGGGGACGAGCATGGAGGAAGGAATTCGTGAAGATGGTCTTGGAAGCTTTTCAGCATATTGATATAAGATGTGAGCAGGACTTAATGGCTTTGTGTATTATAAAATTGGACAAGTCCCCAGGTCCAGATCAGTTGCATCTAAGGCTGCTGTTAGAGACAAGGTATGAAAGGCGCTGATGCAAACATTAAAATAGAATCTGGTCACAGGTGAGTTGCCAGAGGACTGGAGAACACTCTTTATAGGAAGGTTGGTGGAGGCAGACCAGGGAACTATATACTAGTGGGTATGAGAACTGTGTTCGATACAGTATTGGAAAAGAATAGGAGGTGGTCGAAGCCTAGTTGAGTGACTGGAGACTAGTGCACGCTGATGTACCACAGGTTTTCAGTGGTGTGTCCCCTATTATTTGTGGTATTCATAAATTATGTGGGCATGAATGTGGAGTAGGAAGTCGGTTGAGTTTGAAAATAAGTGTAGGTTTGACACAAAGATTGGCCGGGTGGTTGGCAGTGAGGAAAAGGTCTTATATTCGAGGAAGATATAAATGGAATGGTCAGACTTGCAGAGCAATTGCTGATGGAATGTAACCCTGATAAATATGAGGTGATGCACTTTGGAAGAAGGAACCAGGCAAGGGAGTACTCAACGAATGGCAACACATTATAAAACTCAGAGGGTGCTTCTCGACAGATCCCTGAACGTGGTTGGAGAGGGTAATAGGTTAGTTAAGAAGGTATTGGAGGGGGATCCAAGATGGCGGCAACCCAGCAAGTCTGAGTCTATAGTGCTCCTCCCAAGATCGGGTAAAGTGGGTCACCCACCCCCACCACACTCACTAAATAATTTATAATAGCTGTTTAATTTAATTAGTTGTTTAGTATTAAACTTAAACAATCTAATATTTAGTAAAAATGACCAAAGGGAAGGGAGCCTGCAGCTCTCAGCAAGCAGGACCCCCTCCCCCACCCTCTCCAGCTGCAGCTGAGCATCCGCAGCCGCCCCGGGGGACTTACCTACAGTAACAAGCCTTGTAGAAATGATCTCCAAACTGGATGAGAAGATCGACGCTTTTATCGAAGAATCCCGAAATCGATGGGACTCACTCTCGGCCGCGCTGCAGAAGCACGACCGAGACATCCAGGAAATCGAGCGCCGAGGTGGAGGGGCGGAGTTAAAGGCCGCGACCTCCGAAACTACAGCGCAATCGGCCGTGGATCAGGTCCGGACTCTCGAACAGCGAGTCCAGACCTTAGAGAATTACATTGACGACCTCGATAATCGAGGTCGTCGAAAAAATATTCGTTTTCTGGGCCTTCCCGAACGGGAAGACGAAGGCCAGCTTACAGCATTCCTCGAACAGTGGCTGCCACAGCTTTTAAATCTGGAAGCTGGATCAGGCCAGGTAAGGGTGGAATGGGCCTACCGGGTCGCAATACGCGGGCCTTGCTCGAACCAGCGCCCCCGCCCGGTCCTGTTCTGGCTGCAGAGCTACAGGGCGAGGCAGATACTCCTAGAACCTTCTCGAAATCTTGGAAAAGATCCCCAAGATATGATCTACAGAGGATCCAAGATCAAGTTATTCCAGGACTTTTCCCCAGTTCTGGTCCGAAAGAGGAAGGCATTCGACGAGGCGAAGAAGCGTTTAAGGGACTTAAATATTCAGTGCTCCTTACCCTACCCAGCGACGCTATGCTTTAACCATGAAGGATCCGTGTACAACTTCGGGTCGCCAGAAAAGGCTAAGGAATTCTTGGACTCTCTTAGATAAACTGTAAGAGATAATGGATGTTGGTTTGCCCTTCCCCCCGCTTTGGTTTATATCCCCCCCACCTTTTTTTCTTGCCGTACTGTTTAATATTATCATGGGGCGTGGGGAGAGGGATTTGATTTCCTCCCCCGTTGGGGGTGTTTTCTTTTATTATTTTATGTTTTTATGTGGATATATATGTATATATATATATATATATATATATATATATGCGTATGTATGTATGTATGTAGTGAAAAAGTGAGGTCTGCAGATGCTGGCGATCAGAGCTGAAAATGTGGTGCTGGAACAGGGCAGCAGGTCAGGCAGCATCCAGGGAACAGGAGAATCGATGAACCGAAACATCGATTCTCCTGTTCCCTGGATGCTGCCTGACCTGCCGCGCTGTTCCAGCAACACATTTTCAGCTATATAAGTACATAAGCCAGGGGGTTTGGTTAATATTAGTGGGGGAGGTGGTTACCTTTCTATTTTACCTCTGTCTTTAGGAGCGGGGTTGTTCCTTCCTTGTTATTTTGTATTATTATATTTAGTTATTATTTGTTGACGTTGTAATTTTATAGTTATATATTTATATATGGTATTAACATTACCAAATATATCCAGGTGTT
Organism: Chiloscyllium plagiosum; assembly: GCF_037043375.1. Taxonomy (NCBI): domain Eukaryota; kingdom Metazoa; phylum Chordata; class Chondrichthyes; order Orectolobiformes; family Hemiscylliidae; genus Chiloscyllium; species Chiloscyllium plagiosum. The sequence goes on along the minus strand of NW_028270184.1, from coordinate 53,527,936 downwards.
CGTGTGGGTGGGGGTAGGGTGCTCACTGTTAACTCTAGCTTTGTATAATATCTGAATTCTCCTCATTTTAATGAGGAGTGCCTTGGTAAGGGTGGGGCATTGGTTGGGAGGGGATATGATGAATTTTTGGAAAGGAAGTGACACCGCCTGTGAACAAGGGGGAAAATCTCCACATAAATACGTTTTAGATTTTTCTTATTATTTAGAAATAGTTTTTTATTATACTGTTGTGAGTGTATTAGAGAGCCTTTATTTTTGTAAATTTTATATGCTCTATGCTCGGGATGTTCTGGATAGGGTTTCCCCTCCTGAGGGGTCTCGGATTTGCCCGGATGATTATGGTTGATCAGTCGGTTAATTGGTGCACCTGAAATGTCAAGGGGAGTAATTCGCCAGTTATAAGGAAGGAAATATTATGAAATCTTAAGAAAGAAAGAGTTGATATAGCTCTCCTACGGGAGACACACCTGTCGGATAAAGAACACTCGAAATTACGATACGTTGGATTTGATCAGGCCTTTTTTTCTTCTTTTAGCTCAAAAAGCAGGGGAGTTGTTCTTCTTGTTCGGAAGAATTTTCCTTTCAAAATCCTAAATCAGATAAAAGACGAATCTGGACGATATATTTTGATTAAAGCCCTTATAAATTGAGAGGACTATGGGATTTTAAATTTATACTGCCCCCAGGCACACCCCTTTAAATTTATAACGGAAGCCTTTTCAAAATTGATGGCTTTTGGTGCCCATCATACAATTATAGGGGGAGACTTTAATTGTATTATGGATCTGGAAGTCGATAGGATTCGCAAGAGTACTGCAGGAGTATCTCCCAGATCTAGACAATTGGTGGATCTGAACATAGAATTAGGATTAGTAGATGTATGGAGATGTCTTCATCCACAGGGCAGAGATTTTTCTTTCTACTCCAATCCACATAGATGTCATGCCAGAATTGATATGTTTTTTGCCCCCTCGATTTTTAAAAATTTCATATCATCCTGTAAAAAAGGTAGTATAGCAATTTCCGACCACGCTGCTGTATATAAGGAAACTAAGGCGAGGAACAATGGGACATCCCCTCGGCATTGGCGTATGGACCCCTTCCTAATGAAAGATAGTAAATTTGTAAAGTACTTCTCTCAAGAATTTAAAACTTTTTTAGAAATTAATTCAGGTATGGCTAGCAACCCATCAATGATGTGGGAGACCATTAAAGCTTACACGCGAGGTTTGATCATCTCCTACTCAGCGACCCAGAAAAAATTGAAGGGAGAACAACAGCATCTGCTTGAAGCTCGCTTAAAAGCAACTGAAACAACATACATTGATCGACCTTCTATTATTTAATTGCAAAGGATTACGGCTCTTATGACAGCTCTAAACACTACGCTTACTCAAACGGCTAGGAGGTAAATATTATTTGCAAAACAAAGGTTATATGAATATGGCGACAAACCGGGTAGATACTGAGCATTTCTTTCAAAGAAAAAAAAGGCCCCTCAGACTATTACGTCTGTCCAGGAAAGTACGGGTATTTTGACTCATGATCATAAAAAAGATTAATGCGTTCTTTAGAGAATTTTATTCTGAGTTGTATAAATCGCAGGATTGTGAAGATAGGACTAGGAGGATGCAGTCATTTTCTAACAATTTGACCTTTCCAGGTCTAACTCCGGAACAGGTAGCTGTCTTAAATGCTCCTCTAACAGTCCAAGAAATACTTGATGCAATTAGACAACTTCACAGCGGTAAGGCACCGGGCCCAGATGGTTTTCAAGCCAAATTCTATAAAAAATTTACAGAAATATTGGCTGGTCCACTTATGGACATGTATAACTATGCATATATTCAGGGCTGTCTCCCGCCTTCGCTGAAATAGGCAAATATCTCTCTTATCCTTAAAAAAGGAAAGGATCCAGAAGATTGTACATCATAAAGACCAATATCCTTGCTAAATGTAGATTTTAAAATCCTTTCTAAAACGTTAGCATTGAGACTAGAAAGTGTACTGCCACATATTATAAAAGAGGATCAGACGGGGTTTATTAAGGGCCGTAGATCATCCAATAATATTAGAAGGGTTTTGAATATGATTCAAGCCTGCCATTAGGGAAAGATACCAGGAGTAGTAGTTTCATTAGACGCGGAAAAGGCATTTGATAGGGTTGAATGGTCATATTTGTTTGACACATTGGAAAGGTTTGGCGTTGGACAGGTGTTTACCAAATGGGACTCAACATTGTATAGTGATCCCAAAGCAGTTGTGGTTACCAATGATTTAGTTTCGGATAGCTTAAGTGTGGGTAGGGGCTGCCGTCAGGGATGTCCTCTCTCGCCATTGTTATTTACACTAATAATTGAACCACTAGCAGAAGCTATACGAGCTGATCCTAATATAACGGCCGCGAGGATTGGTACAGGTAAACATAAAATTACCCTTTATGCAGATGATGTTCTTCTATTCCTCAGTAATCCTCTGATGTCCGTACCTCGCCTAATCTAAGTTATTAATACATTTATCACATTCTCAGGCTGATACCCCACTTAGTGGATGGATCCCTTTTTCCCTTTCGTTGGTCCCTGGAGGGCTTCTTATATTTAGGCATTTTTATTGCCCCAGTATTTGGTCAGTTGTATAAGGCTAATTTTGTGCATTTACTGGAAAGGATAAGGCAGGATCTCCAGCGATGAGGAGACGTTCCAATTTCCTGGTTGGGTAGAATTGCACTAATTAAAATGAATGTCCTGCCCAGTCTCCTATATCCTATGAGAATGCTTCCGGTGATGCTGCCGATGATGGCTCTACGTAAATTATATGGCTGGCTGGGCTCCTTTATCTGGAATCATAGACGGCCCCTCATTAAGCTGAAGAAGCTACAGCTTCCACAGGCAAGGGGAGGATTGGACTTCCCAGATTTTAGGAAATATCAGTTAAGTTCCCTATTAAGTTACATAGCTGATTGGGTCTTGTCTGATCCACAATCAATCTGGTTGGACATCGAGGCCTCTCACGTAAAATACCCACTTATTAACCTTTTATTTTCAGACAAGAGGAAAATCATTACAGATCACTGTAAAAACCCTATAATACTAAACACAATTAAGGCTTGGAATATAATGCGGCAAAATGAGGGTAATTCACATAAAACATCCCCCTATGCGCTGATAGTGGGAGCATGGGGATTTCAACCGGGGGTTACAGATGCCACTTTTAAACTCTGGATATCCAGGGGTATCTCATGTCTAGGGCACCTATTTAAAGATGGAGTCCTGGTGTCGTTTGAACAGCTGCGTCAGAAATTCGGATTACCTAATGGGGACCTCTTTCGATACTTCCAAATTCGAGACTATATACAGAAGAAGACTACGTTATTAGATAGTCAATATAAATCAGACAGAGAATGTAGTGTCTTACGACCAGTGGGAGTATCTTCCGTCAGTACTATTTATCATTTACTACATGATGAAGTATCGGGAGATATGGATAATCTGCTTAAAACATGGGATCAGGATTTGGGACTAGAAATCTCTATAGAAACATGGAATGATATTTGTGAAAACGCTAAAAGAATTACTATCTGGAGCAGAACTCAGGCTATTCAGCTGAAGATACTTCATCGGGCCCATATAAAGCACCGGTTCAATTGGCAAAATATAAGGCAGGAGCATCTCCAATGTGGTCCAAATGTAAAATAGAGGTGGGCACTCTTGTACATTGCCAATGGAACTGTCATAAGATCCGTAGATATTGGACTAAAGTAGCAAGTACCCTGACAGAAATTTTAGAAACGGAAATTAAAATGGACCCTGTATCTCTCCTTTTGGGCTTTTCGAACTTTCTCTCCCTGGACATGTACGGGAAGAGACTATTTTCTATTCTCTCTTTCTGTGCAAGGAAAAAATTTTGGTGAACTGGGTGGCTGAAGGCCCCCCTGGACTTTCAAATTGGCACAGACTAATTATGGAATGTATTCCCATTGACTGTCTTACAAATATGGTGCACCGAAAAACCGAATTATTTTATAAAATATGATGGTAGCCCTTCTTGAATTATATAAATACAGATAATTCAGCTATCCTAACAAGGGCTTTTATTTAATTGAGATTACAAACCTGGCGGGCCCGGGGCCCCTTGGGAGAGGAATCCCGCATGAATACGGGTTTTATTACATTTGATATTAACACATTCCGAGCATGTAAGAGATTTAAATATACACTCTGGTTAGTTGTAGGTTAGATTAATAGACAGTTAGTTTTGTTTTGTTCTTTATTTTTTCGGTATTTTTTTTCTTTTGTTAAATTTTGGCTATTGCATATTTGATTTAATTGTATATCAATGTTTGTATTTGAGAATTTTGTTTATTTTTGTAAACTTGTAAAAATGTTAAATTTCTAATAAAAATATCTATTAAAAAAGAAGGTATTGGAGGCAGTTGGCATAGCCTTTACTCATCGAGGCATAGATTATAAGAGCGACAGAGGCCAAGATGGAATGATGTGTGCAGTTCTGGCGGCAACATTGCAATAAGAATGCGATTGCACGGGATGGATGTGCCGATTATAATCAGCAGGCTGCAGAAAAGAGTTTGGATATGATCGGGATGTTTAATTTGGAGCAGGGAACCCTGAGGGGGACGGAATTCAGAAGGATAAAATTACAAGGGACATGGACAGGGTGGATAGACAGCAACCTTTTAGTCAAAGGGTCAAGAACAAGGGAGAACACTTTTAAAGTTAAATGTTTGAGTTTCAGTTAGGATATGAGGATTGTTTTTCACCCTGAGAATGTTCGGGTCTTGAATGCACTTCCGGGGAGTGGAGTTATCACGGTTCACCTCACAACTGTTTAAAGGTATATGGACAAGCACTTGGAGTGTCATAACATTCATGACTACAGTCTTGTGTCAGAAAGTGGGGCAAATGTAAATGGTGCTGTATTTCTGCTTCAGTGCATGCTTCTGTGATTGTACGATTGTGAATGGTCAATCATTAAGCAACTGAAGACAGGAAATGATGGGTTTCTGAAGAGTACATTAGCAGCAGTGAAATGTCAACTTCTCAACGTTCAGTACACTGAAATGAAATGTTAGCTAAGATATTGTAGCATTCTTACAATCTGAAACCAGAGGGTGGAGAACAGGGAATAGGTAGGACTATGAAGCAACTACTTCAGTTCTGCCTTCACAAATAATAAATTTGAAAAATAACTTCCAAGCAATTTTAGGTCGACTGAGAAAGAAAAGAAATGGAATCAAATCAGCAAATAAACAGCTTTGGAGAAATTATTTGGACTGAAATCAGATAAGTCCCCATGTCCAGATAATCTACATCTATGACTCCTAAACCAAGTGGCCATGGTAATAGTGAATACTTTGTTCTTATCTTCCAAATTCATGATGGTTTTGGAACTGAATTGACAGAATTGAGAGCAGCAAATGTACCCCAATATTTCTAAAGGATGTAAGGAGACAGTAGGAAATTACAATCCTCTTAACACCGAAGATTCAGTCGGGACAAAGCATAAGTCTATTATGAAGGATGCACTGCCAGGTAATGTTTAGATTTAAAATAATTTAAAAGTAATGAACATGGATCAAGTCAATTCCCATTTATTAAAGGTGAATCATATTTGAGAAACCGATTGGTATATGAATAATGACAAATGAATGGATGCGGTGAATTTGGATTTTCATAAATATTTTTGATGAAGTCCCTAGTCTAGTGTTGTGACCACGCTACTCCTTTAACAAGCAGTCCTTGTTTTTATTTTCATGGAGGTCTTAAAAGCAGCGAATCCAATATGTCTAGGTTTTACTAATTGAGAATGCTTTCAAGTCTAAAATTAAAGCATGTACAATGAAGAGCAAGCTATCTTAGATCTCGTCCTGTGTAATACGACAGAAATAATTATTGATATCATAAATAGGGATTATTTTGAAGGAGTGATTACAGTATAGTTGAATGTAGAATTCAGATGTAGAATGTGAAGATAATATCTAATACCAGGATCCTGAGCTTAAACAAGGGTCACTTCAATAGAATGAGGAAACAACTATTTTATGGTGTGACAGTTGACGACTGAATGTCCTTAGTAAAAGTATGTTCCAGTGCAAAGGAAAGACTCGAAGAACAGACGTAATCTGCCATGTGTGTCTCAGCAAATAAGGGAGGTGATCAAATTAAAACAGAAGGAATGCAAATTGGCCAAGAAACTATTAGATTGAAAACTTTAAAGGTCAGAAGAAATCCACTAAAAAGTACGATACAGATCGAATAGTAGGAAAGAACACGTGAAAAGGAAAACTAGTACAGAATATAAATAGGATAGCAGATGATTCCGTAAGTACATGAAATGGAAATAAGTGCCTAAAGTAAAATTTGATCCTCTAGAGAATGACAAGGCGCATTTAGTTACAGGATATGATGAAATGGCCGAGGCGTTGAATATGCATTTTGTATCGGTCTTCACTGTGAAGGAATTAATATCATACCAGTAATTGACAAAGAGACGAAGGTTGGTGAGGACCTGGAAACAATCATTATTATGGAGATAGTGCTGAGCAAGATAATGGATCTAATAGCAGACAAGTTTCCTGGCACTGATGGAATACATTCCAGAGTGCTAAAGAGATAGTGTGAAAATAGCAAGTGCTGAAATCTGGGGCAGTCCCAGTAGATTGGAATACGGCAAATGTGACTCCACTGTTTAAAAAGACAGGTCGATAAAATATGGGAAATTATAGACCAGTTAGTTTAACATGTGTCTTGGGGAAGATGCTTGAGTATACAATCAAACAAAGCATTTCGATAGAAATCATCCCATTGCGGAGATGCAGCATGGATTAATGACGAGCAAGACATGCTTAGAAATTCTTTTGGAAATCTGTGAGGTCATTACGACCAAGGTGGACAACTAGGCCCCAGTGGAGGTGGTGTACCTAGATTTCCAAAAGGCCTTCAACAAGGTGCCGCACAGTAGGCTGCTGCATAACATAATGGCGTATGGTTTTATGTGTAATGTATTAGCATGAATAGAAGATTGGTTGACGAACAGGAAACAAAGAGTATATATAAATGACTGTTATTCTGACTGGCAATCAGTGATTAGTGGTGTGCCTCAGGGATCAGTGTTGGGGCTGCAATTACTCACAATCTGTAAAGTAGAGATGGAGTTGGACACCACATGTAGTGAGTCAAAGTTTGCAGTTGACGCTAATGAGAGCGCCAGAGCAAAGTATCCAGAAGACTGTGAAACTTTACAGAGGAACATGGATACATTGAGTGAGCGGGAAAAGGTCTGACAGATGAAATACATTGTTAATAAATATGAAATCATCCGTTTTGTTAGGAGTACCAGTGAAAAGCATTATTACTTGAACACTAAACGATGCAATATGGCTCTGCAGAGGGACTTAGGTTTCCTTGTGCAAGAATCCCAGAAGTATGCTCTGTAGGTACAGCAAGTACTGAGGAAGATAAATGGAATGTTGCCCCTCATTACGAAAGGTGTTGAGTTTAAAAGCAGTGGTGTTATGTTGTAGCTGTACGCGGTGCTGGTGAGGCCAAACCTGGAGTACTGTGCACAATTTTAGCCTCCTTACTTGAGAAAGGATGTACTGGCAGTCGGGATGGTGCAGAGCTGGTTCTCTAGGTTGATTCCAGAGTTGTGATTATGTTCATTGGAATTTAGAAGAATGATGGGATGATCTTATAGAAACATGTAAAGTTATGAAGGGAATTGATAAGATAGAGTTTCCACTGTTTCCACTGGCATGTGAAGCTAAGACACGAGGGAATAGCCTCAATATTGGAGGGACCTGATTTAGGATTGAATTGAGAAGGTGGGTTCTAATTTTATGGAATTCCCTGCCCAGTGAAGTAGATCACCCTATTGCAGTCAACGTTTTTAAAGCTAATTTGGATATTTGTTGAACAATAAAGTAAATAATGGATACAGTGAGAGCGCGGATAAATGAATATGGGTCCAGCGATAGATCAGCCATGATCTGATTGATTGGCAGAGCAGGTTCGAAGGACCACAGGGCCTATTCCTGCTCCTCGTTCCTCTGTTCTTATGAAAGGGCAGGGGCCAGTTCTCCTCGCGCAGATCCACTGCTTTGGTTTGTTTCGTATCGTGGGTAGCAGTCTGGCTGCTTACGGAAAGCAGGCAGCTAGTTGTGAAGCTGCTGGAGCAAACAAGGCAGGTCCATACTGAACCTTCCCTCTCTCTGACAAGACTCCAGTAAGAACCTATCTTAGATTTTTCAGTTCGTTTTTGCCATGGCGTGTTTATGGGTATTGGATTAGAGTGGTGCTGGAAAAGCACAGCAGTTCAGGCAGCATCCGAGGAAAATCGACGTTTCGGGAAAAAGCCTTTCATCAGGAATAGAGGCAGTGTGCCTGCAGGGTGGAGAGATAAGTGAGACCCCATCTCCATCCTGCAGGCACTCTGCCTCTATTCCTGATGAAGGACTTTTGCCCGAAACGCCTTGGTGATACCCCATCTCGAGCATTGTGCAGTATTGTGGACAGCTTTGGTCTCCTTACTAATAAACAACAAACCTGACTTTGAGGCAGCGAAGGATGACCAGACTGATCTATAGGATGACAGGCTTGTTGATGGAGTAGAGTTTGGTGCGACTTGGCCTGTATTCGACGGGGTTCAGGAAAAACTCTGACAGTGTGAGACAGATTGGAAGCAGGGATGATAAATCCCCTGGCTGCGACGTCTAAAACAAGCGGCGCACAGTACAGTTCAGGCCACTCTGCATTGCGATGCGAATAAATGTCTGCACTCAGAGATTGGTGACCGTGTGAAATTCTCTCCAACACAAGGCTGTGTTAGCCAAGGCACTGAATATAATTACTGAATAATGGCTTATGCCCGAAACGTCGATTCTCCTGTTCCCTGGATGCTGCCTGACCTGCTGCGCTTTTCCAGCAACACATTTTCAGCTCTGATTTCCAGCATCTGCAGACCTCACTTTCTCCTCACTGAATATAATTAAGCATTTATGGACACGAAAAGAATAAGGGCGCAGCTGCGTTTGGTGTGGAGATAGATGGTCAGTCATCGTTAAATTGCATGGGAGTGGAAAATTGATGGACTGAAGTTCCTACATCATATTTAGCTGATAGTTAATCACTTCAAAAGGATATATATTACGCAGTGCTTTTAGAAAAATAATTGAAAGATATTTGGCCAAACATTTGATTGGGGAGGCTCAATGTGTTGAATGACCTACTCATTTCCCGATGTTTCTGTGCAGTCTGCGAGAAAGCCCTGTAAACATTGTCACAAACTTTCAGATGTAAGGAAGGACGTCTCTGCACAGTCGACAGGACTGTGTTTTCTTCTCCCTTTTCCAATAGCGAGGGTGGTGTCTGGTGTTCTGTCCGGGTTTATCCTTTAAGACCTTGGAGCAGTTTGATACAATTGAATGTCTTGCTTGGCCGTTATTTTATTAATTGTTCTTAGCTTCCACCAGCTGCCAGAATATTAGACCAGTCTATATTAGCAATCCAATCACAGGGTGTGATAATTAGTCAGATTATAAATATTCTCCTCTGGGGGACAGGGCAGATTTGAGTAATTTTCAACATTGTCAAGGAAATGTCAGAGTTAGAGCTGGAATTAAACAGCTTCCAGAGCGACACGGCTTGTTGAGCAGGGCAAATCTTCAGCCCTATTGCAGGAATGGTGTTAGGGTCCATTATCTTTGTCGTATCTGCTGTTTCTTACTGTCACGTGCAGTGAATTGGATTGGCTAAAGACTGGCATGTTTGCTTCTGTTGATATCATCTCCGCAACACTTCCGAATGAAGATGGTGCAGATACTTCATCCTTGTATTTTACACTGATGTGCAGGGAGCTTCGGGGAATGGGTACAGCATTAGGCCAGTTGTGTTGCTACTGAGCTGTTCGTCTAGCAACCCAAGTAATGTTCTGGTGACCTGCGTTTGAATCCTGTCACAGCAGATGGTGGAATTCGAATGCAATAAATTAAGAAACTAATAATGGTATAGAATCAATTGCTGCTTGTGGGAGAAAGCCATCTAGTTCACTGATGGCCTTCAGAGAAGGAAACTGGCATCCATACCTGCTCTGGCTCACATGTAACTCTCGACACACAGCAGTGTGGTTGACTCTTGATTTATTGCCCGTGGTCAATAATGATGATCTAGCCTAATACCATTGAGCATTTTAAAAAAAAATAGCATTTGTGGATTCGTCTTGTCTTGTCAGCTGTTTCATATTTCAACCCCATTTCTGACGGGGTGCACAGCTGCAGAGTTTCGATCCGATCTGCTGTTTGTAATCATTTCGTCCTCTCTATCAGATTGTAGTCCTGCTGTAGAATGTTAAGACAGTAGTCAATTGCAGTAGCTTTAAATGGGTTGTCATCAGTTATAGGTACACATGGCTGCCACCCTGGTCAATTCGCACACACTTGTCACTGAAAAATCGATCAGGTTAATGGGTATGGTCGACAGTGATAATCCGAGGCAATAAGTTACAGATTGTGAATCAATACAATTCTCTCCAGCTGTGATCTGCATTAACACATGATTTATCGGTTTTGAGTAGCAATGTCTGCGATGCAATTCTGCTGTCTGACCCCCAGGTCACACCGAGACCCATTCACCCATCACCCCGTGAACTACCCTGGTTTCTGTTGTAGTAACACGTCCATTTTAATATTCTAATTCCTCTGAGCGTCTGTCCATGGTGTCACACCTCTTACTTGTCACGTTTCTGAAAACTTCTAAACATATTTTCTGGGGCGGCACCGTGGCTCAGTGTTTGGCGCTGCTGCCTTACAGCGCCAGGAACCCTGGTTCGATTCCATCTTCTGACAACTGTGCGTGTGGAGTTTGTACATTCGCCCCGTATCTACGTGGTTTTCTTCCGTGTGCTCCCGTTCCCTTCCACCATCCAACCATGTGCAGGTGAGGTGAATTCGCCTTGTTTAATTGCCTACAGTGTTCAGGGATGTGGAGGTTAGGTGCATTGATCAGGGATAAGTATGGGATGGGAAATGGGTCTGGTTGGTTAGCTCTTCAGAGGATCGGTGTGGACTTCTTCAGCCGAATGTAGCAATTCTAATACTCATCCGAATGCTTTCCCTTCCACTCGTGCTACTTTTGGTGTTTTAAATTGAATCCGTTTCCCTCTGTTTCTCTCATTGGCCTTGATTAAGAGCTCTGTAGAGTTAATTATGCTAGTCTTAATTTCGAACAAATAAATTTATGCATCTTGCGTTATTGTTCACTTCCCGGTGAATGTCCTTCCATGTTTGAGCAGCTTTGACACGTCTTTGAAATTGTTCAAAACCCGAAATTGATAGAGAAATTCAGCAAATGTGGCAACATCTGTGGAGACAGAGAAAAAGAGTTAATGTTTCAAGTCCAGCCTAACGACCCTCGATCAGAACTGAAAATGTCTTCCTTCACTTGACCACAGTGGACGAGGAATGACCAGAAGCAGATCATGTGGAGGTGCAATATCACAGAGGAAGAGGTTTTTAATTGTGTTGAAAGTGAAAGACATGCAAAATGGGTGTAAATTAAAATGTAAATGGGAGAAATGGGTTGGCTCCACTGAGTGCAAGATAAACAAGGTCACGAGGTAGCAGGAAGCAGAATGTATGAAAAATGGAGAACAACCATAATGGGGTCAGGCTGCACAGTTATGGAATTCAATATTAACTCCTTCAGGCTGTAACGTACTAAAGCGTGAAGTGAGGTGTTACTCAAGCTTGGGTTTTGCTTATTTGGAACATTGCAACAGCCCAGTGCCGATATGTTAGTATGAGAGTAAGGTAAGATATTGAACTGGGTAGCAATGGGAAGGTCAGGGTTATTCCTACAGACGGAGTGGGTATGTTCCTCAAGGCAGTCTCTGTTTGTTCTCCCCAACGTAAAAGAGACTGCATTGTGAGCAGCAAGGACAGGAGGCTGGATTGAAATAGTTGAAGGAAATGCTGCATCACCTGGAACTTGTGTTTAGGGCGTTGGACAGTGAGGAAGGAAGAGGTGAACGGGCAGGTTTGCAGCTTCTTCAATTGCAATGGAATTTGGCATGGGGAGTAGAATTGTTCGGAGTGATAGAGAGTGTCCTGGAAGGAATGGACCCTGTGAAATGCTGACAGTGGACAGGAGAGGAAGATATGCCTGAAGGTGCTGTCCTACTGTAGGTGGTGGAAGTGGCAGAGGATGATTCTGTGAATGTAGATTCTAATGCAGTGGGAGAATACAAGGGGAGGTAGAACATAGAATATAGAACAATACAGCACAGAACAGGCGCTTCAGCCGACCATTGATCTTCATGTAAGAATAATCCTAATGTACGAACCCTCCAATTTCTGTGACCATATGCATGTCCAGCAGTCTCTTAAATATCCCCAACGACCTCGCTTCCACAACTGCTGCTGGCAACGCATTCCATGCTCTCAACTCTCTGCCTAAAGAACCCGCCTCTGACATCCCCTGTATACTTTCCGCCAAACAACTTAAAACTATGACCCCTCGTGTTCACAATTTCTGCCCTGGGAAAATGTCTCTGGCTATCAACTCTATCATTATCTTGTACACCTCAATTAGGTCCCTTCTCTTCGTTCTTTTTTCCAATGAAAAAAGTCCGAGCTCAGTCAACCTTTCTTCGTACAATAAGCCCTCCATTCCAGGCAGCATCCTGGTAAACCTCCTCTGAACACTCTCCAAAGAATCCACATCTTTCCTTTAATAGGGAGACCAGAACTGGATACAGTATTCCAAGTGCGGTCGAACCAATGTTTTATAGAGCTGCAACAAGATCTCACGGCTCTTAAATTCAATCCCCCTGTTAATGAAAGCCAAAACGCCATATGCTTTATTAACAACCCTTGGGTGGCAATTGTAAGGGATCTATGTACCTGCACACCAAGATCCCGCTGCTCCTCCACACTGCTAAGAGTCCTGTCTTTAATTCTGTACTCAACTATCAAGTTCGACCTTCTAAAATGAATCACTTCTCATTTATCCAGGTTGAACTCCATTTGCCACCTCTCTGTCCATCTCTGCATCCTGTCAATGTCACGCTGGAACCTACAACAGTCCTGTATACTATCAATGACACCTCCAACCTTTGTGTCGTCTGAAAACCTGCTAACCCGTATATCAATCTCCTCATCCAAGTTAATAAAAATTAATAAGAGTAGAGGCCCAAGAACAGAGCCCTGTGGAACACCACTCACCACTGACCTCCAGGCAGAATACTTTCCTTCCACTACCACTCGCTGTCTTCTGTCGACCAGCCAATTTGTATCCAGACGGCAAACTTGCCCTATATCCCATTCCTCCTGACCTTCTGAACGAGCTTACCATGAGTAACCTTATCAAATGCCTTACTGAATTCCAGATACACCACATCCACCGCTCGACCCTCATCAACTTGTCTAGTAATATCCTCAAAGAACTCAAAAAGATTTGTGAGGCATGACCTACCCCTCACAAAGCCGTGCTGACTGCCTTTAATCATACTATGCTTTTCCAGATGGTCATAAATCCTATCCCTCAGAATCCTTTCTAACACTTT